>NW_028288780.1:8076353-8407706 GCF_059628265.1 Tinamus guttatus
AGCATTATAGAAACACTGGTGCTTATGAGGCAGACCCAGATAATTGGTCATGAGAAGGGATGCTTACTAAAATACATGCTCAAATCTTTGATCTGCTTTGTGTTTCTATTCTTCCTCCAAATTAAGGACTTGAAACATTTGTCCTGGTCATTAAGACATAGCTGTCACGGTAAAGTCCCAGTATTTCTCGTGGGTGAGAGATGACCTGCCTTGCCCAGAATTGCTTCTGTGTCTTCACTGACGAAGGTTATGATAAGCAAGCTACGACCTTTAGCATAAGCAGGGCTGAATCATTTGCCCCCAGGCTCTCTCATGTTGGTAATTTCTACTTCCTATAAAAATGCAGTTACCTTAAAACTCAAGTGCGCCTTTGTGTGGGCTGGATAGACCATTGCCACTTTTAAGCCAAGCACCAAAACATGACATTAGAGGGCAGCACATTCTGCTGATGCCTGATTTTAACCCAGCAAGAGCCCAGGGAAAGTAATAAGCATGTGTCCAATACTGGGATAGTTTCCGTGCTCACTCTGAAATGGTTTCAAAAAAGTTCCTTGGTTCCAAATGACTGTAACATGCAAGAGTCAGATTTAGGAATGCAAGGTTAGTTAATATAACCTGACAAATTTCTATAGCATAACTAGAACACAAATGTCCGAGCCACATGGATGTTAAATTGCAAGATTCAGGAGGGTCAGTCCCATCTGCAACTATTTTTATTAACAAAAATGTCTGCAATTAAGTCCTCTTGCAATTATCCCCACAGACAACTCCTATTCCCATTTTAGTAGGCAATGCTACACAAACAAGATGAACAGCAATTCTCAGGTCATTAGATATCTCAGTATTTTTATTTTATTCCAGATGAC
Source organism: Tinamus guttatus (assembly GCF_059628265.1). Taxonomy (NCBI): domain Eukaryota; kingdom Metazoa; phylum Chordata; class Aves; order Tinamiformes; family Tinamidae; genus Tinamus; species Tinamus guttatus. Next base: position 8,077,220 of record NW_028288780.1, read on the forward strand.
AACTGAAAAAAAAAGGCTGGCTAGCACTGAGGAGTGATCATTAAAGCTTTCTCTTTTTCACTTTATAAGAAAATGGAGCCATTAAACTACAGGCTTTCCTCACCACAAAACTCCAATTACATCCAACTGTATCTTCTGTAACATATTCAAAAAGGAAGTTTCAAAGCCCTTTTAACAAGTCTTACTTGAGAACCATCAAAAGGTAGAGCCTGAACTTTAGTTTTCATTTCCAAAGTAATGATATACAATAAAGCATTTTAGGAGAACTTACATTTTCAGCTATGTTAACTACTGCACAACCATTAACCCTTGGTTTTTGTTTGTTTGTTCTCTGGTTGTGCATTAGTATTATAAAAGAAGTAACTGTGGACTAAAGTGATTTTCATGAAAAGGTAAGAGCAATATGCTTAAGTCTTCCATTATTAATTTGCAGAAAGAGAAGAAAAGTAGTTCTGAACTGTCTGCTTTTATTTCACTTACCTATTATATGTCTGCAAGGAAAACAACTACAGCTGAACATGTGAGGAGGACAGTGTTAAGGGTAGGTGCCGGACTCACTGCAGCCCTCTTTAAACCCCCATCCCTTCTTTCCCCTTCCCCAGAAAAGAAGGAGAAACAGCAGGGTGGCAGCTGGTGGTTTCAGGATGTAGGGGAGCCCTTCCGAGATGGAGACAGGCTCCTGTATTCGTGCAGGGGCTGCGCTGGGTGAGGCACGTGGCATTTCTCAGGACAAGCCTGAACACCCACTGTGTGGCACTGAAGGTGATTACACCAACAAGAGAACTTGTACTAAAATTCAAAGGTTTCTAAGCTTTAGAGGGCCTAGCACTTATCAACTACAAATTCTCTTTTTTAATTTTTCAAAAAATAACATGCAAAAGACTAACAAACTGCACCTTACGAGCCTCTTCTTCCACCATTTAAAGTGCTCCTAAAAAAAGTGAATTTTATTTCTGGTGGTGGAAGGCACACTGAAGCACAAGCTTACTACCCCTGCTGCTGAACTCTGTTTCTCTTGAAACAAACAAACAGAGAAACCAGAAAACCCCCTCCAGAGCCTGAGACGTAGTGTAAGGTCTGCTCTACTCCCTTTCCTGCAGCAGGGGCTGGATCACCTCGCAGGTAACACCTGAGGACGTGCAGCTTGCTGCAGGGTAGCTACTCCCAAACCTGAATGCGAGGACAGTGATGCAGGGTGGACCAGGACCTGAGCCACTCACTAGGATTTCTAAGAGGATTAATTCTTCGTAAGGCTTGCAGGCCATGAGCCAGCCCCCTCCCTGTGAAGGAAGTTGCTGCGAGCTACAGCCAGCAAGACTAGGCACAAACACACACCCCTTCCAGCTGCAAGGAGAAGGACCTGCAAGGAGCAGCTCCAGGCACTCCCCTGAACCTCTGTTCCTGAATGCAAGCTTGCTGGAACTACATTTGCCAACATATTTACATTAGAAGTCTTCACAAGTAACCATGTTTGACTTTAAGAGATTGTATGTTCAGAAACCAGATATACCTTGTATTTCCATTACCTCTATTAAAGCTGACCTGGGACACTATGATTTTTTTTCTATTATCCCACATATTTCTGGACAGAAAATAGACATTTGTCAAGAATTATTGGTCCATAAGATGACAGAATTGGATTAATTTTAAGTGAAAATGGAAAAAATAAAACCTTTATTTCACTCATTTTGGGCAGAAACATAGCAGTTGAGCTAAGCAGGCTGTTATAGTGTCCAACTGCAGAAGTTGTCTCATTTGGTAAGATATCTCTAAGAGAAGCGTTTTCTGTTCTTTCCCCCACCCCGAGGCAAGCGTATCAAGAAGCAGTTTTTGTATGTCTCCATGTGGCAAGTCCATCATCCTGCAGTGAATTTTGCCCATGGAACATAACACTAATTTAAATGGTGTGGTATGATAAATCTTACCTGAGAGAGGGAGGGGGAAAGAAAGAAAACAATCTGCTTGAGGAATCCAGCTGTTCAGAGAAAATCATCTGTCTTCAGTGTTGTCATGAGTGAAGCAAGTCCTTAATTGCACAAAAGTATAAAGTACTATAGGTCTTAGGTTATTTTGAGTTAAACTTAAAACTTACTGAGCACTACCCTCATATATTAACTCTTAAAATATTTGAGGCACAAGTATGTGTGTGTACTTGTTTTATTCATAATTTGAGTCGTCTCGGGATACCAAATGTATTTCTAGTTCAGGTGATATAACAAAACTGTTGACCTCATTTCAAAACATCCACTGATCCAGTTTTCATTCAATGGCAATATTGAATGTTAAAAGGAACATAAAAACAAACATGCACACAATTGTACAGTTTTCATAAATGTCTATTTCATTATTTGTGGGTAGCGCATTAAACAGTTAAATACATTTAAATAATGTTTAAGTGACTGCACTAATGCAGAATTGTAACTAGATGGGTAACCAATTGAACTAGAAACCAGCTAACAAGTAACTGTCTAAATACTTCAAATACAGCTCTTGTTCTAGGTCATCCTTCTTGGAAATAAAGCCTGCTGGTCACATTGGAATTTAAGGCCAAATTCTTCTGATATCCCTTCTCTGCAGCAGTTTCTTCACCGTTTTAAGCCTCCAATTCCAGGCCAAGACCAAGTTTATGGCCACCAGCATTGATGCTCTTTCCATCTATCAGAGCAGACAGTGTAAGCTTCACACCTGTAACATTTTAAAGAGTATGTTTACAACACAGAATCAGAGCAGCTTTCATTCAATTCAACCTCTGTCATTACAAGACCCCACTGTAGCTCTTTCCTATGCCATTAGTTTCCGCAAAAGATTTTTTTTTTTTTTAAACAGAGGAATCCATTTACACCAGTCCATTTAGTGTCAAATCCACTGAAAGCCAGCCATGCAAAACAAGCAAACTAGACACTTCTTGCGAGCACCATTTTATGAAGTAGATATTGAAAGTCTCTAATCAATTTGTATAGAAAAGGTTTCATCTTCTACACTGAAGTGTGCACAAAGAAGGGGAGTTAGGTATACTAAGACAAGCATTTGCATTGATGAAGAGACATAATGAAACTACTGGGTTTTGTTTCTAAACAAGTAAATCACCAATGGTAATGGAGTACTGAGAAGTGGCTTCATATTAAGACAAAACAGATAAGTTCAGGGATTTGTTTGGGAGGAGTGTTTAACATGCAGAGCAGAAGGTGTATTGTTTTGAGGATTAATGCTGTCATCACAAGACCCGCTGTCATTTGGTAAGATGTAACTGCAGAAAGCAATGCTGAAGGAAAAAGTGCTTGCATGGCCTAAAGGTATATTATCAAATACCCTTACAAGACTGCTACGAAAATCAATGAGGAATGTAATGCAGAAATACCATTAAATAGATGCAAGAGAAGTTGTCTTCGTTAGATGAAAGCTTAATATGCAACATAAGCTACTGTCAAACATCTACTTTGCTGTCAGCGTAAAACTGCTCTAAAGGGGGGAAATAGTCACATAAAAATGCACTATCCTCAGTGAATGTCTACACATGGAAGATAAAATACATGGTGTGACATAATTAATACATGAAAGCCCTTACCTGGCCGCAGGGTCTGGGTGTACCCCACTCCGACTAGACTAGAATTGTTCACTTTTGCCTGCAAAAATAACCAAATCAATTAAAGTGTTGCAAGAGAAGAGCTGTTATTATCATTCAGATGCTAGAATAGCAATAGTGACACCACCATTATCAACTTAGGCCAGATTTTACTTGTCCTTTCAAAACCTTTCTGCTCACTGGATTATTTCTTCCAGCATTGCCCTTTCCCATCAATTTACTGTTGAAGAACAGGAATGTATTTGAAGGTAGACAGGATGGAGGGGGAGAGTTGTACTGGAATGTAGTTTTGGCAGGTAGTCTTTCCCTTTCCTTTCAGGAGGCCATAGCAATTCACCACCACAGGCTCCCCCTGCACCCAAAACACTTCATAAGAATCTTCCACATTAACAGTATTAGAAAGGAACTGGTATTTTGCAGCTCTACTCAGTCAAGAAACTGACATTTCATAGTATCATCATAAAGCAATATATGTAGAATTACTAATCTCAGGTTATATCGGTTCTTCTATTGGACAATTTCAACCACCCAAATTCAATTCCAACTTTCCAACACACAGAAAATTTCCCTGCACATAGCCTTTTTATGCAGCACCTCCACAGTTCTCACCATGAGAACCTTGCACAGCTCCCCAAAAACTGCTGAAGAACCCAGTAAACTGCTACAGAGGTTCTCTATGTCTACTCTTAATGAGATTTTCCTGGTTTAGTTAAAAACTACCTGAACTGTAAGAGTAATTTTTACGAGGTTTTTGGACCATCTCTTTGGTATTGATAAAATACATTTGGAAACTGGGGGACTGCTGGGCTTAGCATAACCCTCTAAGTTAGAGCCATACTTACAGAGATAGAAGCAGTGGAATCCAACTTGTATTTGGCTGCAATGCCAAAACGAGTGCTGTTGCTACCCGCCGTCCAAGCCAGGTTTACAGCAGTTTCAAGATTGTCACTCACTTTCTGGTAAATTGAGCCACCAAATTCCGACCCATCATTGCTGCACAAGTTAAAAATAAATCAATAACCACACACACACACATATATATATAAAGAGAGAGGCAGAGATAGATAGATAGATAATTTAAATAACAATTCAGAAAATTTGAATTCTTTCACACTTTTAGACAGAAAAAAATATGAACAGAGCCTTCAGGAATAAATTAAATTTTAGTAATTCATGCAAAAATTAATTCACAGCACTACAGACAATGCTAATTCTCTTGAGAACATCAAACTAAGCATTTGATCAAGTAAAGGGCAAAACTGTTTCTTTACCATACTAGAAGATATATGTCAATTGTCAGGAAATAAGCATTCTAAGTTACTGAATACATTTTATGCTCTAAAGAATCAGAAGATATTTTTACAATTTTGTCACAATGTTTGATATCAGTAAGCTGACATGGAATTCTCACGTCCTAGACTCAGCTGCCTGTAGCTTTCCCCTGTCCCCAAGTTTCACCAACCTAAATAGACACAACACCCACTATACTCTTCTAGAAGGACAAAATCGAATAAGAAGTTCTCTCTTAACTAAGCGCACTAGAAAAGTACTAATTTGTACTAGCTTCAAGTGAAAACATTGCTTTTCAGATTAAACTGATCAAAACCCAGTGAATTACCTTCATGATCTCTAGATACAGAAACTGAAGCAGATTTATAAACTTAAGTTCACTCTTGAGCACACTCTTTACCCCATACTGGCAGGAAGGTGAGCCCACTCTAAAAGGCCAAAAGCAAAGCTTTATTCTTGCTTCAGAAATTACTCAGGCCATATTTAAACAGTGCAATGCTGGTTGCTACCATCTAACAAATCTAGTGCCCTTAAATTTATGTATATAGACAGATACAATTCAATGTAATGGGGAAGCTTGAAAATGCATTACGATCTGCTCTAACTAAACTACTGCAGTTCCAATTTAATGTTCTTCAGCATTTGGTAAACTCTAGCATATCTTGCATGGTAAACAGTAACAAATCACATTTACAGGTTTTGGAGAGACTGACAAGGCAATTCTTAATAAAAGAGTTTGTTTTCCAAAAAGCCCAATGCTCAGTTGCAATTTGAACATTTCCTGGCATTTCAAGCATTCATATTCTGACTAGCAGGAATAGTAGAGATCATCTCGTTTTGTGGAAGACTATTTTTAGTACTTACACATTAGTATGCAGTTGGAAGTCTCCGGTCTTGTAACCCACAGAGAAGTTATTCCTTGTCAACTTTGATTTGGCACTATCGAAAGTCATCTGATATCCAGCAAGCCAGCCCTCATAACCAAAGACAGCTGAACCATGGATTGCAGGTCCAGCAAAATCAAAGTCAACATCACAACCAAGGTTTAAGCATTCACGCTTATATGCTGACTTAATTTTACCACTTTTCTTTCTGAAAGAGAAAAACAATCGCATTAAGACAAGGCTTTTCTTACTCAATGAATTGCCAAGTTGGAGTCATAACTGCAACAGGTATCTAAATGCCAAGTATCCTCTAGACTGGGTCAAACAAAGCATGGAATATCAAAAAAGCCACAGCAGACATGCATTTTCCAATGAAGGTTAGAGGCCTCTTCATGCCTTTTGTAACCTTCCAATTAATTATTTCTATGTTTATACTTCTTCTTACACTATTTCAGCGTGAGCAGGAGGGATAGTTAAGAGACATCCTATACTAACCCTGTAGAATAAAATGTGATGCACAACACCAAAACTCTTCAACACTGGGATTTGATAACTCACCATTATCAAAGTTCCCAAGTAATTCTGGATCGACAACAAACCATATAAATGTCTCTGTTGATTTCATATACAGGAGAACATATATTTACCATGGAGGTGCTTATTTGCCTAAACAAGCCAAAAGGAATAGCAGAATTCTTACCCTGTATTTGGTGAGAAAGTTGTATCAAATGTCAACTTCAAGCCTTTGGCAATCTAATTGGGGAAAGGGTGGGGAGGAGAAAAGATGATAAAGCTATAAAATCAATTCTGCTAAGTAAGTAAAAGATTTGGTACTCTCTTAATGTATTACCTGATCTTCAATTGCAATTTCTGTTCCCAGAGTGTTATCTGTATTCCATTTCTCTGTGAAGGTTAGCCCATACTCAGCCCACTTGTATTTGGTCTCCAAGCTCCCATTCACTTTTCCAGTGTCTGTGTTTGATGAACCGGCTGTTGTAAATTCCTAAAAAAAAGATGGTATTCATATTAAACACAAGTATTCCTGAAAGTCTTCCACAGTGACAAAAGAGAAAAAGACTATCTTAGCAGACACTAGGATCCTGTTTTACTATGCAGTAAGTTCAAAAATGCTAAAGAACCTGCAGGGAGAGGGGTTTGGGAGAAGGGGTTGGAAGTCAGGAGAACTGGGTAATTCATGCCTACTTGCAATTTGATTTCCTCTGTCTCACTGAACAGAGCACAAACCCCAGCACTGCAGAATACACAAGCTTGAAATGCAACTCAAAAGCAAGATAGTGGTTACTGCACACATTTTCCTTAAAAACAGAAAAAAAAATCTTGAAATATGTCAATTTTGGTACTCCTTAGTGTAATTTTTAATTTACTCATAAGAGCCACAAACACTATAATGCAATTTCACTCAATGTTTTAAGTCTCACATATGTGTTCACTCTTCTAGTCCATCCATCTCCAAAGATAGGTTATGTACATTTGTAAAATGCCATAGAATGACATCGCTCTACACATGACCAAATATTTCAAGCTTTTTAAGGAGGGAGGAGTTCTCAGTCAAACCAGTGCCCCAGACTTTCACACAACCCATAGGTATAAATGTGTTTTTACTGACATCTGTAAAACTGTTATTCCTCCGATACTTCATTTTAAAGATACACAGGCAGAACACTCATATTTGAATTATGAGCTGAGGCAATAGTCTGATTTTATTCTTCTGGTTGAGTCATTAGACCACCTCTAGTCACTTAGAATTCTTAAGGTTAGCAGTAACACTCCCATCTCCTAACTAAAACTAACAAGCTCCTGATGTCTCTCACTATTTGGAATATCCCAGAGAACAGAAAGAAGAATCTGTATATCACTGTTCAGAAACATAAGGCAGAATCTAGTAGAAACAGCAGAGTGTTTTGCAAGCTTATGTTAAGGAGCTATTTCCAATAAAGTTCAATTGGAAAAAAAATATCTATATTTTTTAAAATATAAATCAGTTTTGACTTTTGACCTTGTCCATGCCCAATACAATTATCAAATAGACTCTTTACATGGTAGCACATCCCATTTCCCCCAGGAGAAGGAAACACTGGTTTCACTTTAGGACTGCATTTGAAATAATGGATCTTTAAATGCTACCATATTTACAGCCCAAGACTTCCAACACTTAGAGAGAGACTACCAACTACCATTGGAAAGAGGAAAAAAAAAAAAAAAAAACCCACACAGTCAAGGTGTTTCCCTTAATTGTATTACTGAACCACCAAACTATCCACAGTTGCGAAACTGTATTAAGTAGATCTACTTTCTAGTAAACGACAGGAACCACACAACTCAAAGTAACAGTATCTTCAGCTTCACATTCCTTCTGTGTGATATTCCTATAGCACAAAGTATAAAGTATATGCAAATGCAGCCATTCATTATAATAGCTTTATGAGCTGCTATTACATTTAAGAGCCTTCTCTTGGCTTAAAACTGTCTGTAAGAGTTGTACATGCCAACACCTTCTCCTGCCAAGGATGGCTTATAACTGAGATTCATACAAGGGCTCAGCTTTCTAAGGAAGTTTTACTAGTATTACTAGTACTCCCTGACAGAAACAAACTTGATTAAGAACTACTATATCTATACTAGAGCTTTCTCAGCTAGGATACAGATGTTTACAAAAAACACAACACAACCCACACACCTTGTTCCTACGGAACAGTTACATTGTTAAAGATTTCCCTTCTGAAAAATCTACTTTTAGATCTTGCAAAGCCTGCTCTAGAAATAGACAAAGTTACAAAAGGCACCACTTGCACCACAAAGACATCTTGCATGAAACATTACTACAACACTAATACCTCTAAAGAGGAGCCAAAGACTAGAGGTGCTGTTTCACTGCCAACCACTCACTCTAGGAGCGTGTTAAGATGCCAGACATTTCTGATGAACATAAACAGTGACCCAGAATACTTCAGAAATAAGACATGCATATTATATTATGACTGATATTCCTAAAACACTTTAAAAATGGGTCGGGTATTTGTTCACCTTCAGATACAAAAAGAGCAACAAAATTCCTCATTTTAGAAAGATAACTAGGCAACTAATTTTATTATTAGATACCGTCACATACTGCAGTGCCACTGTCATATTCAAAACCAAACCTTCAGTGGCTTCTAAAATTATTTTATGGTGTTTACCATTAGGATCAACTACCTAATGGCATGCAGAAACAGACCCTCCGTAATTAAATGGCAGAATGTATGCAGAAAAGCACAATGAATAAGAAGTATTTAAACTCACCACTCCACTTGCAGATTTTGTTTTCACATCCAGTTTCACCAGCCCGAAACCTTAATAAACAGAAGTTAAAGTTACAAAGGCACATATTAAGACTATGAAATATTTCCAAGAAGCTAGTTTTCCAAACACTCTCAGCTGTGTGTCTGTCAATAAATACACACATTTACACACACTGCAAAAGTAGGCCTGGAGGACAGCACTGACCCCTACACCATTCAAACTGTAGATATTATTAAAGCAGGCAGGGGAGAGCACCCTCGCATAAAACAAGAGTTGTGTTCCATCATGGGAAGCGGCAGATATCTTCACCAAATCAAGCTGGAAAAGGCCCTTCAGCAGTACGCTAAGGATATGTGCCTGCCTGCCAAAAGGTGACTTCCAAGAATAAATCGAACTGCAGTGAAACGCATTCTTTTCCGTTTCCTCGATGGCATCAGTTCCGCACTCATTGATGAGCTACCCTATGCATGAATCAGAATAAAATCCATCCCCCAAGCATCAAGGAGCAGAAAGATCCAAGAAGCAAAAACAGGGTTATACATAGCCATTGCCACTGAGAAACATAGATTTATGGGATTGTCATTTCACCTTGTTACCCTTGGAGCTCGGAGTGACAGTCTAGGTGAAAAAGCATCCAAAACTCATTCCTAAAGTTTTACACACTTTGCCTAGCTGCTAGAAAGAAACAGTACTATAACTGAAGCAGCATTTAGCTAGGAAACTGCCTAGTATTACTATTTTAATACACTCAAATATTCTTTATCTTGATATCTATTCTTCTTTCTACTCAAAAAAGGCTACAATATTATATATCTCTTTCTGTGTCAAGAAATGCTGTAGCATACACAGATCACTACAGAAGCACACCTGAGCTAATAAATTACACTTTCAATTGCTTACATTCTTGCCTATTTGTATACCTCTTTCCTAACATTTATGTAGTGAAAGCACTAAGATTTAACAGACTTCATACCAAACTAGCCTGCAAAAAGCCTCTAATGACATGCTAGTGGAGAGTGAAAACAAAAGCAATAACCTCTATCCCAAAATATTTGAGCAGTCCATTTCATGTGCAGGCTTAAAAAGACAATGCCCCAGTACAGACAAACAAGATGTTTTATGACAAGTACTATTCTTACCATAGTCCTTTATTGAAGATATCTCTGGCAGACTTGCCAAGGTCTGCGTATGATGGAGGAATCGCCATTGGAGCTGGAAGGGAACAGGCTAATTAATAACAAAGTTTTTACTACGCATACGCACAGAAACTACTACCCCAACTCTTACAAACCACTGTATTTTTTTGCCAGAATTCACGTATGAACGCAGTTAAGAGACAGATGGTTCAAACAATCATTACAATATTCTGCGAAACACCTACAGATTCGCACCGAGGTTGTTCACTGTGAGCAGTGAATGTTCTCTTGGCATAGGCAATCTGCACAGACAGAGAGGTGTTACATGGCCACCGAATTCTCTCTTATAAAGTCAATTTCTCCACACATTTTTAAGCACCAGAAAATAACCATAATTTCACATTTCCAGAGCTGGAAGTTTCCATTGAAGACTAGGAAAGTGGAAGCTTGAAAATCTATAATGTAGACAGGAATTTCCTAAATTCCTACAAAGTTAAATGACAGATGCTTATAGCAATTATCTGACAGGACTGAAGGCATTTTGTTTCCAAAATGGGAAAGAGTACACACATGTTTTGCAACACCAACTGTCCCATATTTTAAATGGCAGACACATAATTTAAAAAAAAAAAAAAGGAACTCTGAAGCCATTAACTAAATTGCTCAAACTATGACTTGATGAAGCTTTACAGGTATCTTACACAACTACCATGAGAAGAGTAAGATCTGTCCACAGTCAGTAGCACTGTGACATCTGCCAGCTTCCAGTAACCGAGACCTGCACACATCTTAGAAGAAAGCCATCACTGGTTTCACCAGATTTGTACTGTTTGGTCCCTCAAAGCGGGAGAAGGGGAAGAGGACAAGCAAAAAGAGTGCAAGCCTTACTGAAGAGCACATACTCTTCATTGCTGTGACTTCACACCCGAAGCAGAAACGAGGCTGATGAAACTAGCTGGTAACTCTAAACACTACAATCTGTTAGGTATTTGCTCTATATAGGAATTAAAGATTTTGTTCATTCAAAGCAGTAAGGAATTAAATATTTCCCTTAGTTTAAAGCAGTAGGAGCAGCAGGTCAGTGAGAAAGGGACATTTAAGGCGACTCTTCCGCACACAGAGAGCCTCAGGCAATCTCACTGCTAAGGAACCTGCCTTTCAAGACTGGTTACCACCAACCAGCCTCCCTGGCCTGACTGGGCACTGGCCTAGGCTCTCACCCAGCCTATGCAATGCTCCTCCCTGGGCAGATACTCCCCTGGAACTGTTCACTAACCGTTTTGCTACGATTTCAACAGCAAAAGTCTCTCTTACAGAGGCACTATCTTTTAAGAGTTTTGAAAAAAAGAAAAAAAAAAACTTTCTTAGTTTCATAAGCCTTCTAGTTTCTAGTTGTATGGTTTTGTAATAGCTGTTAGCAGTGACATATTTTAAGAGTTAAAATAAGTGAGCCTTTTACTTTCATTTTTAAATGTTGCTTCCAATTTGACTAAATACCTAAAAACAAAAGACTTATGCAGAGCAAGGACGCCCTGGCAAGACAGCAAACTCACCCTGTGTCTAAGTTTAAAGGATTACCAAGTAAAAGGATAGTGCTGTTTCATCTGGCCTAACTATGCACCCTTCCCATTGCAAGGAAGCCAGAAATGTTGTCAGACATTCCAGCCTATAGACAAATGCAAGTTTTGTGATAAACAGAGTTAAAATGGGGCCTGACTTTCATGCTGCTGTTCTAGTCCTACACTACGGTGTAATGAAGAGTTAAGTTAATTAATAGTTAATTTGGCTTTGTTAGGTGTGTGATAAGCCAATGCCATCATCAGAAAAGCCCACTAAATTAAAATTAAAAAAAAAATTAAACAGGGCAAATATATTTTCCTGTTTCCTCCTCTGTTGGTAGGTCAACTAGGTTACAATCATAGCTAAATTTCTTCAACCCTATTTTGAATTGTCTTTCACTTAAAACCTACTAACTAAAAGTACTTAAAATATAGGTAATATATAATGACAAGAAGCTAGTATCATTTTAAAGATTAATTCACATGGGAGATTCATCCTGACTTGGCTTTATTTTATCCCTCTTTTCACATACTACTAAAAAAGAAAAAGGTTGAATTACATTTGTTACTCAAGGGCTGCAAAAATGATTGATTCTTCTGGTAGAAAGAAGAAAATTAATTCCAGAATGAAAAAAGAAGAGTGTATGAACGTTGTCAGAATTATTACACCATCTCTTTCTTTCGAGGTGCTATTTCAAAACTCTCCTACACCTGATAATTAAGGAAATTCCAAGAAGATCTATAAAGATTTCTAACAATGTTAAGCCCTCAGGCTATTTAGGATCAGGCTGGAAGGCATACTTCTTCTTGAGGGAAGAAAAAAAAAGCAAAAAAAAATGCAGTTTGTTTGGCAGTAACTACATTACTGTAGACATAAATACATTTTAAAATGTATTCTGCAAACAGCATAGAAAAATACATACTACTTCTAAAACATATTTGGTTAAAAAAATAAATAAGGCAGGTATCTATCTAGCTATGCGTACGGAAACGTATGGCACAGGGCTGACCTTTAATCCTCTAGCACTACTAGCGCTTAGCGCCTCGCTACCCTCGCTTCCCTGTCTCCCTACTTACGTCTCGGAGGCGGGCATGCTGGAGAAATAGTCATGGCTAGGCCAATTTAGGGAATCTAGGGAAAGCGGGGGAAGAGAGAATGAAACAGCGGGATGTTCGGTGACCGCTCGGGCCAAGCGGCGCCGCCGGGGCCCGGCGCGGCCTGTGCCCCCCTGCCCGCCCGCCCGCCCGCGCGGCCTGCGCCAGGCCCGGGCCGCCGCAAGGTGAACTGCTCCGCGCGCCATCTGGGCATCCCGCCCCGGGCCCCGCCGCGCCTCCCGCCGCCGCCAACGGCCGCAACGGCCGCGAACCGCCGCCCCGCGGTCCGCGACAGCGGCCCGGGCCCGCCCGCCCCTTCCCTTCCCGCCCGCTCTCTGCCCCACGGCGGGGCGCCTGGCCCCGCCGCCCGCTTCCCGCCCGCCGGCCCCTGCCCCGCGCGGCGGCGGGCACTCCTGGCTGCGCGGGCGGGCGGGCGGAGCGGGCCGGGCCGGGCCGGGCGGCGGGTGCGTGCGAGGAGGCCGCGCTGCTGCAGCCGCGGGCACTGGAGGGCGAAGTGAAGGAGACACCGCTGCGCCGCCCGCCCCGCGCCGCGCCGCGCAGGACCCCAACGAGCCGCGGCCGCCCCGCCGCGCGCCGCCCCGCCGCGCCGCGCCCCGCGCCGCCGCCCCGCCGCGCCGCGCCCGCCGCCGCCGCCGCGGCACCGCCCGCCGCCGCGCCGCGGAGCCGCGCCCGCCGCTGCCGAACGCGGCGGCAGCGCCACCGATCGACAGGCGCGGCGCGGGGCAGCCCCGGCGGCGGCGCGGGGTCCTGCGCGGGGCGGGGCCGCGGGCGGGAGCGGAGCGGGACGGGGCGGCCGCGGCCCCGGGGCCCGCCCTGAGGCGCCGCGGAGGGGCCTGGCTGCTCGCGGCGCCGAACGAGTTAGAAACGGAACAGTTCACCGATAAAAACTACACGAATATGGAAACGCACGCGGAGGAGGGAGGATCGGGCCCCGGGCAGGGCAGCCGCGGCAGCTCCCGCTGCTCCGTGCGTGTGCGCGGCAAGGAGGGGCTGCGGCCCCGCCCTGGGCGTTACTGGAGACGCGCATTTGTTATCCACACCCGGGGTAAAAATCCGTTCCGAATACAGGTTTATTGCTTAGACAAGATCTCCCTTTTCATGAGTAAAATTTTAGTCATGCTTCAGCTTTATTTTTAGCAATCCAGGAAAGTACTGGCCGCCCCACCCTGGGCGAGCAGCCGTGAATCACTGTCCTGGGAGACGGGAGCTGTGCAGCAGCAGCGCATAAATATCTCTGTGGGGATCTGCTTGGCTTCACGTGCAAGTTCTCCCTCACTTTTCATTCTCTCTATCTATTCCTCATGACAACCGCAATCCTGCACTTTCAGGGCATGCTCTCCAAGCCTCACAAAACCACCTTTTCAGGCCTACAGTAGTATAAATTACTCTGGACCGTTTTTTCCTCTAGCATTTGCCCCAGGAGCCTGCGCCCCCTCTCTCCTCGCAGCCCTGGGCACGCGCTCCCCTGCTCTGCACCAGCAGGGTTCCCGGCTGAACCAGGCGGCGCGGCCCTCGTCTGGGCCATTCAGCCATTTCCCCCCACTCGCAGGGTGAGTGTCACCGCTTTGACTGACGACCGGCGTGAGTCGGCATGACTGAAACCAGAAAATCGTGTGTTTTGCTGCTGTCACTTGGAGGAGGGGAAAAAAAAATCAGATTGTGTTCAAAGGGTATGTTCTTGTAGCAAACTCCCAAGCTCTATCTATCTATCCATATATTATAATCATGAGTACGCAAAAAAAAGGAACGTATGTAACCAACAACGAGAGCAAGTGGGTGGAGTCACATCAGTTTCCAACCCAACAGCTTTTCTAAGTCCACATTCAATTCTAACTCAGGCCTGATGTTACTGTTTGCTCCGATCATCAGGCATGGGAGGCTGAGCAGAAAGGAGACCTTAACAAAAGCCTTAAATTGAAGAACTAAGTAAAGTGGAACTAGTCATTTCAGAAGTGAATTGTCTGAGGATTACGAAAGAGGTTGGAGGTATAACCAGCAGGGCTGGGGTGGAAAACAGCTGAAGCAAAGACGGGACCAAGTTCTTGCAAAGCAGGGTTCCCCACCAAAGGGGATTTAAGCTGTGGCATTCCTGGCCACAAGGTGTTAGTCATTCACTCGGACTGCAGGGAAACTAGAGAGTTTGTGGATGAGAAGTCCATCAGGAATTACTAACTACAAGTCTGCTGCGCCAGCATACAGCTGTGTGACCTCTCCAAAATCAGAAAAATGAAGATGTCGCTTCATCTTGTGTTTGATATCACACAACAGAGGTTTTTCTCCAATTTATACTGTAGATAAAGCTGGAATCAAAGACAGGACCAAAGCATAGATTTTCTTACCTCTCATTCCTGTTTTGAGACCATATCTCTCATACGCCATGACACCTAGCTGTTTCAAACATCTGTGTAGAAAATTCTTACTTTTTCTAACTACACATCCTATTATCACATAGTAATAGCAATTGGAAATTAGAACTCTTAAGAATTGGAGAGGAACTTCACAAGTTCAAGAACTTCAGAAATGGAGATAATGAACTTTTAGCAAGGTTTGAATTCAAATGGAAATGGAAAATGCCCCAGTTAAATAAAGTAATAAATAAAATATAAAGGTTTTGAGACATTGTATGAGGGTTGCCAGCTTAAGAAAGTTCAGTGCATTTTACACCAAGGAAATTATATCACAAATGAACAGGTCTCCAAGTGTCGCCGCTGTGTTTGTCTGTGTTGGTTTTGCAAGCAATATTTTATCTGTCTATTACATGCTCTGTTTATTTTACACCTATGTGTACAAATATCTCAATATGACATTCAAAAAATGCAATTGTGTAATATTTGGAAAGCAGGACAAACTTCTTCAACATTCCCTTTTGTTGGGCTTTACAAAACAATTCAATATCATTATTCCCTTTTCTCAGAAGGGCAGAGGGACTTGAAAATAAATTGTTTGTTGTAGGTAAACCATCAGTAAAACCCAGATTGCTTTGTTCTCATCAAACCCTTCTGCCCTGTTTCTGTAGCGTTTTGTTACCACCTTGTGTTAGTACCTGCTCATGTGCCTGCCGTTCTTGCCTTCAGCTTCTGTGCTCTTCTCCCTTCACCGCTCTGCATCGGACAGGTTTTCACTGTCCTGACTGGCCATCTGTAGAGACTTTCTATTTTGCTCCTCAGGATCACACTCAGACTTAGCACCGAAGTTACACTCATAGCGGAAATCTCGCCCCATTTCTTCAGGCGTGGGATGAAATAAGCCCAGCTGCTCCAGGGAGGTGGCCTAGATCGATGGGACTGAGCGTAGAGGTGGAAGATGCTCCATCGAGCAACCCTTTGAAGAAACTGGCTACCGGATTGTAACATGGAAGCCCTTTCTGAAGCTTTATCACTGAAACACTTTGACAAATGGCCAGTCCTTCTAGGCGAAGTCTGAAGCACCTGTTTCAGTATGAAAAGCACGAAATTTTCTCTGTTAAACCACTGTAAGAGCAATTTCATTTGGGTAAACAGCATTTTTTCCCCCATAAAAAGCATTGAACATTTAAATTGAAGCTTGTGAAAAAGGCATTCACGTTGACACAAATTCCTGGACTAAATCCTCCACTCAGCATAAATAATAAGTAGTTGTGATTTATGTGTTATTAAAATATAGCATGTTACTGGGGGCTGTTAGGCAAAGCTAACTGTAGGAGTCGGTATGAGCTCTGCTGCTCTGAGGCTTGCATTGAGCAACTGTCAGTTATGTAGAAGAACAACGTACATACACATTATCAAATTTCTGTAATTGAGGAAAATCTGGAGCTGTCACAGAGGATCTGGGAATCTCATGGAGGTAGAACAGATTTCCAAGTAGGCTTTTTTTTTTTTTTTTAATATGTTCTGATACCTGAGAGCTAGAGGGACTGAGAGATGCCTGAGGGCTAGAGGGAGGAAAGATCCACCTGTGTTGGCCTAAGTGGCTCACTAAGCACCTGCCCGTGCCCCGCGAGCTGTGCTGTGTGCCACTTCCGTGGAAATCAGGCAGATGGAGTAGCTTTTCCTTTGCTTTAGTATCTGATAACATGAGAATTGGCAAAATAAGTCTGTAAATAAGTCCCTTCTCACACACTTTCCAGCAGATTTGCTCTATCGAGATAAACCTTTTCCCCTGGATAACAAGCGGTGTTGGATGGCTCCGGAGTGACTCCGGCTGCTCACAGAGCCATCAGCTTCACGTGACCTCTGCCTCTGTGGCCTGCTTCCCCAAGGAATTTGTTGCCCAGGCGCTAGCTTTCAGTGGCAAGCAACCCAGATACTGTCTCCTGCGGGCTTTCTTTTTGTTTGGTTGGGTTTTGCTTTTTTTTTTTTTTTTTTTCCTCCTCCTTCGGCCATTTCGGAAACGCTCCGGGAGGATGGGGATGATAAGGTCCAAACCCCTGTGGCTGGCTCCTCACCAGGGACCTCAGAGCGCAGGGCCTGAGAACAAAGTAGGAATTCAAGCATTTAAAAATTTCCTCCATGCCAGACTTTAGATAGAAGAGTTTGTCTGGCACTGCTGCCTGTTTGCTTTAAAATGTGAACCCAGCGTTTATAGCACAAAGGCTGAGTAATTCAAAGTTAAAAAAAAAAAAAAAAAGACAAATATTAGAACAACGTGGAAGTGTTCAAGGATACTGGAAACCTGTCAAAGAGGCTTAACTGTTTTATTAGGGTCCCCGGGAGCTCCATCACTTGGAGCTGGGAGCATACGGAAAGCACGGCATTCCTCGTAGCAGGAATAAAGCCATCGCCATAATCCGGGCACCCACAGGCACACCCCGCATGAATGCCGATGCCTCGGATCCTGCCGCTGGCTCAGCGTTTTCGCTGCAGATTCCAATACAATAGAAAAATAAAATAAAATAAGAGCACCTGCTTGGACGCAGTCCTGTGCCACGTGCTCTAGGTGACCCTGCGTGTGCAGGGGGGTTGGACTAGGTGACGTCTAGAGGTCCCTTCCAACCTTAAGCGATCTATGATTCTATGAACAGCTCAAAGCTTTTTACCAAAATTTGGATATGGATGCTGTCTCTATTAAAAAAATAAAACTAAAACCAAGGCTGGTCTAAGCAGCATGCATGCAATCTACCTAAGAAAAATATGAAGAAATATTTTAAGGGCCACATTGTCCATATGTCCTAGAAGCCTAAGCAGACAGAAACTTAGCTTCCAAGAGTTATCTTGCATTAGCTTGGTATGTCATATGGTGTACAATTAAATATGAGGAATCATTCCCAAAAATGACCAGCTGATTTCACTTGAGAAAATGCATGATCTGTGTTTGCAGATGAATTCAAAATTCAGTGTCACTTGCTCCATCAATGTCATTTTCTACCAGAACCAAAGCTGAGTGTTTAGAGCAGCTACATGGTCCTGCAAGCAACAATCCACAAAATACATATTTCTTTAAAACAATCTCACTGAGTATTGCCAGGAAAACAGGCCTAGATCACTTGATGGATACTCACAGCAGGACACAGGCCAGTGGTTCAATTAACCCAGTAACAGATTAAGGAAGTCATAAACATTAATATTAAAAGGCTAGCCAGGACATAGATAAAGAGAAATAACCTGTAGTTTATTGATCATAAGGAAAGAGTCTTTCAGGGAGAGAAGTGCTTCTTGGCTCCACTCTTGTCATGTAGAGATCAGTTTTCCAAAAGGATGCTTTATTCCCAAGAGAAGTCTCCAGGCTCAGCAGGGAGCCAGTCTCCAAGTTTCTATGTAATTTACACAACTGAAACAGAAAAATCTTAACAAATAGAATATAACAAGCAAATAAACAACAACAACAAAAAATAAGCACATCTGGCTGATACTCAGTATTTAAATATTTATTTTAAAAGCACATAGAAAGGTAATTTGTTTTTGGAGAAATCCTCTATTAGTGTTAATTTATTTTAAGGCTCCATGATAGATGTACTTTCTATATAGAAAATGTAATTCAAGGCCACCAAAGAGCCTATTAGGCAACCCTTCCTGTTATATATTCTTTACTGTTATCTCTTTGCTTGATGATAGAAAGCGATTTTAAAAAGATGCTGACCTTACTAGCTACTTATGATAAAAATGCATAAAGAATTTTGTCTATACAGGTAAGACTTTCCTTCTGTTTTGTTAAAATTTAATTTTATAATGAATATGTATAAGGTTCTTCAGCTAAGGAACAGAAACCCAAGGAGTTTTCAGAAATTAACAGGCAAAACTCTCAAGTCGAAGAAAGCAGAGGAGTCTCCCCTCTGAAACCCAACCTTTCAAAACCCCAGCTTCTGAGAACATCTCATTGCAAAATAAAGATACTTGTGCTAGTAAAGCCACAGTTTGGGGTTATATATCCATAAACAAAATGGAGAGTGATTGAGTCTGTGATATGAGGGACTTTCGAACTTTGTGCAGTCATATGGCTGTTACATCTTTCAATAGAGCAGTGTAAGATTAATGGCACCGAGTGACAAATAAGGCACAGGTCACATCACGTGCAACTCGGCTCCTCCTGAGGGATCCTGGCGAACCCCGGCCGCTCCGGGACACGTACGCTGCGTCTCCAGCGCCTCTTCCCTACTCCTGAGCAGCCTTCCCATGGCACGGGCTGTGGGTGAAGACCTGCAAAGAGGCACTGGGGCTGCTCTGATGCATCCCCTCCGCCTGCAGCTCCCAAAGGCTGCCAGCCTTTTCTCTGCTGCGTGCAGTATACCAAGCACCACACAGCTGCTTTAAATAAGCTGTTGGAGAAGCCAGATGCAGTGTAATAGGTTTGTTTGATTAAATCCACTGGCATCTTTGTCAGGCGCAGGACTACTACTGTACATTCGATTTCCAGGAGGAAACATTTCAAATGCGCTTTCAGATCTTCAGGGCAGAGCACACATGTGCCAGCAACACAAGCCAGTGCTCCGTAATCTCAGCGCACAGGCAGGCTCCTTCTGGCAGCATCCTGCAACTCCAGCTGTTATTTTAGGCTGCTCCGCGGCTGTCGCCCATTAATCAGCTTCTGGCAGCAAAAAAGCCAGTCTCCTAAGGATCTTTTACCCTTGGCCTTTCTACAGGCAGCCAGAAGGATGCTGAGGCTGCGGGGCTGGTGCCAGACGGGATCTTCAGGCTCGCGGAGACCACGACCCGCGTTCCTGTCGGCGAGATCGCCCGCAGGCCCGGCCCACGCGAGGCCCGGCCATCGGGGCAGCCGCCCGGTGCCTCAGACTCCGACCCGGCAGGGCGTTAGCTCCCGTTATCCCGCCCGGTGCCTCAGACTCCGACCCGGCAGGGCGTTAGCTCCCGTTATCCCGCCCGGTGCCTCAGACTCCGACCCGGCAGGGCGTTAGCTCCCGTTATCCCGCCCGGTGCCTCAGACTCCGACCCGGCAGGGCGTTAGCTCCCGTTATCCCGCCCGGTGCCTCAGACTCCGACCCAGCAGGACGTTAGCTCCCGTTATCCCGCCCGGTGCCTCAGGCTTCGACCCAGCAGGGCGTTAGCTCCCGTTATCCTGCCCGGCTGCGCGGCAGGAGGACGAGCCCGTGCCTGCCCGGCAGAGATACAGCGAGACGGGGGCACGGGGCGGTGTTGGCGAGAGGGATAACGTGCGCACGCTTCTTGAGACTACCGTGGCTGGGGCCGGGGGAAGAAGGAAGGAAGGAAAAGAAAGAGGAGGAAGAAGAGGAAAAGAAATAGGTAGAAGGAGGATGTGAATTGGAATCAACTTCAGCCCTTCCCGTCTCTTTTTCTGGCCTGTATTTAGAGATATTAATATACATAAATCCTTAGACAATTAACTTCCTTTTAGTGACCTAGAAAGGAGAAAGTTTTTCAAGAGTATTACATTTCACTTTAAATTAAATGTTTAAGACACTCAATTAAGGAGCCCAAACTACCTTTTTTTTTTTTTCCTACTTTGCTAATGCCCTCAAAAACTTTGAGGCATTTACTCATCTCAGTGCCCTTCCTCAGCACTGTCATTGAGCATTCCCTCTTCCTTCCCGAGGAAGGTAGGGAAGCCTCCCTTCTAAGCCAGCATTTTTCTTACCTGGCTCAGGATAAAGTTTCAGTTCTCCCACTCTCAGGCTGGAGTTCGGGATACCACAAATCTGCCTATCACCCCAGGGATCAAACTGCAGTTAAGCTCCCACATTTTACTCATGTGGAAACTGAAGGACCACTGTCCCCCTTAAGGGCTAGAAATATTTTTGAGTATTGCACAAGAGTTAAGATCCAGAGAAAGAGCTGGAGGAGTTTTCAGAGGATTCCTGAGTCTCTGTGCAGCTCTGTGTATAAGTTCTCACTACATCTGATGTGGCAGCAGTTGCTGCTGAGTGATTGGCATTGGACTTTGAACAGACTGAATGTGCAAACCTACACAGAGAGGTAAACTCGAGTTACTGCTTCTGGTGGGCACCGTACTTACCAGAGTGCAACTGGCAGGGCTTGCGAGGAAGAGGAGGCCGCTTTCCTTCTCCTGGATTAAACCAGACTTCTCTCAGATTCAGTGTTAGTTCCCCCATGCCACAGGAAAGCAGAGGAGGGGTTTGTTCATATAAATGAGCAGGGAGTTGATGATATGGTCTACATCCTCACTGAAAAGCCAAAGCAAAAAACGCACTGTTCAACCATCTGAGCCATGCCAGTTAGCCCAGGTGTGGATCAGACTTGCCTGCATGTAGACATGGAGGTGACAGTGTCCAGGAAGGAGCCTATCCACACATTTGGCAGCTGTGTAGCTCTGTCTTGTCGTCAGTTGTTCCCAGAGAAGGTAACTTCATTTTGGCATGTAATCCCGAGGCCCTTCTCGGTCACCGCGTGCCGTAACCCCACAGCGCCCTTACACCAGGCTGCTCCCTGCCCTGCCAGCCCGGGCCCGAGCAGAGGTGCTGCCTTTCTGCAGGGCTGGAAAAATCACTCGAGGGGTTTTTCACATCTGCTTCAGGCAACATTAGTCTTGTCAAAGAAGAAATAACCTAAGGAAGAATCAGGAGGGCTCCCGTAAGGCCCGCCTTTATGCAGGGTGTATCGCAACCCACTCCCTCTGCTGTCTCCTCTAATTTAGTACAGCCTGCATTAGAGTAAAAGCTTTTCGAGGTATTCCTAGCCACATGATTGACTGCTTGTGATTGTCATGAGTAGTTAGTACATCCCTCCGCATGAGCCAGAACGACTATTTTTAGTAGGCAAGAAAGCGGCAGGGAGGTAGAGATTTCAGCTGAGCACACTACAGCCTTCTGTTGCTCATAGATGGAAGCGCGCTTTGATGTCTTCATTAGACCCCTTTAGTTAACAAATGCTGCTTGCTTTCCTCTTCAGAAAGGCCTGTACCAACAGGTAATTCCCCCTGGAACATGCTGAAGTACTATTTCACTCTGGAGAAGGGGACAGAAGAGCTCACTGTGCAAAGTCATTTGTGACAGTGATGCAACGCACTATTAACAGGTTTTAATAGACATCCCTGGTGGTTAGCACCTTGCAAAAGAAAAGTGGAGCTTGCTAAGTTGCACTGAAAATTAACGATGAGAACAAGTACAGTAATTTAGGAGTAATTTAAAGATGAAGTACAATTGGGTTTGGCGAGAGCATGACCTGGTGCAGAGTAACCCTTGCTCTTTTGCAGAAGCTGGTGGTAGTGCCTTCTATCTATCTCTTCACCTTCCCTCTCCTTCGGCTTTTGTGTCTAGGTCAAAACGTCGCCATTGCAGACAACTCGGACATGTCCCCGCCGGCCTCCAGCGGCGCGCGCTGGCAGAGCCCTGCTCCAGGCCGGAGCTTGGCTTTCCACCCTAAGGAAGGGCTCAGCAGCGTAGGGAGAACATCACCTCACCACCTTTGTTGTTTTACCAGCTCCGTGTGGGGCTTCCATTCACACACTAGAGGTGTCTTAGCTGACAGTCACGTCCAGAACATGTTTTCATAGCCCCCTTGAGCACCATTTTCCACTAAATAAAAAATACCTTCATAGTATTTGCCAACTGTTTTTCTTGTCTTTAGTAAAGTCCTGTCTCAGGGCTACAGTAAGAATGCCCGAGATGTTGCTTGCTGGTAGATTTTTTTCCCCTTCCCTCTACTTTTTTTTTTTTTTTTTCCTTTCTTTCTCTTTCCAAGGCTATTGCCTTTAATTATGGTATTCAGGAATCTACCAGTGATTCAAAGATTCAGATTTGGTTCTGAGGAGTTAATCTAGCAGAATAAAACCTTACTTTTATATTTAAATTGAATGATTTTTCTTTGGCAAAAAACATTCCCTGGCCCCTTTCAAAGGAGCCTGCTTGCAGTGCTCTGCATAGATTCCCCCTGGATTCTGAGCAGCCCATTTGCAAAGCTAATAATGCTATTAAAGAGGTGATTACTTATTTGGCTAGTGAATATTCTACACAAGTCAAATGGCTAATAGTTCAGTGAGCATCTTAGCAACATCCAGTGTAGTCCTGACAGTGACAGGAATTATTTTACGATTTTGTAGCTGTTAAGCAATCTAGAAAAAAACAGTAATTTTACTATTATTTGCAGTTTATGGCTACTAAAAGACAACAAACCAGTCACAAGCAGCTGAAGACTCCAGACCACAGCTATGAACATTTAACTGCTGCATTCCTCCCCCACACCCCAAAAGTTCTCCAGAAATAGCTTGAAGCACGTGCATGTCCTAGGCCGAATTCCTGCAGTATGGACTTTTGTTAGCATTAGCTCTTCCCATCCTGGGGGAAGAGCTTGTCACACTGGTCTTATTTTCCTACCTACTCTCAGATAAATCACTTTCAGTAAAGAGTTGCCTGTGAAAAGATGCTTTCTGAAATACGTGCACAGTGCTACCGAAGTTCCAGACGGATAATCCAACATACAGTTTGGATGATGAGCAGCAAGGAAGTCTTGCAGCTACACGGGTAACGGCTTCTTTAGAATCCACAAGTTTGCTGGAGAAAGCGCCAGGACACAATGATGTAATTAAACACTTCCAAAGACTGGAAATGCTTTAGTGCCGTTTAATTACTCTACAGAAGCATTTCTGTATCAGCTTTCCGTAGAAGAACTTCAAAACCAAATCCAAAAGGAACCTTTGAGAAAGGCAATCCAAACTTGCTTGCCCCCTAACACCATCCAGTAAAAGCATGGGTTAGTGATGAGAGTGCTTCCCCTGCCTCTTACCACCCGCCCCAAGCCCAGCACTTGCAAGGATTGCGTTTCCTTTCCTCCCGTTGCAGGTACCTACCTTCTCTGCCTGTCGGAGCAGCAACTGAGGAAGTACAAGCCATTTTGCAAGGGGAGTCTTTCTCAAAGTCCAGGCGACATTGCAACATATGCTGGGAAACAATCAGTTATTTTCTCTGGAAGTTTTCCCACCCTTCATTTACAACACACAAAGCACATAATTGTTTCCAGTTGCCTAGCATACAACCTCCTGCCTCCCGAAATATCAGACCAAAGGCCACAGGCAAATACGCAGCAATCAGTACACAGAACGTTATCACTTTTAATCTAATTGTTCCTTTATGTAATTAATTTTTCTCCTTTGGAGAGGAAGAGGTATATTGCCAAATCCATCTTCCCTTAGCTTTTAAAAAGTGACCCAAAAGCCACACTGAGGCTACACATTCAGAACTCTTTCTCTAAATTACCAGGTTGCTCAAGAGTTTATGATTCTATGCGAAGCACACAAACTTTTCTAACATTCGAATGTTTGAAGTTTTCCTGACTCATGCTGAACTAAGGTCTTAAAGCATATTTCGAAGTTGTACAATTGCACAACTCCAGGGTAGACAGCGCACTCGGAATTACTTGAATTTCTAAGATGAGTTTCCGGTAGGACATTTCACATCAGAAAACTGCAACCAGTAACTGTGCAAGCAGCAACAGACAAGCACACACACCTACTAGGATCAGGAGGAACACCAGAGTGTCACAAGTTACCCTTGTTCTTGCCTCTTTGTAAACAGAATGTTGCACTGACTGCTGATGCCTTGTGACACTGGTCACCGCTGGTCACCACCGTGCGTGGCGAGGGGAAGGTCACTGCAGCCCAGGCCAGGTTGCAAAGCCACCTTGCTGTACCTCACCGAGTGCTCACAGGGTGGAACACACATTCTCTGCGTTTTTAACAACAAAAACGGGTAAGGGATTTGCAAAAGCAATTTACAGCAGGCAAAAGAGTCATGGACACACTCCATGCACCAGACAGTATACTTTTTCCACAGCAGTAAAACAGAAAAGAGACCCAGGGGAAAAGCAACTCAAACCTGCATTATGCAGCTATACTTTTATGGTCACACCATCAACGCAGAGATAGCAAACCATGTTCTCAAATGTAAAATAAAATCAAGCATTTGCCGTCTTTTAAATATTTTATTTTAGTACTTTTAAATATGTTTTCATACAACAAAGATATAAAACAATATATTAATTCAATCTGAGTTTAGAATCAAAACAATATTTACTTATTTACAGTACTTGCTTTATACTTCACTGGCCTAACTTGCAGCCATTACATAATACTATTTTTTTTCTGTGGGAACAAAATTGAAGCAACTGTTCAGTGTGAAAAGCCATGTTTCTATATCCCTATTAAGTTACATACTGTGTACAATACAGCTTGTGATTTCTCCCATTTGACATATTTCTCATGTAAGAAAACTGAACTGAGAGCCACCAGAACTGAGTTACACTAAGTCTTGAGCTACGCAGTCACTTGGCTACCAGGGCAGGTTACTGTGCTCCACATTTAACACCTTGATGTCTTGCACACCTATCTATCACAAACTGGCTTGGAAAATGTGCGTGTCCAAGTTACATGCGTTATATTCACGGCAACTTTAAGATACAAACAACAAGCACTGCAGGAAACAGCTGTACAAGAAGGTCAGTGTTCACAATGTTATAGTGTTTGAAGGGTTGTAGGGGGTTGGGGGGTGTTTTTCTTAAAATGATCAGCAAGACACCTCTAGGTTCACTCCAAGGGACTTTTTCCCCACGGCCCCAGAAATACTGTTTCAGTTGGAATAGCAACATCATCAAATACCACCAGAATTAGTCATCTGTATGGATCCGCAGCGGTCTACCAATTCCCGAGTCAAGAACTCTCATACTTACAACCCAATTCACAGCGTGTGCTAGCTCAGTAGCAGGACTTTTGTCAAATAACGCCCCTCAAGATTGACAGTTTTGTAGTAACAAATAATGCTAGATTATTCCAAACTAAAAACATCCTCCAAGGATTCCAACAGATTTTGCCCCATCTTCAGTGGAAACTACGTGGACAGAATGAAATACTATTAATTGTAGTCATTACTGGTTATTCTTCTGATGTTACACTCTAAGTCCACAAAACCCACATTTATTTGAGATATCTGGTATATCTTCAGATAGATATTTAATGATTCAGTGCTCACAAACTTCAGCAAACATTAATAAGTACATAAAAAGCTAAGGAGCTAAACAGAAATAAACAAGTGTAACCCGGAAGTGTATAAGCATTGCTAAAAAAATTTTTTAAAAGACACCAACTGCTGCCAGATTCTTGTGTTGGTCTTGGGAGTTCTGTCCTTCTGTCTTTCCCTAGATACTCCTTCTGTCACTGTAAGAGATACCACACAGAGCTAGCCATACAAAAAGCAAAAAAGGATACAGAAATCTGTAGTGTTACCTTTGCTGAAGGACTTTAATACTGCTAAATACCATTTTATTTGACATTCGCATCTGAAGTATTTTTTTTTCCTCTCCAATTCATTTCATTGATTTCTACTTCTTAAACCAACTATCAAGGTTTTTGCTGCACTTTGTTTCTTTGTTTTGATGATTTTTTCTTAAGAAAGCTCTTTTTTGGGGGGAGGGGGGGTGGGGGTAGCTGCTCAGAACACATCTGTGTAGTAAGGAATTATCCTGGAACATGCTTTCTTTTATGACAAATAAAATCAGGGTAAATTGAAAAGAAAATGGTATTATCTCTTCCTGTGACAGTACCAGAATACTACACAGAGCATGCACTTGCACGAATCCAAATGGCTTGGTTTAACCCTCACCAAGGTTAGTAATCAGTGATTTGGTTAAGCATATAGCTTGCTTCATCACAAGCAGTAAACTTACAGGATCCACACATCTGTCACCTTATCATCACCTACGTGTGCATGTCCACACACCTACTCCAAGTAGGAGCAAAACTGACAGAAACAAAGAACAGTTTAGGACTAGTGCAAAGTTCCAAGTATTGCTGAATTTGCCAAATTACCAAGAAAAAGCATAAAGCATGACTTCTCTTTTGTATTCCCCAGAGTTATTCAAAGTCAGACTTTTCTGCTTGGTGGTACCTGCCTCGCCTTCTCGTTGGCCACTTGCCCTCCCTGGGTAAAGCAGCGAGCGGCTTCCTTCCCTTCTCCGCATCTGATGTGGCGCACGACACGACGAGACACAGCAGCGAGGAGCTAAGGAGGGCAGAGGGACACGCGGGGACGCGGCAGGGAGGGGGCCGAGCACAGACACGCTCAGCATCATCCCCAGGGCCAGCCAACGCTCCGCTGCCTTCGCTCCGAAGGGAGAGGAGGCCGAACCCTTCCAAAGCACCGACTCTTCAAAAAGGAGCCTGTCAGTCACCTGAAGCTTGTTTCTATCGAGTTAACAGTAAAGCTTCATCTACCAGCTTTAAGGACTGATGTGTGTGCTATTTTGCAAGCGGAATCAAATTTTCTGCCTTGTAACAACTTCAAGCTTTCCACTTGTGTGCTTCCAGACAGACAAAATTAACTCCTAAAGCAGAAAACAACAATTCCCCTGACAACATGTTAACCCAATTCGGTTCTCTCAAGCCCAGCGTTGGTACAGCATTGTCTTGGATACAGGTATATAGCATCAAGGGAAACAGCACAAAAGGAACACACGTCTTTTTTTTTTTTTTTTTAAAAAAAAAACACTGATAGGCAGTGCTGACTTATCACACCGATTTACTTAACAGAATTTGAGAAAATAAACCCAGAGAGAAGCCTTATGTTTCAAAGTACTTCAACTTAACAAAAAACTAATATTGAAATGATACCTTCATGTAAACATTATTACACTGGGCTGTACTTTAAAACTCTGCTGTATGACTAAGTTTCAAAATAACTTTTCAATGCAGACATAGGTGTGTCAGTGGACATGGTTCTTTTCAGAATCAACAGCTTTGCAAGTTGAACTGCATACCTTTCTCCTGCTACAACTTGGAACACAGCCCTGCACATGGGAAAACAGAACATCTAGGAGTATAAAACAGCATTCCTAGCTGTGTATGCATTGCAAAGGCAAATATAAATTAGTAAATAAAACTCTTATATCAAGTCTCAAGAGGAATGTTCAAAATGCCTTTCCTAAATCGGAAAGGCAAGGACAGAAAAAGGAGCAAGTCTTTCACAATATATTCTCTTTCTGGTTGCTGTTAGATATAAGCATATCATATTCTGCCTAGTTTGGATGGCAGGAGCCATCAGGCTACGGTGGATTGAACAATATATTATGACACCTGCAATTTTGCTAAAAATAGGAATGTTACAAATACAAAAGTCTGCAGAATAGTACAATGTGCGTGTGCTCAATGCACTTGGTACAGATAATACTCTAAGATGCACAATTCTTCTGTGAAATAGGAGCTAAATTAAGTTACAAAAGTAACATATTATGAAGAGAGGAAGACTGTTATTAATTATTTCTAGTACAAACCAGATTTATAAAAGGAACACAGAGGTGGACCACAGTGGGTTACAAACCTTCAATTACAAAACTGTCTTGCAAGATTCTACCAAAGGGATTGTTTTTCATGCAAATATATGTACATTATGGCCATAAGCTAGTCTGCACCAAGCTAGACAAGTTTTACGCAGCTTTCCAAAGCTGACTTACACTACCTTCCCCACAGACCACCTCTTCTGAAACTGCCGTAATTCATTAAAAGGGCTGCACACTTCGAGCAAGCTGCAACTTTTACCTGTCTGCATAAAGCTCCTCGCCATAAACCAAAACAAATCTCTTCCACTAATGGCACTATTTTCTTCTTACAAACCACTGCACGAGAAGCCACCAACTGTGCGACCCCTGCTTACACAGTGCAGCCTCGAAGCAATTTTTATAACTCACACTCAACTGCTTTACGGTACTTGATCTTTCAGTGTAGTAAACGAACAACTTAAATTAAGAACTAGTCTTTTTTCATACTTGCTATAAGAACAATAGTGTATATGTATCCAAATATATTGTGTTCATATATCTAGAGATATTCACCACATTGTTGACACCAGAGTGATTAGACATACTTTAAAACAAAAAGCAATATGAGCACTATCTCCAGAACTCAATAATACACTTTTCTTGAAAGAGTTACTACATGCATTTTTCCCATTCATTTACATGAAGATAACTGTTATGTTTTGCCAATGTTAAAGAGCTGCTCATAAAATGCATGCATATGTCTGAATATAAAGCAATTAAAACCACACAGAAAAGTTACTCTGTGGCTTTAAAAGCACTAAAGCTAACTTGACTTTCAGGGGATGCGGTATTTATTTCCAACTCATTTATTGAAACGTAAAGGGAAGACTGGCAAGTGCTAGAACAACTGTATAGATGATTGGTAGACTTGACTAAACAAGCTCTCTTAAAAAGAAACAAAAATAAAAACAAAAAAACCCCACAGAACACATCACCACTACGCACCAAGAAGGCAGACTCATTTTTGGCATCCTGTATGCAGACCACTTATATTCTCAACTATACTTTAAGACTTGCTACTTAACAGTTGAGGGACCCTTTCAGCAAGAAACACCTGCTCCCCTCCTTATGACACAATACTCCATCTTTGAGCATACACTTCATTTCAGTTCAAAAATTAAACTATTTATAACTTTTAAAAGAAAGTCAATGTAAAGTACTAAGTCGGTATACGTAAAGGTTGACATGTCAGACAACGGAGAAACCTGGACATACAAAGGACAGGCTATACTTAGTACAAGCACCTATTTGAGGTTAAAGTTACTTAAACGTTCACACAGAACCTTCATAACGGTAACAGTCTTCTGATTCATATTCATGATTCAGTGATTGCCTTTACCCATCCCTGCCTTGCTTTCTGTTTAGGCAAAAACCACACACATCCCCGTGAAGTATGGGTAGCCCAGTCTATGACCAAGAATCACAAAAAATGAGACAAGGAGGAAGAGACCACGGAGTGATGAATGTTCTTTTATATCCTCCCAGCTAGCCTTGTAGGGTCTTAGTCATAATTTTTCACAAAAAGTCTGAATTAACCCATACACTCTTCAACCAATCAATCTTTTCATTATTGTAGGTTTTGAAAAGGGCCAGCAATACTCATTGGGAACAGTACCATTAACATTGCATTCAAAAAATGAAAACATAGGAAACCAGATCCTTGCTCTCCTACTCTGCTGATATGCTCTGGTATTAGCCAAGGTATGATAATACAGAAAGAGTCTTGTAGTGATGTAAAAGGCAATGAAGACATCTATAGAATAATGTTCATGTGCTGCCAAAATGAAGAAGATTCCAAAGAGATTCAGGACCCAAGACAAGGTATGCAAGAAGTTCCAGCTCCTTGGTGTATCTAGGAGAAAAAAAAGTGACTAATTGAACTGTCCCCCAAAAATAACTTAGTAATAAGTGCATTCCTAGCCAACAAAAGTTTACAGACAGGTTTTTAATCCAGCTTTAAAGCTGCACCCTGTGCCTTTGGTATATGGCAAGCAGCACATGCTCTTAATATATAAAGGATATTTAACTACTGAGACTCTGTACTTACACTCTGTGACGAAGAAGTTGAGCATGGTCAGGACAACAGTATGGCCACTGAACATATAATCTCCACACGTATGTACTCCAGTCAGCGTCATTCCAAAGCCACTCCATATTGCAAATGCCCGCTGGAGTTTTGCCCAAACATTGCCATACAACTAAAAGACAAGGAAAGACAATGACATTATTCTTTAGGTTGTTTTATTTACTTTCAACACAATCTCCTTAGAATTATACCATAGGTAATTGAACATTAGCTTTCTAACAGTATGCATATCTATTATTATTTATCTTTTTTTGCTTTTATTAAAATACAAGTTAGCATATATTTGATTTTTCTGAGGCACAGCAAATAACATTAGTAGCTATAATTGTGTGTCTGATGAACCCTGGAAATGTAAAGCAAGTATTTTATTGCCAGTGATTTACAGACCAGCTTCTTGGAACGTATCCTGCCTCCTGATGCGTCATTGTTGAGCTTACAATATTAAGCCGAAACACGTATCAATTACAAGTTAGACTAAAAATATGTAATCTCATGTTCTATACCTCTTAAGGGGCGAAGCCTTGCAGGCATCAAGGCAAAGATGCAACTACTCCACAGGTAACCATTCCTCATTAAGTCAGTGCCTTAGGTTCACATTTATTCGATGTATTCTCTCCAGTTTATGTTGTGAAATAACCTGCATGCCCCCCTTTTACCTTCATTAAATAACTCCAAAGCAAAAAATGCCTCCAAGATCCTTAAGAAGGCATACCTGCATAACGGGAATTTATGGGATGGGCAAGTGGAGACATGCTGCTCTTATAAACACACATCTAACATGATGGTCACGAGAACCTTAACTAAATACAATAAACTTAAAACTAAATACAATAGGAAACAATTTTAAAGCACTTTTGGTTTTTACCTTTCCAGTACACTGCAGGTGCTGGCCTGGCACAGAGAGTGAGGTAACAAACATTGTAATGCAACGTAGCAAGAATACTGTCCCCATGAGGCTGCACAGTCTCCGCAGAAGTATAGATCTGGGAAAAGTGCAGAGGAACTCACAGCAAGAATCCCAACATATTGTATTATTACATGAATAAAGTTATAAAAACAGCTCCCCCTCCCAGCTCACTCAGTAGTTATTCCCAAGCTTCAGCACAAGTTTGTTTATTTTTAATTTGTCCTATGAAGTTACTGTGCCACACTACAGGTAAGACAACATAAGCTCATTGCCACGAGAAGGGATAGTTCCCATTCCTCTAAACTACATTTGTACTAGTTTTGACACTCGTATGTTCTGTTAATGAGCTGATAAAACTCGATGGTTTAGAAAAAAAACTAATTTAAAACATGCACACACCAAGACTTTCTCCCTTCAGTGGCAGCAAGCTGCTAGGTTGCCTCAGTCATGTTGTGCCATTTCATTCTTGTAGAACTTCCTTATACACAAAATTGTTACATTATGAAAATGTTAAATTATGAAAATACATACACCTCCATGAAAATACACAGGTTTCGAAGGAAATTGCAGATAGAATCAGTAAAAAAGCACATTCGGATCACTCCCTCCTAAGGTTCACAAGTCAACATTATGAATTACATTCTCCCTGATGCATTTTAACAGAGGCATATTGGAAGTTTATCACCAGTTCCAAATGAAAGGAAATTCTTAAAGAGATGTAAATTCTAGTAACAGTCAGTTCTCTGAATGAGAGAACCAGTTACTTGGAATCTACATGTAGACCATACCTGTGCTTGTGAAGGAGAAGAACCAACAGCCAAATATAGCAAAGAATTACACCGCACACTTCTGTCATGGCAAAAGCCCAGGGTATCCTAGGGACGCTAAAACATGGATGAATCGAGAAAATTAGCTTTGTTTTTTAGCCTCAATATTTAGAATGCAGGCATTTAATTTTATAAGTTCTAACTACAGAACTAACTTGCATTATTCTGAAAACAGTTTAAATTACAAACAAAAATTGATAAAACAAAAACTGTTAGCCTGACTTATTTAAACATGATTTATAATCATTTTTAATTGCCTTATCTCCTTCTGATAATATATTTTCAGCAGACATACATGGAATTCACCAAGTCAAAATCTTTAGAGTTTCTAATACTTCACACGTGTGAATTCCCTACCTAGATCCCTAACTGATCTTCTACCGATCAGTTTCCAGTGATCTTTTCCATTCCAACATATTAACTTGCATCACGTCTATTATGCTGCACTTGCAAGAATGCCATGTCAACACAATTAGTGAAATGCTGCCAAGTTTAAAACAATCAATATATCTAATGAAATAGGACTGCACAGAAAGTGCAAGTGCAGTATTAGGAAAGAGAATTGCTTTCAAAGTTCCATTTCAGTGATAATCACTGTATGCAAACCTGTCAGCCCCGCTTGTCAAACTAATTACTATCTTAAATGCATATGGCACTAGTAACAGCTTCCACCCTACAACGCCGCCGAAATACACCCCGAGAGGGTTCCGTGGAGTTTGACCCTCCCGTGACAGGAGGCGGGCGCAGAGCGCTGCTCCTCCGCGAGCTCCGCGCCGTCCTCTGGCACTGCTGGCCGGCCTCGTCCACGCTCCCGGCCACGGAACGAGCCTTAGTGCCTGCAAAGGGAGCCCGGCAGCGCCCCAACTCCCAGGCTCCCTCCTCCATCCTCCGCTGCTCGCTGCGGGCAGTCCTTGCCAAGCCTTATCTACATTTGCTGTGTATTGTGAACACTTATTCAAAAGATTAGCCCTACGGGCTTCACCGAAACAATTAAGGAAAATAGAGAATACTGGCGGGAATAAGGAGACCACAGGACTTAACTCTTAAACAGTTTATTTTGTCACCTTAAACTCTCTAGGTATTAAGCTCTCTATGCTAACCAAAACACTTCAGTATCCTTCAAGAACTCAGACTGCAATTTCTCCAGAAGATGCTCTTCCTCCCTTTCTAATTCCCAGAGTGAATAAATCACTTTGGATAGGTCAAATGAGAATGAAGCTCAGTTCTAGTCCCAAAAGTTCATTTTCAGCTATTATCATTAGGACTCTTCAGAGGCACAGGTCCCGTTTTCTTCCTTTATTTTAACTTTTCTCAGACAAAAGTATGTAACTGGTTTCAAAAGAACAATAGCATCTGCTTAAACGTCCCACAAAAATCTAATCCCTAGTTCTGCGATGATAAAAGACTACAGGATACATATAAGATTTCTTAAAAGCTAACCTTTAGAGTCTCAAGCATTATGCAAAACTCTCAAGAAAAGTAAAAGCTCCTAAACTCACTGAAAAAAAAATGACTTAGCAGCAGAGCAACTGGCCCTTGCTTATTAACAGTGCATGTTCAAGGTGTTAAGCAGGTTCCCCACAAAAAATAGATACCTGAAGAAGGGGATGGACGAATTTATTTGCTATACTGCAGTATTACTTACTGCTAGTAGTCAGCGAAAGCTGTGTGGGTAAATACAAATTGGGTAGAACAGCTCACTTTACCCCTGTTCAGACTAAAGCTCTGTTTCTAACTGAAGCACGTTTCAATCTTAACAGTGGGGTCTAATACGCTCAAATTATTATTTGGCAGAAGTATCTTCAAGAGCACATGAAACTTTTTAACAAAAAAGAACAGTCAATCTGTGCTTCAGCCACCAATTCATTCAGTTAAACTTCTCACCTGTCTAGAAATATGTCTGGTAGAGGTGGATATGTTTGCATGTCGGGTACTCTCTCGTGTACTATAACCATCACAAAGGAGGTAAAGCCAAACACGATGAAGACATACACGCAACTCAAAACCGTCTTCCAGTACTCTGGGTCCAGCCTGCGCGCCGCGTGCTTGCTCTTCCCGTTGGTGTATTGGTACTGATCACCATTCAAGTCAGTAATTGGTCCATCATAGTCCCGAGGAACTTCACCGTTACAAAACCAATCTGAACCTTGAAGGGAACCAACATTAGGGCACACAGGGCTCAGGTGACTATCACTGCTGTAACCCAGCTCTTCTAGGACATCAATATGTTGTTTTTGCAGCTTGCGTATGGACAACATCAGCCTTTTGATATCTCCCAGGACTTTGATTTCTAAAGGAGGAGATCGTAAGTCATATTCAGTGAGTGTCAGCAACGTAATTCCATCCAGTCTGTGTCTATTGCACAAAATATCCACGTATTCACAGAAGCCTTCTTCTTTCAGCCACTTGGCCACGTTCTTGGTAGTCCAACGTCGAATGCAAAGCTGACTAGTGCCTGCCATCATCTTTCTGTGTTAGCCAACAAAACTGACCTGCACATTTTGGAGAAAGACCAGATGTAAATGTTTAGTGAACATGACTTAAATGCCAGTGTATATTATGCACTTCTAGATGCTTAATCAGCCAAAGAACTTTTACACAAGGGCCAGTTTTAAAAAGGAAATAAAAGTAATAATATTTTAAGTTGGAAAAAAATATTAAACAAAACTAAATTCACCTAATTCATACCTAAGGAGAAATAGAAATTTAAAGTCCCCCAGAAAATTATTTCCTAGGCACATCCAGTCTAGTTTTAGTCATTTATAAGTTTAATTATACCAGACCACCACCAACAACAAAAAAATCCTGTTTTACTTAACATTTAAGCATTTTTTCCATACTATTTGCAATTCCTAAGCTAAGCAAGAACAGATAGCCAGGAACATATGAAAACCAGACTAAGACTAAAATAGTACACTACAGGTCCAAAACATTCCAATGTTTCAAAAATACATCCTGAAGTTTTATGGTTTGAATCTCCTGGCAAACTTAAGGTAAGATATCTACAACAATTCAGTGCATGTTAATGGTATCATACTTCAATTAATGTTTCCTTTAAAGGAATTAAAGATACCGTAAATTGTTGAAGATACCTTTTAAATAACATTACTGGAAACTGAGCATTAGTTCTAATTCCAAACCTATCTGCAAGGTGGAAATAAATACCATAACAGCACCCCAAAGGGAGAAAAAGATAGAAAAAGAGTGTGTTCTCTATGGAGAGATTTTCTCAGTAACTGTTTACTTGACTCGTGCAACAACTCTCTCTCTACTTGGATCACAGAGTTATTAGAAAAAGAAGTTACTTACTTCATTACTTACAAATTCAATGTTATAACTGACCTGTTCCGTACTGTATCTTGTTTCATCTTAAGTAAAGTTTAAAAGTTTTACTGAAAGTTAAAAACAAAACAAAATCCAATCAAACAAGAACAACCACGCAGCTTGGAGTCAGCCATCCAGACTTCTGGCTTTTCATACTCAGAAATACAGAAGAAAAGCCATAAGGACAGAACTCAGCTGTAGCATTACATACAGAGCAACAGCGGAATCACGGCCAGCTTCCCAGAAGCAGTGAGTTTAAAGACCACCACACGTTCACTCAGCTTACAGATTCGTCTCCTAAGCAAAGCCACTTTCGAGGATCAAGGCAGGAAATTCTCTTTAATCTACGAGAATTCTGGTTGTGTGTTACAAGTTAGGAATCCTAACACCCACCTAGTGTTTATCCAGCATTCCAAGAATAAAACACATCTCCTATATTACATGCAGTAAAAGTGACCTTTTAACACTGAGTAAGCATAGCCCAAAAAGTCAAAGGTCATTCATGGAAGGGTTGGATCTGGGAGAAAGTCCACATTACTTGGGATGCACCTGACAGGACCCGCTCCTATTTTTAAATGCTGTCAAAGAAAATAAAGTTGAGCAATTGAAAGAAAGGGCTCAACAAAAGTAGCAAGCTCTTATACAATATACAAATGTAAACCATCTCACACAGCTCATCTTTACAGCAACAGTTAAGTTCAGGTCTTACGACAATGCAATTTCTTTAAACTTGGAAGCTGCATTCGCCTTCAGACTACTCATTTAGAACCACTTTTGTAGTTTACACAGTGAAAAACACTTTTCCCAACGTTGTGGTCCTCTGGAACACAACATAGACCTCTGGGCCCAACCAGCAGATATTCATTTGTGAAGCTTAAAAAAATTGCCAGCTTTCACGCAAGGAGCAGGAATGCTCTATACCCAGAATAATTTTGCCTTTTAGTAATTTCTCCACCCCAGTATTTGAACTTGACAGATTTATGCTTTTACCATTATCAGTGTGCAATGTAAGACTGACCAAAGAAACAGAAGAGACCAAATCACCTAAATAGTGGTACTTGTCTTTTAATGGGAAATAGCAATGAAAACTACTCTTTCGCCTTCTACATTCCTGGCTTTATCTCTGAAACCAAGTAATGGAACACACGAGTAGCATGGAGCAAGCAGAAACTTAGGTTCCAGAGGGCAGAAGATACTTTTTTTGCCAACATCAGCAATGCCTGCAGCCAGACAGTTACAGCCTTCCCGTGGTATTAAATTCAGTCAGTTCATCAGTCGTGCCTATCATGTGCTCCATTTCCCTTTTTCCCTTCCCAGCCTTTCTATTAGCAGCATTAACACAACTGAGTAAGAAGCTGTGTGAGTGCAGGCACGTATGCAGGCATCTAAAGAAATCTGACATGATAAGCCATGCATATCTCTAGATTTTGGCTAGGGCATTTTAAAAGACAGGGTGTGCTCCAGCTGTGAGTTCAGTGTATTTCCTGAATGCTTATTTAAGTATGGAAAATTAATCTCTTTCGAAATGATTATCTGTAATTTTTATGTTTTCCACTACTGAATTACTGCCAATCACCCATTAAGCAGCTCCATGTTTATAACTTGCCATGTATACAGAGTTTGTGTCTGTATACCAAGCTAAAAATGGGGAAAGCAGAGTATGGTTGTTGCTAGTGCAGCCAGGGGAAGGTGGCATTAACAGACAGACATTTGGCTGAGATGCTGTTAGGCTAGAATCAAAGCTAAGGGTTAAATGGAGCTTCAGGTACACCTGAGGCACAGCACAACACCAAGTGAATCGGTTCACCCCAGATGTGCATGCAAAATCCCACCAGCATCATTACTGCTCCACGATCCGGCCACGTGCGCTGCGGGGGCAAAGCCTGCAAGCTCTCCTTTCTGACATGCTTCACGGTTCTTTTCCTAACAGCTTTAAAACTTGCCATCCTTGAGTGGAATTTTAGGAAGGACAATGAAGAACTATCAGATCTCAAGGGATTTAGCCTACATTTCTGCATAGAAGGTTCCAAGATGAAGCATAGACAAGTGCAACTAACCCCTTCCTTTACCACACATACTCTTTAGGTGAAAAGCTTTTCTGGACAAAATCTGCTGTTTGCAGCGCTGACACAACCCAGGCTTGAATACTTGTGTCTCATGCATAAAAAACCATCAACAATCAAGTATGCTGAGTCAACTTGCAGCAGGAATGTTACTGTCACGTACCCATTTAGAAATGCTGTGCTGGAAAAAGAACACGCAGCGCTGCCTTGTTATGCACAGAAAGGCTCAGATGCTCTGTCAACTGGCATTAGAGGCTGTCACTTGCCCTCAAACTCCTCAAGTTCTTCAGTGCTTATTTAAGCACCGAATGAGTCAAAGGTTTCATTGCAATACATTAATGCAGTGATTTGATCCTTAACTAAACGCCACTATACACATCTATCTTGTAAGGTAGCTTGTAAACAAAAGGAAAAAAAGAAAACTTGCATAACGTGCTTTTTGAAGTTATTTTTAAAAATAGCTACCCCTGTACATATGACTGATGGAGCTGCAGAGATTGAAAAATTACAGAAATGTTTTCCTGAAGCAAGCTTGCCATAACTTCAAACACAGAAACAGTCCTATAGAAATTGCATTCTGTTTTTTTCCAGGCGCTTGCAATCAGATTTGTTTCATAAAACATTTTTAGAAAATGACATTATCAGTAGTATTTTACTTGTACTCAAAGGTCTTAGTACTTTATTCGAAGGAAGATAAGAAATACATTTAGCTTACTCTATGTTTTAAATTTTTAAGCCATAAAGGAATATCTATTTTTTCTAACATTACTTGTTAGAGTGCTGCACTGTGAAAACTAAAGTTTATACTTAAAATTCCCAGATTTGCTCCACATGCTTAGAAGAATCCTTTTGTTGGAAAGTAAAACTGGCAGCAGGTAATACAGAAAATCCCTGAAGTTGCACACACTTGCCTCAAGAACCACTAAGGTGCAGTTAGGTCTTGCAGCAAGCTCTTCGGTCTACATTATCACTCCTTGACTGCTGCAATGAAGCAAAAGGTTCCACTTCGCTCAAGTGACTGCTCCCAAGGGCTCCCCTCTAATCTAACAGCCAAACAACAACACACTTCTCACCCTGCCACCATAGTTCGAGGTGCACAAGGGATCTTTAAACAACCAAACAAGAACTTCTCCACTCAACATATCTTAGAACACAACTCAAGAGTACTTCACTAATATTTGTACAAGACCTTGAACATTTCGTATGCCAGAAGCAGTCAAATTTCAAGTTTGCTGCGTTTTTTTCGCTCCTCCAACCTCAAGCAATACTACAGTCACCTAATAACAGAACATTTGCTGTTGTTTATCCAACACACACCAGAAAAGCAATGTGGGTTCTCTTCTCTCTTTCGCCTCCTCCTTTTGTTCCCCCTACCCCCTCACCTTTAGATGAAAACACAGGGGAGACATGAAAGAATCCATATAATTAGTATGATTATTATATATAATTAGAAACACTACTAGAGCAATATCAGAAATGAAACTGTTGGTTCTTCCTCTCTACAGCCACTTACAGTCTGCTTCCTAGCCCACTGGAAATCTAGGAGTCTTCACTTCTGATACATTAAATAAGAAGGGGATATCATTTTAAAGAAGAGATATGATTATCACTGAACACTTGCAAAGCAATACGGCTTGTTTATGTCGAGCAGCTTCGTGGTCCTCAATACTGAGCTCTGTATAGTGCTAAATGACAGTGTTGAACTGGAAAGACTTCAACTTCTAGCACAAACAGTGTTTTAAATTGTCTAACAGGAAAAAAAAAAAAAAAAAAAAAAAAAACAGCCAAAAAGATTACGTTAAAGAGCAAGCAAGATAACCTACAATTCTGGCTATTTACAGGCCCCTAAGGCAGAACGAGCCCCGGGAGTCGCTCACCTCCGGTATCCAGCAAAGAGCCCCCGCCGCCGGGCGGGAGCGGCCCCGGGCTCGCGGCGGGAGCGGCGGCTCCGCGCGGCGCAGGCCCCGGGCGCGCCGCGGCTGCAGGCCCGCTCCTCCGCCGGGCTAGGGCGGCGCCGCCGCGCAGCCGGCCCGCCGGGCAGCCGTCCCCGCAAAGCCGGCCCGCCAACCGCGCTCGGCACCGCAACCCATAGCGAAAAACGACACGGAGCGCGAGGAACGGGGGCTGCCCGAGGCGCCGAGCGGCGGCCCCGGCGCGGCGCTCACCTACGCGGCGGTGCCGCAGCGCCCGGCTGCGCGGCGGGGGCGGCGGCTCGGGCGCCTCCTCGGGCGCCTCCTCGCTGCCCCAGGCGGCGGCGGCGGCAGCGGCCACCGCAACCGCCCCATGCCCGGCCGGAAGGGGCGGCCGCAGCGCCAGCCCCAGCCCCGCGCGGGCGGCGGAAGGGGCGGGGCCGCCACCTTCCGGCAGGGGCGGGGCCGCCGCTTCCCGCCCTCGCGCGGGCGCCGCCCCCCAGAGCCGCTTCCTGAGGGGAAGGAGCGCGTGGAGTGTTAAACTGTGTGTGTGTGTGTGTGTGTATATACATATATATATATATATATATGTATATATATATGTATGTGTGTGTCTGTGTGTGAATCACCAGTGTCGTCGTGAAAATACGAGCGACCTTCGTTAAAGGCATGGCTTTTGCAAACCGCTCTTAAAGCTGCCGTCTACATCTCCAGAAACCCTTACACTGTTACTCTTCTCTGATGTCTGTAGTGAAAAAGTAAATCTGGGACTAGGCAGGTGGGTGACCTTCATCCCTGGTAACCCGAAACACAGGTGTGAGCAGCACCAATGACTTTAAAAAGCTTCTGCAAGGCGCTGTGGCTTTAGGTGCTTCATAACCTATAAATAATACAAATGGAGAGGAAAGATAAATCATAAACAAATGAGCCCAGAAACATTTTTTGTACATCCGCTGGCTGAGCTAGCAGCCCTTTGCAGCAGCATAATGCAGCCTGAGGAACACGCAGAACTAACTTTATTGACGATGCAATTACAGGGAGGGCCAGCAAGTCTCCTAAGCTGTAGCTTTGGTTGAAGTAAAAAGTGTAGGTGCCAATGTAGCTCCATTAAATTAATGAAATTTGCCAAACGGGAGAATTTGACCTTGGAAGTCTCCCTACACACAGAGGAAAAAAGTGATCTTTTGCAATCCTTATGCATGTGTAAATACACTGAAAGAAAATCTACGTTTCAAAATTCTTCACAACTCTGTCAAGTTGTCAAGTCATTGAATAGTCTAATACAAATTTCCAAGATTGTTACAATGCTGTACAATTACACCAAGTGTTACATAGTTTTCCAAATGAGCTGCTGAATTTGAGGGAATGCTTCTTTGTCAAGATTTACTAGCCTCTGCAAACAGTGTAGGAATTAAGAGCTACTTCAGTCCTTACAATGTTGTTGTTCTTGTCCTTCACATCCACCAGCTGAAAAACCTCACAAAACCAAATCAGTGACAAGCTGTAAAACATATGCACATGAATTTGAAAAATAAGCAAAACAAAAAAACCAAACAGACCGGAGGATAAGATGGTCATAAAGCAGGCTGAAATGTTGAAGTAATTTACCTTACTCCAGGTTCACATTCAGTATGTAATCGAAATAACTAGTATTCAACTGACAGGGAAAACAAAATTATAGCAGAGCAATGAGGATAGTTAATAAGTTAAAAGACTGTAATCCTTCTTTACTATGTGCATTCATTGCTTTTCTACCTTTTTTTTTTTTTTTTGCACACCAGCTGTCAGTAAATTAAACTCTCTGCACGCTTCCAGATGCGAAGTTGATATAATTTACAGTACATTGCCGCTTTTATTTATATTTGCATTTGTCTGGATGAAATCTTCGTAGTTTATCTGCCCCACAATACCTCACAACGCTGGGTCTGGAGGTTGCCATATCAATAGAGAAGGGATTATATGAAACAGCGTCTGTATTAAGAGCAATCTTACCTCAGAGGGTGCCCTGCTCCCACATCTTTGAGAAGTTGCAATTTGACTGTGTTTTCTGTAAGTTGGAAAAAAAGTTGATTTCGAAACTGAAGATTGCTTCTACCTGCTTATCTCAAGGTATTTGATGCTCCTTAAGAAGTCTACAAATACCTTGTGCTTTATTTAACAGTGTTTTCCAATAAACCTCTTTCCATCACTTTTAGTTCTGGCAGTTCATGGCATGTGATAGGAATGCCTTGATGCAAGTTTGACAGGTGGTGCCAATGCTGACATGTGACTCTCAGTATTGAAGACAAATTATATGCTACAGATATTTAAAAATCCACTGCAGGCTGCCAAGAGAAAAAGTCTATGAAATGTGTAGTTATGCTGGATGCATCCTCAGACTCAAAACAGTTTCATTGACTTAAACAGTTTGATTGATTCACTGTTCTGATTGACATTTAATCACAACAACAACAACAACAAAAAAAGAAAATTCATGTTGAAATTTTCCAACTAGCTCTAGCTACAGTATATTATATTGCTATGGAAAAGGAGATGTGTGAATGTATTTCTTTAATGCTCTTTGTCATCAAATGATTCTGTTTACATTCAGGGATTTGGAGTATCTCTCTCCAAAAATACTCATCAAGAGCATGTGCAGGGAAAGGCTGCAGGTGATCAGAGGGAGAACTGCTTAGCAAAATTCTATTCAGCAAAGAAGGCAGCAAGGCAAGGGTGATCCTTAGCTAGAGGTGCAGCTAACTGATCTAAAAAACATGCTTTTGGGGGAGGCTGTTCTCTCTCTTTTTTTTTTCTTTTTCTTTTTACAGACCAAGTTCTAGTTTGCTTAAAATGTTTTCTGTAACCTCTGTACTTGAGCTGAAGTATACTTAGATCAGACCTGTGTCAACTTGCAAACATTCATTGTATCTTCAAGCCTCACACACCCATAATTGGAGAAAAAGGAGCTGAATAGAAAAAGAGCTGATGAAGTTGGTGAACCATAACTTTACCTACATAGCTTACAAGCCTGGGACCAGTTGGCAGTATTTTCAATAAAAGAGCTTCCATTAATGTTCTGTCTTTGACCACGGCAGTTTTTGCCTCTGGGGCAGCCCTGCCTGTGCCGTGCGTCACCGATATAAAGTGCTCCAGGGAGTATGCGCTATTGCTGCCTCTTACATTGCCAGCTAAGGAATGTTTGATTTAGATTATTGAACCAAGTATTGCCTACAAAGTAATCAGAAAGGCGTAGTTCAGCGGTTAAAAGGATGACTTCTGTTGGGTGTTCCTGAATTAATCGTGCTTTAATTCAGCTGAAACAGCAGCTCTTTTAATATCACACCGCACTGCACGCAGGGCTTACCTTAATAAAAAGGTTGGTAAAAACTTCCAGAAACCTGGAAAAACTAAGCTAAGCAGCTTTCAGCTGTTCAATTAATTTTCCTTACTCATGTGCACAAACCAGTTAGCTTTACAAGCCCTATTTTGCAAAGGAAGACCAAAACTGATAAACAAGCATATCCATTTTACAGTGTTCTTCTGTGCTGGCCTGGACAGCAGGCTGTCCCATTCCTAGCTGGGTCTGGGGCAGCATCCTGTGGCTTAAGGTGCAGCAGGTCGGGGCCTGTGTCTAAACAGGCCCTGCAGCCGCTATTGTCCACAGTTTCCCACATTCCGGCTTCTGCGCCAGGATGTGCATGGCTTTGGGAAATAACA
Source organism: Tinamus guttatus (assembly GCF_059628265.1). Lineage (NCBI taxonomy): Eukaryota > Metazoa > Chordata > Aves > Tinamiformes > Tinamidae > Tinamus > Tinamus guttatus. The sequence goes on from NW_028288780.1 coordinate 8,120,608, forward strand.
CTCGCTTCCTACACAGGAGGCTCTTAAACAGCTCCTTCTTTCTCTAAGTCTAGAGCATAATCTTAACAACTTTTCCCTCTTCATGAAACTTTAAAGCAAAGTCACTATTTTTCTTTCCTTGGGCCTGCTCGTGACACGTGGCTCGCCGCTGCTGGGGCAGGCAGGGCATGCGGCCCTTGGCGGGAGCAGGGCTGCAGCACGGCCGCGCAGCGCGATGGCCAGACCGGAGCACGTGGGCGGCAGCAGCTGCCGCAGCCCGTCTCCCAAAGCCGCCGCGAGCGCAGCGGGCGCTGGCAGCGCCCCAGCGAGCCGAGCGGGGCCCCTTTGGGATCTGCCGCTCCCGGGAGCCGTTTCTTGCTCAGCATGTCTGGGCCAGAAGCGTCATGGCCGCAGGGCCCTGGAGGGGCTGGGACGGGCACGGGGCACGAGCCCTCTCTTAAAGAGATCGAGCAGCTCCTAAATACCAGGGGACCCTCTTGTAACCACGTTGATGAAGTATGGCCTAATCTCTTCTTAGGAGACCTGTAAGTAAAGCCTGATGGAGTGACTGAAACTTAGCACCTTGGGGGTACTTCTTGTCTCTTTCAGCTTCTTACTGTCCTTGCACTTCTACATATTGGTGTGATTTATAGGTATGGCTTTCGGTAGGTAATAGTTTTCTCAATTGACATTTATGCTGCAGACAGCAATGAATCTGAGAGATTATGACCAAATGGGTAGTTAATTATTGGTTAACCCGGTGAAACATCATGTTGGCCTACGATCCAGCAAACAGCTTGGGAGATACCGTCATGGGGTTTTCCCTGCTCTGTTAATCTCCCCACAATCATCTTGATCTGCTCATGTTTGTCTTTTCCACAGTGTAACAGCTCACAACAGATTCACTCTGTGGAAGATGGGTGTTACTCATGTTTTAAATGCTGCCCATGGCACAGCGTACAGCCAAGGAGGCCACGACTTTTATGGAGCTACCATCGATTATTATGGCGTGCGAGCCTACGACCGGCCAGACTTTGACATAAGCCAGTTCTTTTTCTCTGCATCGGAATTTATTCACAAAGCTTTGAACACACCAGGAGGTATGAAATTGTTGCTGTTCACATTTTCATGTTAGTTGACAGCCCCCTGAAACAGGTCAATTCCACAAGCACAGTGGTGGACTGGTCAATACATGGTTTCCTGCTAGTTGTTAGTGATCTGCACAGTGGGTGTCCAGGGGAGGGAGGCAGCTGTAACTAGATCCTGAAAAATTAAGGAAGACTGCAGGAAGCGGAAGGGATAAAAAGGGCAAAAAATGCAGGGGAAAGACTGGAGTATAGAAGAAAGGAGACAGAACAGAGAGAAAAATATCTGTGAGAAAACACTGATTCAAAGAGAGAAGAAAAACATACATTTCACATGAACGCAGAACATAGTTGGAAAAAATAATTTCGAAAAATAAAGTATTTATAAGAATCAGGGAAAAAGTGCTCAGAACCTGTGACAACTATAGGGATGTACACACACGTTATGTTTGTTCACTATAGGGCAGGACCTGGAGCTTTAGATCAAGCATGGCTGCTTCCCAAAACAAGCCCCTGCACCCATACTGCACCCATAGAGGAGAGGCCAGCAGTATAACCTACCAGCCAAGCTCACCCCGCCGTGAGCGTCCCCGTTACCACCACCGTGACCCTCACCCACCGCGCAGCCCTGACTCACTCCGAGCAAGGGCAATATCAGCAAAGAATTTCTTACCAGCTCTGTAGACAGCTCCATCATAACTGAAAAGCTGAAATAAGCTGATTTCCACCCTTGACACAATGAGAGTGATGTTGAGTAATATGGGTGGATTCACTGCTTGCATTTTGCTATATATTTATTTTTATTATTTGTATGGTTTTGACAGCCTTACCTGGTCTAGCTTTTTGTACCATCTGTATTTGTAGAACAAATACTGTAGAAAGGTGAATGATTGCAGAATAAAGACTCAGAAGTCCCGATTTCTGCAGTGAGCAGCCATGTGAAGAGGCTGGCACCCTGCACATGAACTTCCTCTCTCAATAGGGCCTGCAAGGCTGTGCCCCGAGGACAAGATTTACCGTCACCCAGAAAGATTTTATAGCACATTACTCAAGAGACGGAGCTCCTTGGCACCGGTGCAATAAAACACTAATTAATCCGTATTGCATAAAAAACAATCCTTAACATGAATAAACTGTCATTAATGGAGCTATCTCACTCTGTATTACAAGTTTAGGCTTTGAAAGGGAACTACAGTCATAGAAAACTGCCTTATACAATGGTACCAGGCCAGTCATTTTTCTTGGTGGCTGATGTGCTTGTGCTCTCTTCTCAGGCCACGTTTTAGCATTCCTATTCACCTAAGTAAGCCCCTTCAAAATCAATGTGTCCGATTTCCCTCTTGCTTAGAGCAACTTCATTGCTTCAATGAAATTTTCTTTGATTTATCACTGTTTCTGAAATCAGGTCGTGACCTCATGATGCTTCTCACACACATAAGTATAACTCAGATGAGTAACTGTTGCAAATTAGACTTAATTAGCAGTGATTTATGTGATCTATGAGAAGGGTAGGAAATAAATCACATTTGCTATGTTACTCTGTTCAAGCTGAAGAAGGCAGGAGGTCTGCCTTTCCTTTAAGCCAAACTTCACTACAGCACTATGTTTATAACTGATTTTATTTTTTTTTTTTACCAGGTAAAATTTTGGTACACTGTGCAGTTGGAGTAAGCAGGTCTGCTTCCCTAGTCCTAGCATATCTCATGATAAATCACCACCTCTCCTTGGTAGAGGCCATAAAAACGGTGAAGGAACATCGATGGATTTCGCCTAATCGTGGCTTTCTGAAACACCTGCGAAATTTGGATATTCAGCTACGGCAGAAGAAGGACTGCTGAACCAGAGCTGCTAAAAACACTTAAAGGATTGCTTCTAAGTTTCAGTCCTCCAAACCATTGCACAAATACAGTTTTCTATGATGGATGCACATTGAAAATGAATAAAATTATGTAATTAAAGAAAAAAAAAGTCCCTAAGACTTTATGGGGGTTTTTTCTAATAACTCAGAGTTAGCTTACATCAAAGCCTAGCCTTAACAGAGACACTGATTTGAGTGTCACCAATTAATCAGTTACTTAAGCTAAGGTGATTTTTAATACAGAATCATCATGCAAAATTTATCTTATAATTCTGCCTGAAAATTAGCTTGTTACTTGCATCTTGTCATGAACTATGGAGTAATGATCAAATTTATTTTTGCTCTTTGTTACTTGTTTGATTTATTGATTAGCTGACCTTATAAACCCTCACTGCCAGATTAGGTAAACGCTTTTCTCCTTGTTTGCACACTTTTCTCCTTGTTTGCATTTTAAGCATCAGGTCTGATCATTTTCCCTTCTGCTGGAGAGATCTGCAAGTTTATTTGAAGACTTAAATGGTGATAACTCATGAGTTGTACTTCCTTCCCAGGCCCCTGTCACCCTTAGTTCTTGGGGAGGCTGAGACATGGATCCTGATTTAGCTGAGCCCTTATGGAGAAGAAATCCCTCCTTATTTGAATGTACATAGGTGTTTTGCAAAATCAGCATATTTAAGACCATTCTTGATATCTATTTAAATGTCTGTTCAGATTTTCTTAAACCTTGCCAAAGATCAAATGAAAAAAATCACATTTAAAACTTAACAATGCTTGGACAATCTTTTTTACCTCACAAAGCAGCAGAGAAGTAGAAGAAGAATTTGATTTCCTTTGAAGTTCTCTATTAGAGTTAATAAGGATTTATAGGAGCTAACATTGCATCATAATTTATAGCTCATTCACATTACAGCAGATTTCTGTCTTGAAGGCTTTTGAAGACATGGCACTAAAAAAATCTGAAATAGGTGTGAGTGGAATAATGCATCTTAATGGCTTTCAGCTGGGTAAAATTAGGCGCATGTGAGAAAGATTAATAGGCCCTCCCATCAGGATAATGCTTTGCATGCCCCCGAACATCTGTCCCACAAAGCCACAGCTGTGGAAGTTGCTCCTGCTGTAAATTAGTAGCTGCTCTCCTGGATGCTGCTTGTCCTAGGGGAATATTGTTCCACAGGGTGAAGAGGAGAGGAGTGCAGAGCAAAGCCAAGCCGATGCGGCATCCACACCACCAGTGACACAGTGGTGGTCTTGTGCAACAAGACTTACTTGCCCCAGTGGGTGGAATAAATTAGTTAGAAACGCTTTTCAAGGACACTGGGAAATCACAGACGTGTTTTTAATTGTGGTTAGTGTTGCCTATATGGTTGCTTGCCTATATTACTTACTTATTTCTTCTTTATATACAGTTTAACTTTCTTTCCTCAGGGAAAGGGATTACAGTGAAAAAGCAGTAGAATTAGCGCATAACTCCTTAAAACAGGGAGTGTTCTCTGCTGCGTCTTGCCGGGAGCGAAGGAGGCCTTCTCACCACTCATGCACATGAGAACTTCACTCTTTTTCACTAAAAAAAACAACAACAAAAAAGTATTAATAGCATTTCAAATATTGTTCTGGCAAATCAGATACAGAAACAAAAACAGGAGAAAAATACTGCCTCGCTAGTGGCCCTTCATAATGCTCACGTGTCAGCATGGCCCATATGATTTGGGAGACTGAAAGCACCGAATGTTAACATCTAAATGAGGGAGGGCCCCATTGTAAAAGATATTTCAGTACCTGAAGATGAGCTGAAGACAAGATGTGTTTGCATATCCTTCCAGGACCCCATAGGAGCTGTCAGTGCTGCAACTCCAGCCTGACAGAGCCGGTTGCCTTCCATTTCCTCCGAAGTGAGCGGGCCCACAGACCCTCCTGCCCCAGGCTTACCTTCCCCCATAGGTTCCCCTCAACCTGCTATTCCTTTTCGTTTTTTTTTTTTAATGTGTCTGACTGAAGGATGTGGTTGTCACCTAGATGCACTTTAGCAAGTGCCTCACGGGGCCAGTCCCAGCTCAGTGGAGGCCGTGAGTGTGAGAATTTGAGACCATCCCCAGCCCCAGTAGACAAATTTGTTTAAAACAATCACAGAACCACAGTGTTAGTCTGGAGAGAATCAAGTAAAAATCCAATGCCAAATTACCTTGTATTTCTTTTCCTGTACAGCTACCTAAGGGGATCAAACGAGGCTGGTAGAAGTGAGATTGGAAACAAGGGAAGTGGTTTAGTTATGCTGTGAGACACCTTGCCACAGGATGCTCTTGAGGCTAAAAGCCTGCAAACACCCGTGGGGTAACCAAACAAGTTGATGGAACAAATATAAAATATATTGAAACTACATCCAGATCTGGCAGCTCCTGCACTGCATCCATTTGGAAGCTGGGGGAGTACTGGGAATAAATATTTGGACTTTCATGTGCATATTTCCCACAGTCAGGTACAAGACACCAGGCAAGCAGGACCTTCAGTGGGGCCCAGGACAGCTGCTCTCACGGTCGTCTGAACTTGAATTTTGATCTTGCTCCTAAGATGAGTTGTGCCCTGTTTCCTAACAGCTGGTGATACTTATTATCAGAAGGGGCCACACGTGGCATCTGGGACTGCATCGTGGTTGCACTGGCTGAAGTTCCTTTCCTGGGGAGACCTCTGCATAGGCCTGCACCATGACTTCGGGAGTGAAAAAGGGCTTTTGCCTAACATTTGTCTAGTGCAGAGTTTTGTGCTGTGGTGGCTGTTCCCATTCCAGCCAGGATGCAGCAAGGATCTAATCTGGCAAGGCATGGAGGCGCGTGCCGTATTTCGGGACTGCCACCTGCTTGGACACATCAACTGCAGCAAAGCTCAGCAAAAACCCGTCCTGATGATCCTGCAGCAGCAAATTCCCCATGGCCCTGAGCAGCAAAGGAGCCCCAAGGGGCGCCTGAGGATGGCCAGACCCCCTCGGGCCTGCAATGCTTCGAGCCCGGCACTCCTTCTGCCCAGGAACCGGAGATATTTTGGACAGCTGCAAAGTGGGATTAATCCACATCACGTGGATGAGGAGTGATGTAATCCCTACACTGGCACTATATAAGTGCTATTTGAAGCTGAGCTGCTCTGAAGGGCTGGGGAATACAGTACTCAGTAACATTTACTGTCCAACTATTTTGTTTAGTTAGAGCTGTTAAAATTAGTTTTCTCAAAATAGCACTGAGGAAAGCAAAAGAAGCCTTCCGCTACAGAGTCTACTGAACAGAGCAACATTAATTGAAAAGAGAATAAAAATTTCCACATTATCTTGTATTATTTATTTTGTAATTAGTCACCAAACAGATTTTATAAATGCTGCAAACACAGAACATATGGAACAGGAGGCAGAATCGTGATCCTGAATAGCCTGAAATTGAACTGTGATCGCTTTTTTTTTTTTAATCCAAGATTATTTTTAAGCAGAATGTTAATTTTCAAATAAAGGATAAAGTAGCATTTGCTGTTTGCATGATGAGCTGATTTTCACTTGACATTTCTGACAAGAAATATGCATGTTCTGAATGAGCCCGGGCTGCAGTGTTTATAGCCCAGACGTGCACAGACGATTGCTTCATTCTGGAACACGAGGAGAGCGCAGAACCATCTACACTGAACGAGCCTGGTGCCCATTTTTATGCCAAAACAAGTTCTTTCCACCACTAGCAGATTGAAAACTGGATGGACTGTCTGGAAATTACAATTATGTTATTTCCCAAATAAGAGAAGCAGGAGGAACTAACGATCCTTTGTCCAACCTCCCACAGATTACAGCTAAAACAGAGAATTCTTTAGCTCTGAATACGCAAAGCCTCAAAATGAGCTAGATAGCTGTTATAAATAAAATCAAGATTCGTAAATGCAGATTACAAAGTGGATGTGAAACGGCCGCGTGCAGATGAGGCTGGTGCACAGCAGGTTGCTGCCCACTCCCAGTCACTGCAGGGCAGCCAGGGCCATGGTTGTGATGGTCTGGACCTGCAGGTCACGAATGCAACAGGTAAGCTCTAACATTCACACTAAATACAAAGATTTGAAGACTGCAAACAGTCTTTAAACTGGATTAGTTTTAAGTACTAAAGAGATCTTTTTTTTTATTCTGCCAACATAAATAAGATAAATATGAACAACACTTCAGAATAAGGCTCCATGGGATCTTCTTGAGGTAGAAATAGAGAAGAATGTGAGGATTTTCATTTAGGCCTGACCTACAACTCAGTGAAGTCAGTGGATACTGGATGATTCTGCTACTGAGCAAGCTCATGCCAGTATTAATTAGTCTCACAACATCTGCCATAGCTGAAATAACCTGAAGCATTGCTATAAATGATCATTACTTATTTCTACGAAACCAGTCACATACAGTTCTGGAGGAACTATTTGAAAATCAAAGATCAATCTAGAGTTAAAAGTGAATTTTACCAGGGAATATTTTTCCCATGACCTGATCAGAAACTTGATGGTCAGCTTCTTTAAATGAGCTAAACTTCTCTCACAAAATACAGTAGGGATGGCTGGCTTTACATCATGTCTTTCATCCCAGAGGACTTTGAAGTAGTCAACAAACTGGTTATTAAATATTTGTCTGGCTCTCAGCCACCACTGATATGCAAGGCCAAGGCCAAGACCCTTTGGGTTCAAAGGTAGAAGCTTTTAAAAAGTGCTACAAAATAAGCAGCTCAGGGAACAAGAAATCAAACTTCATGTTGAACTGTAAGCAGGCAGGATCATCAGCTGGAGTTTAGCCAGGTTAATAAAGCTGCAAGTTGGAAAGTGTGCTGAGCACTGGCCTCTGCAGACTCTTACACAAGGCAACAAGATACCTGGAGTTGCCTTTTTGTCGAGAGCTTCCATGCTGCTTCTCCACAGCTCCGTGGGTCACGCCAAGCAAGCCCCGAGGCGCCTTGGTGTCACCCACATACCGAATGCTGCGCCCTGCATGGGGAATGGAAGGAAACGGAGCTCTCCACGGGCAGGAAGGTCATTGCTCTGGCCGCGTGCAGAGGACGCGGGCGGCTGCTGCCGCAGGAGCCTTTCGCAGCGCCGCCGAGGCCGCCGCGCGCGGCGCAGCAGCCGTCCCCGTGGGAGCGCGGGAGCCGCCGCTCCCGGGAGCGCTTTCCTTCCGCGATCGCAGATCACGGCACGAGCCTTGACTAAGCCTCGCTCAGCCGCGCGGGCAAGGCTGGTTATCCACTTACAGATATCATCTCCATCGGCAGGCGGGAGGAAAGCAGGCCGCGGCGAGATTAGGAGCAACCCACAAAACCGCGTTCCTATCGGCGGTGAGGAGCACGCGTCGCCTGCCGGTATCCGTCCGACCACGAGCCCTGCTGCAGGAGATGGAAAAAGCGAGCGGCTCTAGATGCAAACAATGCCAGGTTTTAGCGAGTGGGGAGAGAGAGATTCCGAGTTTTCAGTGGAAAACGCCACTGGTGTTTAAAGTTTTTTTGTATGGAGTCCTCAGAATATACAACATAATAAAATGTTACTTTTTGGTTTGAGAAACAGCCAAAAGCTGCAAACAGCTATCATAAGAGCATTACGCCACACTTTTGCCTGTGTTTCTGGGCTCGGATCGCTAATAACAAAAAGTGGTTCTTGATTTCTGAGAGAGATTAAGGTAATACCCTGAAGGCTGGTTTATCTTGGCTGCTGTAAATTGGATCTCTGAGACATGAGCTGAGATGCGGGTGAGGCAGAAGCAGGAACTTAAGCAATCACTGACCATGACACTTTTCTGTGCAGCCTGGAACAGCACAGCCTGTATTCATTTTTATTTTGCAGCCAAAATCTTGGCTCACTGTATTATTGGTAAGAGCAGATCTGCTTCCCTTGTGCTGGCTTACCATCATTTTTCTCCAAGTGACACTGTCCAAAGAGTTATACAGTACTGAGAAATTTCACAAAACTGAGGACTCCTGAAACAGCTGCAGGATTTAGATACTGAATTGAGAAAAAGAATATGCCAACATAATCCATTTTAAAATAAAAGATCAAAGCAGCATGAAGAAATGTCAGACTAACCATCTGAATATGAAGTAAAGAAAAAAGAAATATCGTCCAAAGCTTTGTTATGAAGCTTAACCTTCCCCTACATTTAGATCATAGAATATTTCTTAATTTCATATCTGACTCAAATCATTCCTCAGTTATTCGGACAAATACAGACAGCAAATATGTCCTGTGTTCTTTAGGACAGATTTCCAGTTTGTTGTCCATCTTATTAATGAAAATTTACAAGTGTGTTCAAATTGTAAAACTCGACTTCAGGAGAAACAGGTCCTTGTTTGAAACTAAACTATTTAAGGATACCCCTGGACTTTAAAAGATGCTGACCTTTGGGATCAGGGGTAGAATTTGTGCACTCGCATGGCAATAGATAGTCACTTTTCAGGGACTTTCCAGGGACACCTTGCTCCTGCCAGGCACCCTCACTGCCAGGCTGGGATAGATTCCCCCCTCCAGTATTTCCCATTTTAGGATAGGCCCTGGAAGAAACATGGTCACGGTGTGCAAGTGATACAGGTGTGTATTTGGTACACACACAGTGCTTGGTGCACACAGAGTGTGTTGGTCACAACCTCTCATAGCTGCTGATTGAGACTGCAGTCGTGGAGATGCAGAAGTGAAGTAGCTGGGCAAAGTTCCTGGAGCCAGTTTGGAGAGCTTAGCAGAACTAGGCAGCATTTGCTCCGAGCTCGCTTGCAGCAGGCGTGCATTTCTCTCCAAGTGAACATGGCACATCGCAACTTCGACATTTAGGCCAAATTAATCCCCGGTGAAACTCCATTAAAACCCAGCGACACAACCCAGCAGGGTTGAATTGGCCTTACTATTTCCAAACCGGGAAGCCTCTCAAGGACAGCATGGCTTAAGCGGACGTAATTGGCAGGTGCTCAAGTACCAAAATAGCACAGGAGTCACCCGGCGCGTACATCCTGTGCTTCACGGGCGAGACGCAGGCGAGGAAAACAATCGAGCTGTCTGGTGGAAAAAGCACCTTCCAGGATCCCTCTAGCCGAAGTGTAAGTGTGATCAATCCGCATGGGCAGCTCTCAGTTTTCCACGTTCGTTGCACCTGACGCTGGCTGCCCGCGGAGAGCAGCTTGGGCAGGCTAATGCATGCTTGTTATCGCCGGCGTAAATATCCCTGCCTTGTGTTATTGTGGCACAAAGCAGCTGGACCATTTGAAAATCATTTAAGAAGCACTATAAAATTAGGGCTCCAGTGCTCTTATTTTATGGCTTTCATGAGCAGCCATTGCCTAGAGAGAAATTATCTTCTTTATTTTCAAGGCTAAAGGTTCTTTTAACATTCATCAAAATCCAAGTGCACCCTTGATAACACATTGAGCTGTTTCTTATCTAGTATAGTCTCTTTACCTTCTGCATAATATCACATTTGAGATCTCGGTTCTTCATATACAACTCATTTCATTTTGTCTGCTGTTGTTTTCACCAGCTCAATTTGCATAGTTTCAGGAGAGGCTGGCTTATGCCCTGAAACATATTCTTTCCATAATTCTTATTTTTTTAATTTCTAGAACAATAGCTCTGAGTATTTTTGTTATTCCTCCTTCTATAAAAATGGTCAATTACCTCTTATGGCAATGGAGTTTCACAGACCAATTAAGCACCGTAAGCAAAAGATGTTTCAAGGGCATAAATAGGACTAAGGTGCATAACCTGATAGTTTCTCCTTTGTGCCTTTGAAAATCTTTCATTCATATATTTAAAAGAGGTTTGGGGTAATTTTCCTTTTTTCCTGTGTTGTTTTCATGGATAGCTTCTTTATTAAACATCAGTGGGTCAACAGTCATGAGTAATTCTCTCTAATTCCCACATACATTAATACCAAAGAAGCATGAGGAAATTCAGTGAAAGGCATTCTGTTCTGGCCAAATAGACAATACTGAGAGCTCCATTAGGACACTCAGATTTGAAGGGTTTAAGAAGACATCTTGTGTGAAAGTTGCAATTGTCAATATCATCATTGGTGCAGCCTTGCACATCCCATCCTGCAGTTTAGGAAAATCACTGTTTCCTCATGTTGTGCTCATTTAGCTTGTCTTTCATTTCTGTAGGAGACCTGTCACCGTATTATCCGGACATGAAATACAGACTGAAGACAAACATTTAGAAAGTTATAGCTCTAACTGTTCTCGTGACTTCCCCTTTGGAAGGGTTTCTTCTTTATTCCCTCTGGGGGAGCAGGCAGTGTTCCTGTGCCTAGGGGTGACAAACGTGCTTGTTTTTGCAGGCACTTCCTCTGCACATGGAAGTTTCAAAGCCCTGAATCTGCCTTTGTTTTGCAATGACCAATTCCTGTTGAACTGCTTCTTGGGCCATCTTCACTAAAACAGATCATGTCCAGAGCAGGCTCGAGCAACCTTGTAGGAGCTTTGATCTGGGTGATCACTGCTGGTGGACCCAGGCCATAGGGTACTCTAGGCAGGGCAGGTTTGGAGTGATGCATCCCCTGCATATCCTCCAGCTTGGCCTGTCAGCAAATTAGCTGCTTCCTAAACCTTGTGATATTTTAATTACTGGCGACAGGACAGGTGGTCTGATCCTTGTGCAAAATTCCTTAATCGCTCCTGCCTAGGAGCACCTTACTTCTGTCAGCTCCAGGAAGTTCCTTTGAAAAAAATAAGAGCAGAAGAAACGAGCAGAAAGCTGCAAAAACTGAGATACGGCAGCAAGGTCTTCCACTACGTGAGACCCCGAGTGGCGAGGCTTTGGGGTAGGCCCATTGCTACCAGGTTTTAAGTATGTCTTTTACAGCTTTATTTGTTTCCCCCAAGACACACAAGCTGTGCATGCTGCTAATAAGTCTCCTTTAAGCCTGTTTCCAAGGCAAGCCAAGAGCCCAAGGCGGCTGCAGCCTCCCGTGAGGTTTCCTGCTGCTGCGGGGCGGCCGGGCGCTCAGCCACGGCCTGGTAACAGCGCTCGGCCCTGCACGGGCGCCTCTTAATTCCCACTGGTTCCTAATGATCTCAGCAGCTCACGCTGGTGCCTTGGCCAGGCAGGATTCTTCAGAATCCCCCAGGAAACTCTCACGAGGAGGTTCCTTCCTGTGCCTTCACCTGCTCCTGGGGGTCCATGGCAGAGGCCCTCGAAACCCTTCCCCAAGGAGCCCAGCACCGTTACAGCTTTCCCTTCCACGGGCACCTGCACAGGAGCACATACAGCCCAGCTGATTTGATGCGTTCTCCCCAGGTCAACACCCATTTCATTAATCCAGTGCACATTGCGTTTTTCTATCATCCAGCCAAAGCAGTTTTTTGTAACTCAGTAATTCTTCTGTTTAAAATCATGGTTACATTGCCAGTGTCTTTTTAAAAAAATCTTTCAGGATTGCTTTCTTCTGCCATCTTCTGGCAAAACAAAAAATCACAGCGTTTCAGGAGCAGCTCTGTTGCTGGGCTTGCTAAGACAAGGGTTGTCATTAAAGGCAGTATGTAATTAGGTCGTCTGGCATAAAAAAAAATAGCCCTTCTTGCAGGTTTGATAGCTTGTTTAATTCTTCCAGCTCTACCAGCTGGTCCAGTAGGAGTGCTTCAGTGGTTGTCCCAGAGTCAAATGACCTTTCTAGACCTTGTGTTTCCTGAATGTGTGAGGCTTCAGCGTTTTATTCTACATTCTATAACAGAACTGCATAGAGTGTAACATAGAGAATTTCAAAACAAGTTCTTTTGCCAGATTTTCTCACAAGTCTTCATAGATCATTGCAAATACATCTTATTTTCCCCTATAACAATGGAAGAACTTTTTTTTTTTAAGCCTTCAGTCTTGATACCACTGCAAAAAAGAGTTTTTTGGGTCAACTTTCTCAAAAGGTCCCTTTCCCATAGGCTGCTCTCAAGCAAAGGATGGAGAAAAGCACTCTCCTGCTTGCATTAAAAATTGCACGGAAAGGCAGCTCAAACGTATCACTGCCCAAAGCCTGAGAAATATCAGAACCCTTTTACTTGTGCCTTCTTCAAACACTCTGAAAGCCTGAAAGCTTGGCAGCATTGTCAATTTTAAATTGACAGCAGCAGTCAGGCAAAAATTGAGTAAATCAAGAGAGAGAGAAAAAACAAAAACAAACAAACAAACTCTTTTAATCCACAGTCAAATCCATCCTGCCTGCAGAAGGGCAAGTGCTTTGGAGCCCTATTTTAACAGCAATATAGCAACATCGCTGTTTGAATAAACGCCCGTGCAGGACCCAGCAGTGGCAGGTCCCGCACGAGGCCCAGTGGCCTCAGAGCACGAGCAGTGGGAGCCTCTGCTGTTCCCTGCTGCTGAGCGTTGGCAAAATAAAGGGCCGTAATATACGATTCAGTCAGCCAAGAAAGCAATATTGCTCTGCCATGTGCACGGTCTACACCAAGACAAGCCCAGGATCTCATTTCAAAATTCCCATTGGTGCCTCATTTAAAGCATCAGCCATAACCTGCATCTCATTTCCAACAGCACTTGGTATTAGTGCTGCAGCAAACTGCTGGTGAGAGAGTCTAATTCCTGCAAACAAGCCCCTGAAGGCTTGCAAGGAAAACAGAGAGTTTCCCTCTCAGTTGCCTGCTAGGTTCCCATCTGGCTGTTCCAACTTTGCTATTGCTTTTAAATGTGCCTGTTTCTGCACACAAGACTTTCAGCTCCGCCTCCAGAGACTCTGGGCTCTCTGAGCATCAAATTCTGGCCAAAATGTAGAAACACAGATTGGGTAGTCTTAACAGAAAAAAAAATCGAATTTCATATTACAGTACCTGAAAGATTAATTCCACTTACACGATCGTTTCCCTGTGAACCACACTTCTTTCCATCTGGATTTTTCCATCAGCAGGACATAGAGCCATAGCGTTAAGTACCACCTAAGAGAAAACAGCAAGCAGTGTAGAAGATGAGTGCAGAGATGCCTGTCCAGAAAAAATAGAGAGAGAGAGAGAAAGAGAAGGAAAAATGGGGCAGAAAGTAATTTCAGACACATCATCAGGCTTTTCTTTTGCTTGCTTTTCAAGTGAACTGTATTCTGATCTTATGCTTTTGTATTCTAAACCATTGAGTTCTTCAAGTTTTGTTTCAGGGACTTTAGGATATTTGGCTGCAGGAGGTCTCTGTAACACTTTATTGTTATTTAGTGTTATTGCAGTAACCCCAGGTCCAGTCCAAATCAGTGCCTTGCCATGAAGGATGCTGTGAACCATCTCCTTGAAGATCTTGCAAGATACCTGTCCCCTTCGGGGCTACCTTGATAACCCCAAGTGGATCCGTGCCAGCTAGGAAAGGGCCAGCAAAAGGGGCTGGCGAGGGACGATCGGGTGGTTATGGCACTACTTTGGGCCCTGCTAATGCTCTGCCACAGCCGGCTCTGGGGACTTCTGACAGTTGTTTAATGTCTCTATAGCGGAGCTCTGCCTCCAGGAGACAGGGTAACAACCCATGGCAAAATGGCAGGACGCCCCCACCATGCTGAGAAACAGAAATGAGGGCAACGGGAGGAAGTGGCTGCTTGGTTAGTTTGTGCTCATGTTTAGTTAGACAAAACATGCCTTTCTCGACCAGGAAAAACTACATGGTCTTGTTTTCCTATTTTAAAAGGTTTTGTGCAATGTTAAAGTATATTTCCAAAACAAAAGTTATTTTGACTAGGAAAAATCGAAATGGTCCTGTTTTTGGAAATGGCAAAATGAACTACTACTCGCCCACAATACTGGAGGGTTTGCTTTTTTTTCCAGAGGAGTTTTCTTTAACTGGAGACTGCCAATACACCACAAATCTGTAAAAATCACTGTGCATGGTGGGGATTTTGTCTTTTCTTTGCCAGAAAAAAAAAAAAAAACCCTCCAGTAGAAAATGGCAATCGTTTCTAGGGCAGAAAAGAAGAAAGTCCTTGCCGAGCGTGCAGGCTCACGTGGCAGGATAACATCAGCAGCGCACGGACATCGCAGCAAGGCTGTTGCTGTGGACAAGGTGTTCCGGGAGCGGAGTCCTTGGGGCTCTGCCCCTGCCATGGACGTTTGGGAACCAACGCTGAGAAACGGAGCAGCTCACGGGCAGTCACCATCCCGCAGCCTGCCCGCAAAGTGAGCAGGTCACCCGCTGGGATGGTCCTTGCAGTCCACTCCTGGTCCCAAGTGTCTCCTCCAGGTAGGAGATCTTCTACAGGAAGGAGAAGAAAGGAAAGACAAAGAGAGAATCAGACAGGATGGTCTTTAAGTACTCATGGACTACATTTGAAGAAGAACAGTAGTCCTCCCCAGCTTGCAAGGGCTAGGTCTCTGCAGAAACCAGTGGTGACCTTGTAAAACAGAATTTCTTTTCCGATTGCAAGGCATCCTACCACCCTACAGCTGCTGACTGCTTCCAAGCAGAGCAGCTTCTGTGAGCTGCCCGAAGGGCAAGCTTTGAGAGATGCAATCAGTGGCAGCACTTCTGCTAACTTCGCAGGATCTTAAAGAACGGGGAGGGAAAACCTTCAGCGAAGTCCCTGGCCTTCAATTAAAAAATTCTTATTACTTTCCTCATTAGTCTCATCATCTGCTATAGTTATTTCCAAGCTTACCCTGAAGGCCCTGTGGAGCAATTCGATTGCGTGGCCAGCACGGCAGCGAGCAGAGCCGGGAGGAGCTGGGCTTCCCGTGCAGGTGAGGGGCTCATCAGCCGCGTGGAGCAAGTCAGGCCTTGGAGCATAAGCCCAGCAAGGAAACCTCTTTCCCTCTCTGGCACGAATTATCATTGCTGTAACAAGCTCACAGACTGCAACAGGACTTGAAATGATGGGGCTAGAGCAACTGAAAGTTGATAGCCTATCTGCTTATCTCCACAGCATCTGCAGCAATTGAGAGTCACCCACACCGCTGTGGTCTTATGAACCTCCTGGAGTAAACCTGTATTATCATCTTCTTGATTTCCTTTTACTGCTTGCACTTAATGTACTGTATCTGTGAAAGTACCAACAGGTCATCATAAAGATGCTAGCAGCAGCTTCTGAGCACAGTGCATGACTTCTGCAAGGCAGTAAAACTTGCTGGGCAATGCACAATATCCTTTTCTGTGCTATTCATGTGCTGAGATCACACTATGTGCTCCTTTACCATCGCTCTTGGTGTGGCAGGCCTTGAAAAAATTGTAGTATTCCTGCATTCCTTCTCTGCTTCCCCAAGTTATTCATACGCAGCTCCTTTCTCTTGAACATTTAAAGTAAGCCTTTTTTTCCCCTCTCTCCCATCATTTTTATTGTGCTTTCCATATTTTGCTTATTAAGTAGTTACCCTAGGGACACTTCCTTTTTATTAGAATGCACAGAAAGTTATAACTGCTCTTAACAGTTGAGGAGAGGAGGAGGGAGAGGGGGGCAGTGGAAGCAAATTTGGGCTGAGGTCACAGACGCCCTGGATAAGGAGCAAACACACAAGCTTCTTGCACTTGTAGCAGCAAACAGCATTGCACAAGGGAGGCACGCGCTGAACTGCATAGCCTGTGAGGGAGCAAAATGTCCTGGACAGGATTTTCAACAAGGCAGCAGAGCCCCAACTTTCAGCTCTAAAACTTTACAGAACGTAGCTCCTTTTTATTTTTTTTTTTCCCCACATAGCCCAGGTACCTAAGTACTCTGCACTTCAGCTGAGAGCGCTGCCTCTCCCTAGAGGCAAACAGCCAGCACAGCTTTATACAAAGTGGAACAGCTCCCGGAGCAGAGGCTGAGGCAGACAGGTACAGCCAAGTGTTCAGTGGTATTTGCCTGAGATATAGGAAAACACGGTTCAACTGCTCTTTGTTTTGGTTTGTGTATATATATACACACACACGTACATACAACTGTGACAATTTATACGTGTGTGTATGCATATGTATATAAATATATATGCACACATGTATATTTGTGTAATAGAAAAAATTCACATGCATTTTTTATTTGTATACACACTCGCACCATTTTTTTCCCCTTGGCCCTTTAGCCTTGTGAACATAAGTGCAGTGATTTATTACTTCAAAAACCTCCACTTGTACCTAGCAGGAAGCAAATCAAGCACAAACCGCTCCGTTACTCTGTGAAGTGTAGGAGCTTTCCTGCATTACGCTTGGCAGCAGCACCCTAACAGAAATAAGAGCCTCATCTGTGAAGGCCAGGCGCTGCCATGCTCACGTGGCATGGACTTGCTTTTTCAACAGTGTTACTCATCAAGAAATTAAGTAATTCCCCCTTCTGCTGCTGCTTTCTTGGGGGATGAATTACCCACCTGTAGGGTCATAGCAGAGTGAGCCCTGCTCTCTGGATGGTTTCAGTAACACCTGCAGGCCCTGCTGCACGCGCTCGGTATGAAACGTAACGCTGTTCGGAGGGTAATGAACGGGGCTGCTTTCTAGGGAACGTGATTTCTGTATGAAAGTTTCTTCTTAACTCATTTCAGGAAAGCTGTCAGTGCTATAAGGGAGCGCGTGCGGGAGAGGAGCGGGATGCCCCACGGCAGGGCCTGCTTGGAGCCGCGCGGCACCGGGGGCCGCGATTCCTACGAGGCGCCCACGCTCGCCGACCTCCAGAGCCTCGTCTGGCTCCGAGGAGCCTCGGAGAACCACGTGGACCAAGTCTGGCCCAACCTTTACCTGGGAGACGCGTAAGGACACATGGCACATTAGTAGGATATTGCTGTAACTTACTCTCAGTCTATCCGAGCTGGGTTTCTGTGAACCACAGTGCGTTTTAGTAGGGTAAGAATTAGCTATATGCAAGACCAAAGTGCTTAAACAACTCACCTGAAATTAGTGCCACTTGAGATTGGTGTTAAGAACTAAGAAGTATCATCTGTCCTGAGAGCTGCAGTCAAGGACACCGTAGCCCTCACGTTCAGATAGGACTACTAGGATCAAGAGCTAGTTTGAGGAGGACTCAAAGGAATTATCCTGCAGGAATTTACCAGTCCATATCCAATTGTCCTTCAAAGTAAGATTGTAAAACTGAAAACATCCATCAAGGAGTTTCATGTAAATGCCTTACACTTGTGACTGCCTCTATTTCTTTCTCCTCTGTGTGACTGCAGATTATGTACATCATCAGCTGGGTAGACCAACACCTCTTCTTTCCCAACTTCTTCTTACAAATATATCACAGTAAGAGTCACATTTTTTGGAACAGTTCAAGCCCTCAGTTAGGACTGGAAGGCGAGAACCTGGCTGCTGAGCATGAGGCAGGTGCTACACGTCAGAACAAGGAGTGACTCCAAGGAAAAATAGTGAGAAACAGTTTGGAAGTGCTGCACCCTCTGGGTCCTTGCCCTTGCAACCCGTGCACGCTGCGAGCAAGAGATTAGTTGCAGCACTTGTTAAACAAATGCTTAAAATCTTCACCACTCCATCCAGTCAGCCACGTTCCCAGAAATTAACTGCAGGGAGACAATTGCCTAACTAGCACTATCTCACAGGCAAGTCTGTGCTCATGCTGCTCTCCATAACACCAAATCACATTTTTCATTTGCAAAGTGCTATGGGCATCTTAAAATTTGCTACTTTGTAATGAAGCTACAATTCCTGCATCCATCCCTGGTGGGAGGAGGCATTAACTGTGAACAATGCTATTTTAAGGCAGAATGTTGGCAGTGTTGCTGATTAACCCTTCATGTCTTTCAGGTGGGCTGCTAGGAATAAAACTGCTCTTCAAAGCCTCAACATTACTCATATCCTTAATGCAGCACATGGGCCATACAGTATCAATACAGGAGCCAAATATTACGATGATCTACAAATAGAGTACTACGGAATAGAAGCTTTTGATGATCCTTCCTTTGATTTAAGCATCTTCTTCTATGATGCTGCCAACTTCATAGGCAAAGCCTTAAACACTGCAGGAGGTAAGGGGGAGGCAGAGAGAAGTTTGGGGAGGAAGTTTCAACGTGAGCCGAATGGCTTCTCCTTGTATTAACCAGGCAGCCAGTAAAGCTCAGGTGCAGCGTGACACTGAATAAAGCACATGCAGGATCACTCTGCTCCCCGACAGGATTTGCCTCCTGCCAAAATCATGTCCCCCCCTCCAACCCCATTCACTCGCACCCCTCATATTGTCAGGGGCTCCAGCCTGCACCCCTGTGGCATCAGGGACCACGTGGCAGCTCTGCTCCAGCTCCCCAGGGCTTCGACTGGCGGCAACGGCACTCAAGAACTGGCTTAAATGGTCTACATGCTGAAGTGCTTTGCAGGATGGAGCCTGCTAAGCTCGAGCTGCAGCACAAGTTAATGAGCTAAGTCAAAAATGAGGAGCCTGACCCACAGCCTGCTGAATTTTTGTCAGTAGAGTTTGGATTATGGCCTAGTTATCATAATTTCCATTTGTTCCAGAGTTTGCTCTGACTCTGACTGGCTGCAAGAGCTTGCTGCTTTTGCTGGAGTGCTTTATTAAAACCCCAGTTATAGCTCTCACTGGGCTGCTGAGATACAGTAAATTATGAGCCCGTTTTTACAGGCAGACTGTCCTACAGAGTTTATGGGACTTCCCGATAATCACAGTCAGGTCTGGGCCAAATTTTTCTGCCAAGACTATTTTTCCACAGAAAACTGCGCTAACAAGTTCACTCACAGAAAACTTCTCCTTCCACACAAAACTTCAGCTATTTTAATCTGAAATCAAATACCTGAGCATTCATACAGTTTGGGCAAGAATGTAACTTCATCAAGTTGGATTCATGAAGTCAGCACAAATACCACTTTGCTCAATATCTATGGTATGATCTTAGGATAACTGTCCATGAAAAACTGAGTATGCAGTAACTGTCATGGTCATTTTGCCAAGTCAGTTCAGGCAGTTTCGGTGCTCCCCGTGTCCCTCTCAGGGCCGAAGGCCGACTCACCTTGTTGCATCTCTTCTTCTTGCAGGCAAAGTGTTCGTTCATTGTGCCATGGGGGTGAGCCGCTCTGCATCTTTAGTGCTTGCCTTCTTAATGATCCGTGAAAACATGACACTTGTGGATGCTCTGAAAACAGTGGGCTCTCACAGAAACATCTGCCCAAACTCAGGGTTTCTCAGCCAGCTCCGAGACTTGGACATCAAATTAAATGAAGAGAGGAAAGGACCCAGAGAATCTGCCAGCAGGGCATTGTAGGAAAGCGCTGCTAAAAGAGAGAGGACAAAACATTACTTGAGTTTCCTATATCTCTCTTAAATGAATTACATTTGAAAACTAAGGATATAAGTTTAAGATACACTAGACTACATGTTACTACTAAAAGTACATGTTATTTGTTCTTTCCATTTTGCAAAGCCAATCTTGATTATACTTATAATTGGTTGTATATTGTATCCTTCACTCTCCACCTTAAAATATTGCTCTCCTGGTTTTAAAAAAAAAAAAAAAAAAAAAAAAAGATATCAAGTTCCACTTCAGAAATAGCTGTGTTTCAGCAGCAAGTGAAACTCATATCAGTTTATGAAGTGTTAGGCTATTTGGGGTGAAAGATGTCATATTATTTATGTTACAATAATGCTTAGAAGTTCTCTTATGAATCAGGGCCCCCCTTTGCTCTCCATATCTAAAATGTTTTGTATTTTGAGGCTTGAATCTGGCACTGGTTAGATTTTGCTTTTACAACTGGTGGAGCCCCTGAATTGGGGGTAAGAGGCTGCTTAGAGGTAGAGCAGCTGGGAAACAACACAAACCACTCCTTAAGAAGTGATCCCTGTACTAACTATAGTATTTTCCCTTTGATAGTCATTTGTTTGGGTTTCTTTTTCCTCCATGAAAATACCTCTGTTTGAGAAGATACTCAACTATCACTCCTCTATCCTAGTAAAAATCCTCTGGGAGATGCAGGGGAAAACATTTCTGAAGAGGAAGGTGGGTTCTTAGGTGGGGCTCCAAGCAGATGCACAAACAAGGGGAGTGGGTGCAGAAAAGCATTTGACAACAAAATTCAAGGGTTCCCAGATCTGCCTGACAGCTCAACATTATAAAACTTGTGATTTTCTGTCTCAAAAAATAAAGATTGGTGTTGCAACACCATGTTCTGCGGCAATTGCTTTTGTGAGGGGACTTGAGTGAAAACTGAAGGGATGCAGAACTGCAAGGGAAGTGCTGACAGGCATGGGGCTTTCATCTTGGTGTCTCTGGGCCACCAGAGGAGCACTCAATAGCTACTGTCATCTTGCACATCAGCGCTGCCTGGAAACTATGTGCAGCACATCTGGTTTGCTGTCCCCAGCGGACAAGTATTAACAGCACAAAGCCAGCTTGGAGATGGCAGCGGCTGGTGATCCTGGTGCCAGACTTGGGAATGCAAAGGCATGAAAGCTCCCAGCACGGCGAGCCAGCAGCCCGGAGCACAAGCACGACGGGCTGCTCCTCGTGCTGTCTGCATGGCAGATTTCCACCCTTGGGACGCACAACTCAGCGCTCTGTCCTGCCCTCCTGGGCTACAGCCACAGCTGGGTGTGCTGTGGAACAGGAGCGAGCACACGGAGCTGAGCAGGCCTCAACATGGCATTTCAAAGGGCTTTACTTGAGACTGACTAATCCTCCAGACTGAACACCAGAGAACATCTTTGCCTGACTTTCCTGCATAAGAAAACCTGTTTGCAACCTCCAGGGCTGCTCCGTGAGGTGACCCATGAGGCAGCTCACCCCACAGCATGCGTCAGGCTGATGTGCGCACGCGCCTCGGTAACGTCCAACTCGGCACCCTTGCTTCAATCTGCGGAAAAAGTGAAAAAACGGAGAGGCAGATGAGGCTGGGGAGGTGTCCGCAGTCCCCAGTAAAATAAGTAAATAAATAAATACTTGTGCTACGCGACTATAGGTGCGCTCTCCCCGCGCGGCTCCGCCCCGCGCCGCCAGGTGGCGCCGCCAGCCCGGGCCGCGGCGGCGGCTGCGCGCGGTGCCCGAGGGCGCGGGGCCCGCGGGGAGGGGGCGGCCCCGCGAGGTGGCTGCCGCGGCCGCCCCGGCCCCTGCCCGCGCGCCCTGTCCTGCCGCCCGCTCCTGAGCGCAAAGACAGCGGGGAGTTATGGTTTATAATTAACACAATTAAAAATAGACCTTGAATAAACACAACACAGAGGGGCTGGGAAGCCCCTGTGCAAGCGGCGCGGCCGGAGGAAGCTCAGGGCCCTTGCTCACACTCTGGTAACCCACGACACGCTGCGCCGGAGCCCCGCTGCCAGGCAAGTACCCTGCGCTTGCTTGCGAACGCACCCCGGCCAACAACGCGCCCAGGGGCCCCGAGACAGCCGCCCCGCTGGGGCTGAGCGTGGGCTCTGCCCTCAGGAACTGCCAGGCTGGAGTCGTCTTTCCAGCTGCTCCCAGGGAAAGGGGCTCTCACTGAAAAAGATGCTTAAAGTTGATTTTTTTTTCTTTAAATACTTGTTCAGCTTTTATTTAAATTTCTTAACTATTTGAGGTATTGCTATGAAAGAAGGGGTAAGGGGTTTCTTCTCATCTGCTGGTTACAAGAGTCTTGGGATGAGAGGAACTGGAAACCAGTTACAAAGGGGAAAAAGTGAAACAGGGTATGAATAAAATACAGAGCAGTTCACAAACAAAACGTTGGGGAAAAATTAAGAAGTGGGGGTCCAGGCGCCTTGTCTCTTTTTTAATCAATAGGCCAGAGAAGCCCTAGGATGGAGTGTTCAGGCAGAAATGGGATTTTGAATATCAGTGGCCTTCCTCCTCAGGAGATGCTTATTGAGGAAGTATGTTCATAGGGCTGGGGAAGCCATTGGGCTGCTTGGAGTAAGACAGCACAGCAAGAGAAGACTGGGTTAAATTAATTCCTACTAAATACCTACCAGCAGACGCACTGTCTATATGGGGAGCTGGAGACAGAACCGTACCAGGGTAAAAAGGATACTGCATCTATTTATAGCATCGCCTTCCACACAGCAGGAATTCAAAGGAAAACTCCAACTCGGCACACAGTCTTCCCATCATCTGCTTCTGTCAAGATTAAATGAGGGCTGAGATCATTCCCTGCCCTGCGAAGCCCCGCAAGGAAGCGTCCCCTGCTTTCCATGAGGGACTGCAGACCAGCTCCGTGCTCATGTGGCCACAGCCCCAGGGTCCTCACGCAGCCAAAATCCAGGCCTGGCTCCCACCTCCTCCCTCGCGGTTGCCAGTGCAGGGGGAAGAAGGGCCTCACCAGCCCCAGCAATGAGGGCTGGAAGTTTCACATGCCCTGCAGCCCTCTCTCCATACTGCATCCTTTTCCCTACACCAGCTTCCCTACCCAGCAAAAGGGTAGCCCTGTGCCCTATCTCAGCAGGGAGGAGAGGACATGCTCACGCTTCTGCCCTCCCATCACGTTACCCCCTACATGAGACCCTCACCCTGCCACCCTGCCAGCTGGCCCTATGGGACAACTCATCCTTGGGAAGCAATAGCACCAGTAGATGTGTGGGGCACGTATTTGTCTTCTGATGTTATTAAAGGTAGAAATGAGAGCAGACCTGGAAAAAAATGTACTTGCAAAAGCCTGGCCGCCTCTGTAAAAACAAGGCAGGCTCCCGAAGCTGCTCAGCTGCACTCTTCCTTCAGCATCCCCTTGCCTCAGAGCCTTCCCCTGCATCTCCTACCTTCCAGTCTCCCTTTCGTGTGAGCTGCGGTTTCCTCCTCCTCAAAGCGCTTCGTGCCCTCCTTTGTCACTCTGTTATCAAGCTGTCGGCGAGGTGGGGAGCAGAAGTTGCAGGACTTGTCACTGCCTTTGAGGTACCATTAATTATTATGTGCATCTGTTACTGTGGCTGCTGCCTCAACAGGTGGAAAACATGCTGTTCTCAGATGCATTTGCAGCACTCTGTG
Source organism: Tinamus guttatus (assembly GCF_059628265.1). NCBI lineage: Eukaryota > Metazoa > Chordata > Aves > Tinamiformes > Tinamidae > Tinamus > Tinamus guttatus. The sequence goes on from NW_028288780.1 coordinate 8,144,334, forward strand.
TTCCTACCTTGTCTTTTCTCTGAAGCCAGTCCTGTGGTGTTCCTAAAATAATAAACGCAGCTTCAGCATTGCCACAAAAACCCTGGTAAATATATTTTTATGGGAATGAAATATTAAAGGATTTGAGCAGTTATTCACTGAAAGCAAAATATGAGCAGTAAGGTTGGGAAAAGATTCAAAGGCTGGTTTGCTTCCTGTCCCTGGGGCACATCCAGGCAGTACTGCTTGCACTTTGGAGATGGATAGCGGGGAATTACTTAACCCAAAATGATGGAAACAGTTCAGACTATAATAATATAGCACGAGAGTTTCTCACATTACATCTATTTCCCATACTGCTGGCTGCATTCTGTCCTCAGATTCACAAGCACAACTCTCACTGCCTGCTGGAGGAACTGAGCTGGAAGCCAAAATGCATTTCGTTGTCTTCCTGAAGCCTTTCCGTGCCTTAGCTGCTAAATCCTGAGCTCGAGGACTGCGGACAAAGCTTGTTTAAACATTTCCTTGCGTCCGCCTGTGTGAGATTCCCATCTGCTGAGTTTTATTTTAAATGTCATCTTCCTACTTTCCCTGGAAACACAATGCAGAAACATACGTTTCCTCTGCCTTAGCATGCAGAAATCACCAAAATTCCCAGCAGGTTCTCTCACAAACTGCGATGGATCCAAGTCTGTCTAAAAAAATGCTGTGAGCCCTTTGTGGAGTAGAGAGGGAGGAGAGCAGAAACACGGGCCAAGTTTCTGAGTGCTATGAACCTCCCTGCCCCCAGAGAGACTGCATATCCTGTTTCCTCTCTCCCCAAAATTTCACCTGGCTTTGGGTTTCATTAGAAGAAAAATACTTTGCTCTGGTTCTAAATGCTACATCTTCAGTTTGCACGTCCTGCTGACACTGCAGAGAGCACAAGAGCCATGAAAGTTGAGACTGACCTGGGGGCTTTAAATTTACTCCAGCAGCAGAGCAAATTAAATAGAGAGCGCATTAAGGAGGTCGGGAGAGTGTTGTTGACCAACAAATCTTCATTAAGTCCCCGAGCAAGCTGTGCCACCCTTCTGCTGAAACCGATTAGTGGGTCCCTTCCTTGCTTCAGCTGCCTGTTCGCCGGGCCTCCAACAAATTCAACCTTGTTTTAAGTCTAATTAGAAACAAAATACACCATTCATCCAGTCTGCCCATGCCTGCACCCAGTTTGCAGGTGTCAGTACATCGTTCAAATAGACCAAACTCCGCTCTCTTCACCACCAGTTATTTACTGTCCTGGTTTCTGCTAGCTCTTTTATTCACCGCCAGCATCTTCTGGTGGTTTGTTCACTGCTCAGCGGTGACTTTCTGGGTTAACGCCTTCATTGCCAAGGACAAGGCCTGAGACCAGTCTCGGGCACTGCTCTCCACACACACTCCCGCTTGTGGGTTGCTTTTTTGGGTGTGTTTTTTTTGTTTTGTTTTGTTTGTTTGGCTCTTGGGGAATGAGTTTCCAGCTCTGAAGGAAAAAAAAAAAAAAAAAAAAACACGGTTCTGTTCTTGTACCAGGTGATCTGTGACATTTTGGATCACATTTTTAACTACCAGTTGTTTTAGAAATATATTAAGATTTAACCTAAAGGACAGTTGATTAGAAATACGTGGAATCCCAAGAGCTAATGCAACTGCTGGGAAAATCTCAGCTTCAAGTCAGCTGTGCTACAGTATCTGCTGAGTTCCTGTCTTTTTCCCCTTCAAGAGAATTAGTTGTGAGATTTTACAGTGAGAAGAAAACGATTTGCTTGGGTGACTTGGGATTTTACCTCCTTCCACACAGATGAGCCAGCAAGTCTCAGCTCTGCTCAGTCTCAGTCTGACCTCTGTGCTAACTTCATTTATTGTTGCTAGTTCTCAGATAGTGTATTACATTATACCCCCAAAGGGCCTGATTAGAACTGGCCAGTATTTTAATGATTTATGAGGGGCATCTGGGACTGCACGGGTAGCATATGCGTTGTGTCACTGCTATAGGAGGAGCCTTTATTGATCCATAGCAGTGTGCTCCAAGACAAGAGCATGTCAAATTCCAATAAGCTTTAATTCACAAACCTGATTTGACAGGGGGCCAAACTTGCACTGGGACTAACCATAGCTCTTATGATGGGAATAAAATAAAACAGCTGGATCGCTTCTAGCCATTGCATTATGAAAGGATTTCCATTCTTTTCCCTTCTTCTATTTCTATCTTGGTTAAGGAGGTGTTTATCCTTCCTCATTCTTCAGCCAGAAACCTGGGTGACTGGAGCTTGATATCCGTTCTGTAGCTTATCTTTCTGCCAGAAGATACTGGTGGGAAATACAGGCTACTGGAACTAGCCTTGCAAGCCTGAGTCCTGTCACACTGTTAGAAATACTAAAATCAGAGGGGTTGACATAGGATAAAGGTGAAAAAGCACTTAGAAAGCTGGTGCAATTATTCCTAAGCCGTGGTGTCACTCCGTTTAATCAAGGCTTATATTGTTTTTAGAGGTGTCTCTAGAGCAGTACTTTGCCCGCACCAAAAGGGTATCAGGAGCACCAGGTAGCGGTTTGAGGTGTCTGTGCTCAGAGATGTTCCTCTGTTTTTCATATTCTGAATTATTTTCTGAGCACCAAATCTCACCCCCTTGCATCGTTTTCAGAAGGAACACCCATGGAAGTCCAAAGCTGGCCATGGCTTTCACCTCAGCATTTAAGCTGCCTTTACCTCACTAAAAGGGGGCACAGCTTTTGACCCCAGTTGAACCTAAGGATGACTCCTCACCCAGGATCAGCTATCACTACAAGTGTTTGGCAGTTCTCTGCCCTGGATTTCTTCCCTACTCAGACATATATGGAGCTCTAGAGAAAGCATCCAACTTCTCTTTACCTTCTCCACTTCCACAAGGCGAAGAGCAGTGCTTTCCTCATAGGCTAACAACCATAAAATGCATCCAGTGGTGTTCAAGAAACACCAATGAACCACAGCCACCTACCTGTTGCTGTGTCCTGTCTTCCTTCCTAGCAGTTCTCCTGCTAGTTAAAGTGTAGGGATATAAGTCTGCACTTCTGTGGATGGGTAGCACAAAGCTCCCTTGGTGATTCCAGGGGTTCACAGGACAAGAACCGGGGGCACCCAGCAGACCTCTCCCCTCTCAAAAAACATATTATTTTTAAGACAGAAGAACATACCAGAAGTAGTCATGCAGAAAAGCACTTACTTCACCTTGTGTCATCTTTTCTGTTAGGTCCGGGGACAGGAACAGCTTGTCTGTGAGCAGTGAGACTCCTCCACTTCTGAAGCCTGATGTGCTGGGCTGAAACACACTGCTCTATTAGTTATCATTGCACCAGGATCCTTTGCCTTCAGATGTGGCCTGGTAAACTATGGCAGGGACACAAAATGCCAGCCTGAGGGACTGCTTTACAGCCGGGCTTCTGTGCAGTGCACAGCCCAGGTGAAAAGTCATGAAAAAAGCAACTGTGATTTCTGTTGTTCAGGGAGAGCGAAGGCTTTGTTGTGTTTGTGCAGAAACACGGTGTCAGTCAGACAACCTACCTGATTAGTGGAAGCTACAAAACAAAATCAAAATGGCACTCATTATCCCTGATTTACAGCAGCCTGGGTAAACTGGCTAGCCTCTCTTTGGGGAGTATTTCATCCTTGGGATTTTTCAGTAATTTTCTAAGGATATTCCCAGAAACAAAGACTGAAATCATATCCTCAGAGCACACCCATCCTTGCCCTGGAGGAGTCACTGCCAGAGAGCAGCCAGCTCAGCAGGCAAGTTACAGAAGTGCTCGTTGCACAGCGGAGGAGAGCCAGCCTTTCCCCAGTGGGGGATTGTTAGGGAAGGTCGTCTTTAAGGGGGAACACAGGGAAAGCAAGTGTCCAATGAATGCAGCATATCCAAGAGGGATTTGGTGTTGCTGTGCTGAAAATTGGGATTTTTGTTTTCTTGAGGTGGAATACAATGCAGTAGTATCTAAGGCAGGAAGGCAGTACTGATTGAGGTCCGATGGCTGACGTCATGGCCTAAGACACTGGCCATGATGCTTGCCTCGGAAGCAGTGCCTGGGAGCTGGCCTCTCGTGCACCTGTGGACATGCTGTTGCAGTGACTGATGGCATGCAGAGGTGGTAGACACATTTTGGACCAGCTGGGGGTCTCTAGGTCCTGTGCAGTGTGTCTGATGCTCTGCCCAATCGGGTTGGGTTAGTGAGTATAAAGATTTACTGGGCAGCTGAGAGCACGGGAGTATCAAGAGGTTCCAGAGGGCCCATTTTCACAGTTAATCTTCTGCACCCACTGCCAAAACCCCTGCATGTCTGCTGGGACTGGGGCTGAAGGGGAGCTGGCTTTCCTTTGCTTGCTTGCCAAGAGCCAGTTCAGGCCCTTGGAGCTCCACAGAGCTCCTGCTCCAGCTGGTGACTTCACGAACACCTAGAGCAGGGAGGAACAGAGCTCCCTGTGCAGCTTTAAATGTTTGTCTTTCCCTGCACACACTGATGACATCATGGCCACCTGAGGGCCTGAACTCCGCTCTTGGCAGGTAGAAGCCTCTTGGATCACCTTACATTGGGGTTCTTGCTCTCGATGCATATTTATGTAATAATTGCTAGATGGCTGTAATTAAATGATTGTAAAGCACCACCTAAAATGCACTGGTAATAAATTCTTAATAGCTGATGCTATAACAAGCAGTACAAAAAATATATCGTACCATGCAGATTGTTAACACAGTGTCTGGGCCTGTTTAGTGCACAGCTTTAAATAGTTACAATGCATGCTATTAAAAGGGCACATAAAATTGGTAACTAGTAAATAAAGGGTCCAGTTCAGCAACAAAATATATCCAAGCTTCAGTGATGGAGAAGCTGTGGAAAGCTGACTTTTGTATACGTGCCTTCTGCTTTCGCCACATGACCAATCATTACACTGAAGCAGGCTCTAAATAGCTGCTAAAATGTAAAGAGGAGTTTTCTTAAGCTATTTTTCTATATCTGCAAGGCCAAGGATGAGAAGGCTGACTTCCTACCAGCTCCACTGAAACCTGTGAGACTGCTTGCACAAGCAGAGCTTGAACCTATAAGCGTGAACTAGCTGGATGGACAGCTCTCTACTGTTCTACAACATCTTAACTTGGTCCCTAACCAAAGACCCCTCACTCACCTGCTTACCAGAGCACAACATACTCTTGGGACCTTTCTTTCCATGCTCAGCCATGAACTCTCAGACATGGTTTATGTGGAAAATGCTCCACTCCTGCCTGGTATTGACTCTGTCCTAGCTCAGAAACAGGGTTAAAGTCCCATTTATATTACAAGCATACAACTGTGTTTGGAAAGCTGTTGGTTTTCCAGTTAACAAGGAAGAGGTGGGTTAGGAAAAGTACATTTACCTACCTATATTTGCCTCTTTTACCCAGTTAAAGCTGCAGTGGAGGCATGTCTCTACAGAGAAGATTTTCTGTGGCTAGTAAAATAAAGTAAATATACAGACAAAACCCAGAAAAAAAAAAAGGCAAAATCAGCAGGCATCCAGATTTTGCAAATTTGGTGCGTTATTACTGCACATGGAAGGGTGGCTGCTTCTGTCTAACCACCACACACATGGTTGGTAAATACAAGTGCAGTAACCAGCCGATGACAAGGGAGTATTTTATGCTACCGTTATAGACGAAAACTAGGCCGCCCTGCCTCCGGGCCTGCACACTGCTGTATATCCTGAAACAGTCAAGATTGTCAGGTCTTGGCCTTGCTGGCTGCCTCTCAGACTTGTTGCGAGAAAATTAGGCCTACATTTTTGAGGCTTCTGAGGCCTGCCTACTCCTAGCATCCAGGGAAGTTGTGGTAAATTAGGCATGCTTGAGAACCAGGATGGCTCAGTTAGTTTCATCCTTACGTTTGAGTAGTCCTCTGCATCAGAATTATCCCTGTGGGTGTCCCTAGATGTTCCATGGTGCAAAGTTCTCCTCGGACAGGAGGAAGGTGTCACCATATCTCACTAATTAGGACGGAGAACATGGTACCAGCACAATACTAAGGGGAAAAGACTGATGTTTTCTTCATGCTTGTGCTGCTCAAAGCTGTTCTTTACAGAGACTAACTTAGCCAGTCTGTTCCTCAACACAGACCCTGCATGCTCTATGGAGGGCAAGGCCACTGAAAAGCTTTTTGCTAAGTCACACCAAGGCATGTGGTTGCCTGGCTCTAAATGTATAGCTAGGTTAGACTTGTCAGTCTGGAGGCCTCTACTAAATTTGGAAGTGCTGTTCAGATTACATCCTCCAGCTGCTGGAAAGATTTTCTTACAAACAGTTGGCTACTCAAATACCTCATGCCTCCCTGGCAAGTGCCAGTATCTCAACTTTCAAGTCCAGCCAGCCTTACCTCAGTCACTGCTATAGTTGATTCATACCATCCATATCCCATAGCGCTCCTAGCAATCGATGAATTATGGCTCCAGTGAGACTATTGGCTTAAACACCAAGGAGGAAAGCATGATGATGGCAATACTTGTCATTTGTGTAGAGGGGTAGCAACACAAAACCCTCCCGCAAACATATGCTATCTTGGAGGAATCTTTCTGAGGGATAGGCTTTCTGAGAAACATTTATGACTTTAGAATACATGCTACGCATGAACCTGACACGACCTATTTTGACCAAGCCCTGGGCTTCAGCCTGGTCTTTTGCCATCACAAATCAAACACAGGCCATTTGAAGTGCAGTCAAAGTGATCTCTTCACTAATTTGACAAGGTTACAGCACATACCAGCTTGCCAGAAACAGGAGGTAGAGCACTTTGTTCTCAGGATTAAAAAAGTCTAAAAATATATCCACTAAAGCTAGGGGAAAATAGCTATGTTCTACCCATAAACACAATGCCAACACAATTCCTGAGCTGATTAAAATATTCAGTACATGATTAAAAGGTGAATATTGACACTCTGATATTGTACTAATATCCCTTCTTTATCTTGGCATGGGAAAAATGCAAGGAAAAACCTTCTACGGGAATGCTTGAATGCTTTCTGCTAGAACACAGCACTTTAATACCCCAGCCGTTAGACAGCGTGATCTTGTGCCAATGTAATGTCGAGTGGTCAGATTGCACTGACCGTTCAGTCTGTTCTCTTCTCATTAAGTTCTGTGGCATTGGAGAAATTGGCTAAAAGGTGACACATGTTTCCAAGCACTGAGATTGCCTTTCCAGGGATCTCTCTCTAAAAGTCCCCTTCTCTGTACAGCACTCAGCACCTCTAGTTTTGATAGGGAAAAGTCTATAGCCATTGAATTAACTGAAAAAATGCCAAAGCATCCACAGTGTGTATAATCCAAAGGGGCATCCGCTTATGCGCAGAGAGGAAACCTGCCGAGTTGGGAAGGAGAGGCTCTCAGTGAGCCTTGCTTCCCAGTATGTGCCATATACATATACATACTGGGCAGCACAACGAACTATGTGCCATATATGTGCCCAGCACAATGCACCACGGAACTGGCTGTTCTCTTAGCCCTGCTGTAGCCAAGTCACTAACGCTTTTCAAAGTGGGTTATGCCACCAGGCAATGTATGGCCTGTGCTATATGCTCAAGGTCACTCTAGATCTGCAGAATGACCTTCTACTGTCTGTGACAGGCCTCTTTGCAATTCTCCTGCTATTCATAATTAAGGAAATTCTATTACACAGTTCAGCTAAAATTACAATTGTAGTACAAACCAATTCAAAATTAATCTAAATATAATGGTAAAATTTCTCCTACGTGGTTGAATAATTACTGTGTTACAAATCCAGTAGGGCAGAGATCAGAAAAATTTCATACGAATGTCATTCAGAAACTTGCATTATAAAATTGTACTGATTATTACATACGACATGTATCACAGAAACAGATCAAGCACAGAAAAAAAGAATACAGAGGAATTAAGCTGAAAATCATTAAAACATTTTTTAAATTAAGGAGAACTACATTATTACATATAATCATTTTCCTTTCATACTAATTTGTTGTAATCTATTCATGCTTCTTACAAAACATTACACAATTTTATTCATATCACTGTTTGCTTTTAAAATGTGCATTTCAGTAAATGTCATTTGCATGTATAAATTTAGTGAGTTAAAATGCTAGACTGAAGCTAAAAATGAGCAGTCACTTATTCAGAAAAATTTGCCTTCCTTTTCTATGGGGAAATTTTCTATGGAAAGCTACTATTCTTTTTTTTTTTTTTCCAGTGTATTCATTATTCAACGTATTAGCTGAATAGTTCTACAGAGAATTCTGTACTTCTGAATCATTCACAGGCCGTTAGTTCCAATTATTTCACATTTGAAATTTGAACCCTAGCCCTTAGTTTTTATTGGACATAGAGTTTACACAAAATTATTCTGTTCTCCAGTTGAACAAATGTGACCCAGATTGCAGATGGAACAAGTTTTGTACACAACTTCAGAATTTCATGTCTGCATTTCAACAGGAGTGAGTTCTTTAGCTAGAATGCAGGATTAATGTGAGCAGAAGCTGCAAGTCACCTCAGCATAACTCTGAGGGAGCCTGCTCATCTTGCAAAGGAAACCATCACTCCAGAGCTTGCGATACCCACACGGCGAGCAAGACCTGATGCCCCCTCTTGCCCAATGTACACAGCTGTGTTCCCTTCTAGAAAGACAAGTTTTTAAAGCATCACTGAAAATCACTTTTCCTAAGGTTTGCTGTACATCGGAGCTCGTGCCCCAGTTGGGGCAGTTGCAAGGATGGGATTATGGGCCTGAAAAACACAGCGAGTGAGCTACAGCCTGTCCTTCACCATCTTAATGACAGCCTGAACACAGCAGTACTGCCCTCTAATTTGCAGTGCCCTCTAATTCCCCACTGCCGTGAAGCTGAGGAAAGCAAGACTGACAGCAGCCTGCAGTCCTCTGAGGCTGGGCGATATGAAAATCTAAGCATTTGTACAGTGGAGAGGGAAAGAGGAAGGAATAACAGGCTGTAGTAAATAAGAAAGCAAAACCAAAACAGTTGAAAGCAACTTTATAGGGAGTGAGAAGTGCCCTAGAGTGGTCATTAGCTGCACTGCAAGGAATAAGAGACATCAAAAAAAAAAAAAAAAAAAAAAGTAACATTTTCTGCAGATATTATGAGGTGGGAAGTGTTGGAGGAGGCTGTATTCTTGAAGTATTTAATGAAATGGCAGATGGCCCTGTGGCCGGGACACAGGAAACGCAAGTTCTATTTCTGCTGCCGGCTTCCTGTGTGGGATCAGACAGACCTTGCAGGTGTCCACGAGCCCCAGCTGGAGCCAGGGTCAGAACTGGCGCCCAAGGCACCGAGGCTCCTCTGATGTACCGGTGACCAGGGTGGCCAACATCAAAAAAAGTGATCAACGTTGATGGAGAATGTCCATTCCAGCATGGGAATTCCTCCATTCCTCCTCTTGCGTAAAGCCATCTGAAATGGGCAAGAACATCTGCTTTTGTTTTCACAGTAAAAACTGAGACTCGAGGAGATATGCACATTTGGGAGGGGAGCACATTCCACACTGGAGCTCTTTGTAATACAAACAATACGTGACCATCCTGAGAACATCATTATTTGGGGAAAAAATAGCATTTTCAAGAGGAAAAAGCTGTCTGCGAAAGTGGCAGAAGGAGATGTACTGAAATACATCCCTGCATGTAGAAGGGCCCCAATAAACAGCAAGACAGCAAGATGAGTCCCCAGAACTGTGAGCAGAAGGGTGGCTTCTAGGCAGTGGTCAATGAGTCTAGAACTGACTGACACAGCGGTCATTGCTCCCTACTTCATTCCTGCGGCCAGGAATTTAGTTGTCCAACTTCTCCTTCAACAAAACAACCAGTTAATAGAGGTGCAATGGGATATAAGAGCCATGCAGAGCTCCCTAGGCAGGGTAGTCTTCAGACTCTTTCTGTCCTTGTATGGATTTTTTTTTTAAACAAAAACTACACCATATGTGAATTTAGAGCTAGTGATAGAACCTTGATGGGAAACCTGGAAGATGTTTCACCATAGCTAAGGTTTTTTGGAAGAAAATTGTACATGAAGGTCCTTGAACATGAACATAATCTATTACCAAGTGGTGGAGCTGCTCAGCAGATAGGTGGGTGGTTTCAGATTTACTTCTCTGGACAAAAACTGTCCTGTTCTAATCATTTAAGTGAAACACATTCAGCACAGCCAGTAGCAGAGCAAGATTTTGAATCATTGCCTGCAATTTTATCTATACCATAGACAAACATATCTGGTCTCGAGTTGCATGAGTTAACAGACTTCCTAATACCTCCATAATGAGATACTTGACTAATTTTTAGAATAAGTAAAAATACTTTAATTTTTTTTAAAGAACTTAAGTAAAAATAGCTTGTGCCTATTCAGTTTTCAAAAGTCATCCCAATAGTTAAAATGTATGTACAGCTAACACAAGGAGTCACTATTTTAAAAGAAGTGTGCCACAGGAAAAATGAATACATCCAGAAAGAAATCAAGGCCTGAAAAAAATGTGTTTCTCCTTGCAATTAAAGTATCAATTTCAAGATTAGAAATAGAGTAATATTTGGAAGGCAGTAGAGAGGAGAGGAATGCAAATAAAACAGCCTATAAAAAAGTGTACGAGTACTCATACAGAAGGCAGCTAAAATCACTGCATCTTACACAGATTCCTTCTGCTATGAACATTTCTTATCAGGACAGCAAGTATGGCTGGTAACTACCATTGGAAAGCACCAGAATGCTCATTGCAGAGCTTTCCCTGTTGGACTTGACAGTTAAGAGCTAATCAGTGAAAAAATGTCGCATGATCAATTCTATTCCATTCAGCTCAGCTGAACAAATTATAAGAGACAAGTCTGATATGGCATGTTTAAACAAGTCCTGATTTCTTGGTTGCATGGATATGAAAAGCTCGTCATACAAAACTAGTAACTTTTTCTATACCGATGAAGCAGCCACAGTTTTATAATAGGTATTCCATAGCATGACCACTTTCCATTCAAAAGCAGAACACATGTGCTAGACTGGGGCGCTTTATAAAGAATATGAACCCAGAACAGAAAGACAATCTTTGCTCTAAAGAACTTATTTCTGTAACTGTGAGTGAATTTTGTGAGGGGATAAGAGAAGAAGAGAGGTCAACCTCAGAAACATCACAAGCTGGTGATGAACATCTGCCTTTCCCCTTTCAGGATGGCTTGGGATTCACTCTGCAGAGGTGACTTACTGCGCCCCAAAATAAGAAGTGCCTCAAGACAGACTGCAGGAGTCCAGAGCAGCCACGAAACACCATCCCTGGAGGAGCTGCAGCGCCTGCTCTGGACACGCACACATCCCACCGGACACGTGGATGAAGTCTGGCCAAACCTTTATGTGGGAGACCTGTAAGAGAAAGCAGGGTTGAATGTGTTTAACACAACTCTTAAATTTGGCCCCTTCTGTCCACTCCTATAAAACCTTTATAGGATGAAAGGAATGTAAAGGAAATATCCTTTATAGTCCTATAAAGAAAAGATCCTAACCTGTAAAGGAAGGATCCTTTATTTTAAGTGCAAGTTCGGTCCTGATTATGGGATGCCTCATTGTAAGTCTAGTTGTTGTGCAAGGCCCAAGAGACCCACATATATCTCTGCTCTTGCTCTAGTACAGGACCATGGCACGGTCTTGGCAGGCAGAGACACTAGCACTGTGTAGAACAGGATCATCCTGTTTTGTTTTGGTTTTCTCCTTGTATTGCCAGATGACATCCATCCCCTGCACTGATGAACGCTCGGCAGAGGTGACTTGGTAAGACAGCAAACCAGAAGACAGTTGGCTTGTGCAGAAATATCATAGCCATCACCTTTTTATTTTCTTTCAATTGAGAGAAAAACACTGAGTTTGAGAGCCATCTGTCTCCAAACATTTTGGTGGACCGCTCTGAACCTAGTTGGCCTGTCATAAAGTATCCAGTCAGGCTTCACACCACTTGAACACACAGGCAGCATCAGCAGCTTGTTCCGCCCTGCGCTATAAGGCCGGGAGGGAACATAACCCACCTTTCTGCTCCCAGGTACGTAGCTCGTGACAAAGCACAGCTGAGCCGAATGGGCATCTCCCACGTCGTGGATGCAGCTGCTGGGCGGTTTCGTATCGACACTGGAGCCAAGTTCTACAAAGACCTGCCTGCGGATTACTATGGCATAGAAGCAGAGGACAACCCAAACTTCAACCTCAGCATTTACTTCTACCCGGTTGCTCGATACATAAGGGCAGCACTGAAGACTCCAAGAGGTATCTAGACCATCTGTGCATGTAACATACCTTCTGCCTAGGAACCAAGTTATCAAAGAGCGTTCAGTGTAAGCCAACCATCTGCAGCTATGGGGAGGAAGGGAGATACCCCAACCAAGCAGGGTAACACCTGCCTGCTGAACTCCCTCAGGGAAGCTGATGACATAGCCTGTAAAGAGAAACTACATAGCTTGCCCTGAAATTGCTACCCTGTTCAGGAAAGGATAGAAATAACGCCACGCTGCTCTAGAAGTCTATTTCTAGCCCTCTGGCATGCCGTGCATCATCTCACTTTCCGAGGTGCCTCTTCAGACGCAACCTGGTCAGTGCAGAGATTCCCGAGGGCTTCTGCTTCAGTTCTCAGGGCTTGGGAGAGCGGATTGCAGCCCAGCCGAGCAGGCAGGATGCAGCCCCCGAGCACAGGAGCGGGGCAGGTACCCTGAGCCAGTCCAGTGCAGCCACTGCCCAACATCCGTATCGATTCACCGCGCAGGCCGCGCTCAGCAGCCCTCGGAACGGCTCCTAACGCACCCCGTGGCCTCTGCTAGGGCATGCGAGTGTCATAGATGGGAGTGAAATTCATGCCTTTCGCTTTTGTTTTCTTGCTTTGAAAACTGTGCATTTCTGTTGACTTCCTGCAGTTTGTGTGTTACATCATCTTTGAATCTGGCATGTGAAGGAAGGAAATGTAGAAGATAATTGAAGAGACTATTTTTTTCTGAAGGTGAAACAGGGAAGGATGCACAGAACATGCTTTCAAATGGATGCCTCTATGCCCAGTGTTTCAATAGATGCATGCCCAAATACTTAAAGTTGTGAATGCAGACCTAAGACTCAAGGCAAACACAATGAACTCATCACAGCTAGAGCACATATTTATCTCTGCTCCTATGCTCTTAGATACTGCTTTACTGAACTCCATATGGAAGCAGGGGTTCTGGGAATGGGGACAAGGTGAAATTCAATCACACACAGGCCAGCTGTTGCTGACATTCATCATTTTAAGGAAAGTGCAACAGTTTGGAAATATATAAACAAGATGTTCTGGAACCATAATTTCCTGAGGTACAAAAATTTAGCAGCTAAATACCCATGACCTGTGCAGGGATGAGACACAGAGGGGATTTTTACTCACATCATTTAGAAGAAGAGAAAGAACTGCATTTCTTATAAGCAATGATGCTGAACAAAAAATCATACAAGGTGACAAGAGGCCTGTTCATATTAAATTCAGGCTCTAATGAGGCCCTTCTGTTTGACTGAGAAGTCGTTTAAGACAACTACTCTTTTACTAGCAACTTTAACATCTTTTTTTCTAAAAAGTGGAATTAAATTATCTTATTCACCTAGGAGGATAAGTCTAAGTTAAGACTATATGAGGCACAAACATATTTAAAACTATGAATCAGATATTCATTATAATTAAACGAGAACTGCTATTCCCATCATACTTGAAGCAAAACACCAGAAAAAGCCCAGAATACATCATAGACAGTTTTATTCCAGATTTCTAGCCTTAGTGACCAGAATAGGTCTTCAGTGATGCAGAGAATTTATTTTTAATACAATTAACATTTCTTCAAACCCAGATGCCAGAGCATGAACAAAGGCAAGCGGAGGGGTGTGGGCTAATTCTCCTCATTGAGGGCTGCTTCCTTTTGGGCAGGCTGCCCTTTCCCTTCTGCCGCCACTGCTGTTCCCGTCCTGGTGGTGGATGACTGCATCTCACCCTCTCCATGACTGCTTCTGTCATCTTCATAACAGGCATTAGTCCAGAGCACAGCTAAATCTAAGTGCAAATCATCAGGGGTTGATAAAATCTAGCAAAGGAGAGGGAGAAAAAGTGAACTCAAGACCAGTGGGAGGAGGCCATGGAAACTCTCAGACAGAAAGAGCTACAAGTAGAGAGCTTCTCCATTTATGTCCAAGCAGGTTTAAAACAGATTTAAATCACGCATTATCTTAGTGAAACCATAAATACTCTCATATGGCATTTCTCTCCTTACACTTCACTGGAGCAGATGAAAAGCTAGGTTCCCTCTGTGTTTTTTTGGTTTTAAGTTCTTTTTTTTTGATTGGTAGGTTGGTTGGCTTTTTTTTTTTTAACTCTCCTGTGGGTAACAGTCCTCAGCTGCTGTGGGATGGCTGGGAAGAAGAGGCTCTCCACAGACAAAAGTCCATTTCTTGCTGTTTTCAGCTGTGAGAAGAGAGACACCTAAAAGATAGAGAATTGCACTATTGATTCTGCACCTGGCTATAAGATGGTGGTTAAAATGCAATAAGAGCTAGCAAACCCCTGCAGCCTGTTGGCCCAGGCAAGATCTCCTCCTGCTCAGCAGAGAGACGCTGCTGGATTCAACGGAGTTAGGGCAGTTGGGGAATTCACCCCGGGTGGTGGATCTAGTGCCTGGTCTTAAGCCAAATTGAATTCATCCTGCAAGGAAGCAAGGGCCAGTTCAGGACATTTAGCTCAGTTAATGATGAGTAGCAAACGGACAATAAGATATTCTGTGTTTTAATGGCTAATTTGTTCAACAACATTGAATTCCTCAACTTGATTTTGGCCAACAAAGTTGAATGTACAAACTTCCTCCCTGGCACAAACCCTTTGATGTCAGTAGAGTTGCAGCAGGCATGAGCTGGATACAATATCCATAATCCGTTGCTAAAAACCAAGTGTTATTGTTCTGCACAAATCTCAGCCAGATGACAGTTATTGTCTGCCTCAGCAAAGAGTAGCTTGAGATGCACAGAGCAACATTTCAAGAAAGAACTGTAAGATTTAATAATGCCCGAAGCTAAGTGTCCCCACTCCTCAGCTAATCCTCCTTATTCCTAAGGGATCCTGTTACACGCTCACCGAGAGGAGGTTGCAAAATGGCCCTCAAACGTGGGATGGCTCCAACTTCTTTCCGGACTGCACATTAAGACAAGCAAGGGCGAGCCGGAGGACTGACGCTTGTGTAGCACGGGTACACACCGGGTCCAGACACAACCCGGGCACCCTCCTCCCGGGCACACGCTCCCGGCTCCGCTCAACGCGGTTCATCATCGCGCGTCCAGACCGGCGCTTAACCCGCTTACAGCAACTGCCAGAAGATGAGGGTCTGAACCTCTAAACAGATAAATGGCAATGCAGCTTTTGTTTCCTGACTGAAGTTTAACATTCAATTTGTTTGCTACAAATAATCACACAGTAAATTCAAATCTGCTTTCATTAGAGCAATTTTACGTTAATTAAATCATTTCACATGACTGATTTATCTGCAACAAACAGTCATTTTACTGTCAGCGTACCAGTATTTATCATAACCTCTGTGCCTCGTGAAACAAAGGCTAATATCGTGGAACAGATACTGCAAGGGTAAAAGAGATAATAAACCTGCATCCTCATGGGAACAAGCGCATTAGGGAGCTATGCAGATTAGAGCCGAGGTCAATAATTGGGACTTAGCCAGATTTTTGCTGAAATGCCATCCAAAGGCAGCTGCTGCTCTCGGAGGGCTCTTCTGAAGTGCAGAGAACCAGGGAAGACAAGTCAGTCATCTTATTGCCCTTCACCTCCTCCTCTCAGAGAGGGAGTTAGACAGAAAATGGCACAGACCTGGCATTTGCTCTGCTTTCTGTGTCCCCCACAAAACCACAACAGGCAATGTTTAACAGCAGCATCCTTACCTGCAAAAAAGCTTGGTCCTCACTTCCAGAGCTGAGTGTTTCCCAGGGCAGAAGACTCCACCTGGATGGTACGAAGAAACATTTTATGAAGATGTGGTTCAAAACAGCAACCATCATGTTGAATTTCTGGAATAGTTTAGATTGAGTTTCAAAGTATTCAGTGATTCAAAGTTAAATCCAAGCCAACATCTCTCCTTCTCCCATCCCACCCCAATACTTTTCAAGCTGTATACATCAGTATACATCAAGCAAATACATCAGTATTTCTTTTTCTTATTAAGCACAGGGTACTGTTGGTTTAGAAATTTTCAGACAAAGGAAGTGTTTCTGGTTCCAAGAAAACCTTTCTGAGCACCTTGGTCCCTAGTTTGTGTTATCTAGGATGCACATCAGGGTGAGTGTCTGGATTTTCCCAATCCCTGCCACTGTCTTGCAGTTAGGCCCAAGCATGGACTTTCAAAAAGCCTTTGGGACTTAACCCTGTCTCCAGTATTTCTGACGGAGGAGTTGTGTTCCTGGCTCCTTTGTGTTTCCCTGCCCATGCGAAACCTGGGTTATTTTGTCTACAGTGCCTGTCTGGGCAGGATAACACAGGATACCCCCATCCCACAAGGTCGCTGCAGTAGTGCAGTGGCAGTGCTAGGTGTTGAACTAAGGCCTCGGGAATACAATAGAAATATGATAAAAGTAGAAATCCATTGATCCCTGAATTTTGCAAAACTGATGTTACATTAAAACAAACAAACAAAACCCCCACTCTTCCTTCTCCCAAAGTTTCGATGCCCAAACCCTGTCTGCTGTCACCAGAGCTGGTTTTGCTGCTTCCTCGGGAACTATATTTGTGCCTCTATTTCTACTGAAGACACGCGTGTGTCTGGGGCTGAGCTCAGGTTTCTGGTGCCGGGATAGCGAGGGGCGGCTGGGCCGCATGGACCGCGGGCTTCAGCGCTTCCCGGCCCTGCTGCCCGGAGCAGCGTTTACGGCACGTGTCCGCTCGTGTGGCTGTGTGATCATCATGAGCCAGAACGGGAACGGTTGCTAAATAAATACCCTGCCACAAACAAAACGGGATTTGAGATGAAAAGCTGTGCACAAAGCATCCAGAATTAACACCCGCGGAGACGGGGCAATCAGTCAGAGGGTTTTGGCTGGATTTAGCATCATCATTCAGCAAGGATATTTTTGTCTTGATCCCTGGTAATACAGAAATTAAGATGTTGCGAGCACAAACAAAAGAAGGAGCTCATACTGAAATCTACCAAGATACCTGGCCATTCTTTCTACCCTTTCTTACATTTTGCAGAAAAGCAGCAACTGAGATCTTTTACTCCATCTCACATAGAAAAACAAAAAGAAAGAAAAAAAAAGAAAAACAAAAAGCACAACCTTTTTGCTGCTGCTTTCATCTTTTTCTAGATGTGAATCGTACTGTTAAATTGCTAAAATTTCAAACTTGTGCCTTGCAGTGAAAAAGAAGTTTTGTGAAAAATTCATACTAAAAATACATCATCTTTTCATCTGCCTTAATAGCATACAGAACTGTTCACGAGGTGGTCAAAAGTTCAAATCTGATTCTAATCACTTTAATAATGCCCAATTGCTGAGCCATGGTCTCCCTGAAGAGACCAGATCTGACGGCAGCAAAGGACAAGAGAAGTTAAAAATTTTCAGGCATGGCTGTAATTAAGTACAATGCCAGGACATACTTTTATTAAAAATTTCTCATCAAAACATACCATTTTTTTGTGAAAGCTGAAGCATTTGTTCAGAGGATGTAGGTTTTTGAGTTCCAGAATTCACTCTTTGGTCACGTCCAGTGAGAAACTTACAATTTTTCCATCTGAAAGCAATCCTTTTGACGAGATTTCCTTTAATTTCACCTAAGATCATTCAAAAAAAGATATTTATCTCCTTCTAGTATAAGTCAAACTAGAGAAATCTGGAAAGTTGTCATGATACAGAAATGCTTTTTTCCAGCTGCCTCTGTTGGCGACTTCAGCAGGGAACGGAAGGTAGAGCAGATGGAAGGAGACAGGAGGAGAGCTGCGCTCGTGTGTCGCAAGCTGGTCTCCACGCTGGCTTAGGGCACGCAGAAGAACTCACAATATTGCTCCTAGTGAGCATCACAACTCGCACTGAGACCTCTGGGCAACACAAGAAAATTAATAAATCGTTTTCCAAGTGGTTATCTACTGCAGAAAGGAAGATGACAACTTGCCAAGGCTGCCTTGTGCAGAAGGACCTTTCTGGGTGCAAGCACCAATGCAGCGGCACTAACCTGAGCTTGGGCCCTGCAAGCAGGCTTAAGGCTAGGCCCCCTCCAAATCACAGACCCTGGGACAGAATTGGAGCTTTCTGTCCCCAAGCAGCACTGCACCCGGTGTGCTCCATGGCCAGAGAGCCTTTGCTGGGACACCCCCATGTCAGCACTAGTTACCATGTCAAGTCAGAGCGGGGGCTCCACAAGCGCCATCCGAGCCAAACTGCATCACCCTCTCTCCTTTTTGCAGGCAAAGTCCTAGTTCACTGTGCAATGGGGATCAGTCGATCGGCAACGCTTGTCCTGGCTTTCTTGATGATCTGCGAAGAGATGTCCCTGGCCGATGCCATCCGGACTGTGCGCACACACAGAGGCGTCTGCCCCAACTCCGGCTTCCTCAGGCAGCTCTGGGAGCTGGACCTCCAGCTGGGGAGGGAGAGACGTGGCAGAGTGAGGACCTTCTAGCTGGACCGGGGTCTGTCCCCTGCCACCGGACTGGGGGAGCACAAGCCTGGGTCTGGACTGTTTTGTGGTTGCACTGAAAAACTCCTCTGGAACTGGCTGAGCGCGAGCAAGCTGTGTAGAAGCCTGGTATGTATTTTTTGGACAAGCCCACTAATTGAAGGAAAATGAAATAAAGAAGAATTCAAAGTAGCCATTTTGCCCATCTGGGCCTGGTTCTTTAACTACCTGCTGCTCACGGCATAGGGAACAGTTTGGTTCTTGGGCAGGATTAAAAAGCGTCTTAGTCAACCTGAGGAAAGACTTTTTATTTACTTATAATTGCATTTATATGTCAAGAGGGAAAACAGTTAAACTAGTAAAAAGAAAAACGGGAGGTTTTAAAAGAAACTTTAACATTTCCATGCAGCTGGCACAGGGTGAGACTTCAGGTTTTGTAAGCAGATGTTCTCCTTTGGCCAGAAGCGGTGACACCGGTGCAGGATCCAGCTCGGACCTTGGGCTCTCTCCAGGGCAAGCCTCGGAGCCTGCTGCTATGAGGGACCTACACAGGTCTCTGTGGCTTCACAACCACAGCAAACACTCAGCCTTAAAAACAGCATGAAATGGTAGCCTCACAGTGCTGATCAGAGGACACCAAGCTGTCCCCAGCGCTTGGGCAAGCCAAGGGCGGACCCAGAGCAAAGGGCACCGTGTGGTACTCGCAGTGCCAGACAGGAACGTTCTGCTCCGGGCTTGCACATTCCCGAAATTTCCCCACTATAAAGGAAAGCCAGAATCCAGTGTCATCGTGTCATAGCAAAAAATGAGCCATGCCTTTAACAAATCCAAAGCAGCAGCTCTGCATTTCGATTACTCTTTTACGCCCAATTGGCCACATTTAATCTTGTGAAGAACTCAAAGCAGATATTTGCTTCAGTGCAATTACAGCCACATACAGAACATTGGCAAATGCAAACAATATAGAATTTCCACTTGACGGCAGATTAATTTGGTGTGATGTTTTCCCTTGAGAGGTCTTAAAGGCTTGCAGTTTTGAAAGTACCATACAGTTTGTATTTATAGCACTGTGGATGTTGAACAGAAAGAGAAATATATACTCATTCTCAAGTTTTTTTTGCCTCAATACATTAAAAAAATTAACTGAGCGCAGCGCACTTTCACTGCATTTCTCATAATGCAATATGGAAACATGATTTCCCTGTAGAGCCTACAGAGAAACTCAGGTGGTATTTCCAGTTTCATAAGAATAACAACTGAGAAGCAAGCAAAGCTGCAGAGTAATTTCCTCTGAGGGAACAGGGATGGGTCTTCCTTCCAGAAAGGAACCCGTCCTTTGGGACTGGGTAAGTGGCCAGAAGGGAGGTGACAGTTAATGATGGAGGGAGGAAAAAAAAAAAAAAAAGAAAAAAAGAAAATCAGTGAAGTTATAGCTTTCACAGGCTCACAGGCACCTTACAGGCTGCCACAGCAAGGAGATTAGATTTCCCTGATCATGGCAGCTGAACCACTCCTGGCACTCAGGTGTCCTTTAGATGGGCCTGTGTGGGAACTTTTATTATTGCAGGCCATGCTGAAGCTGTTCTGAGAGCTGCCTTTTCAGCTGCCTTATTAACCGCTCCCTTGAACTCCCTGTAACTCAGTACATGCCAAGCCAAATGGCACTGTATTAAAGCACAAGGGGCATATGAAACACCCTGGTCCAAAATCTCAGCACGTCAGGTCATAATTCCCGGCAAGTTCCACACCTGGGAACATCCACAACTGCAGGGTGGAATTTAAAACGAACAAGTTCTCCAAGTGACTGGAGCTACACTGGCCCCAGCACAGGCCTGTTAACCATTGCAGGGCCAGTTTCCCGTGCATCACCTCTTTACAGCTTCTCCACTCTGACCCCTGTTTTACACATCCTGATGGCTTAGTGCTCCTGTGCTTAGGTAAACAGGAGTCTCTCAAAACTGTGCCTGGAACCAAAGACAAAGAAAATAAAAGCAGCGGTGGGGGTGATTCCAGGTATGGCTTGCTGCAGTTTCCACATGGAGAGCTGCCGGCTCTCTGCAAGCTCCTGCCCAGCCTGCGGAGCAGGGGAGAGCTGCCTGCTGCTGGCAGCCACGGGCAGCCGGAGCCGTGGGGTCTGCTCGGTGCGAGTCGGGGAGCGCAGTCCCACCTGGCAGCACACGCTCCCTCAGCAGCGCCTGCCAGCCGGCTCGGGGCAGCTGCCTCAGCCCATTGCTCTTTGCACAGGTAGCTTTGAGGTTGCTGTAGCAGAGACAAACCTCCCATGGGACCTTCCTGAGCTGTAGTATTTGCATTCTTTCTCTTACAAAAAGCATCTGACTTGGGACCAGAATAGATGACAAAGCTCAAAAGCTAACTATGACGAGACAAAGGTGTCAGCCTCTGGGACGCGAAGGGTCGAGTACGAAGCCATGAGACCATCCAAAACCAACCACATTGCAGAGTCGCTCTTTTGTTCATGGCCCTCTGTTCATGCGTGGAAACACTCTGGATGTGGTGGCCAACGCAGCACACATGCAGTGGCCCATGGGCAAGCAGGAGCCAGGTTTGGTCTCATAAGCAAGTCTCCTGTTTCTGCATCACACTGTATTGCACTAGTTGAACCCGTGGTTCCCACCTCTGCTCAGACTTTGGCACCACCTGCCAGGATGAGGAGACTGCTCTTCCATCCAGCACCAATGTCTAGCTCAGGTCTGCCCAGCTCCTTCCTGTCCTCCAGACTTTCTAAGGACTAGCAGGTCCACTTGCTAGCTGTTATTTCTCCTCTTGTTGATTGTTGTATCTCCAAGAACAAGGCTGGGCCATGCATTTCTGTGGAGAGAATGGCTTTATGCTTTACAAATTTGCTTGATACTTTTTGATTAGAAGAGTATATACAGCTTTACAAGCTAAGTCAAGCAGAAATCTGTAGCCTGCAAGGCTTTCAACATTCAAGTTTTCTTTAGGCTACAACTATCCTGCTTAGAAACCAGACCCCCATCTGTTGCAGAAGGATGCAGTCCTAATGAAGTCAGACAATTTGCTCTTTGCACTGCACTATTTGTGGTACAAGAATCATTGAATAATATTGCTCCCCCTCAGCGCTGTCCCCTGGAACCTTGCCTGTCCGTACACAGGGAACACTTTTAGGAAGTGCTCCTAAAAATACCCAGTGATGTTAGCTGAGGATCTGGCTCCATCTCTCCTCCTCCTGCTTCTGACTCAGTCTCCCAGCATCTTCATATGCTCAAGTCATCTAGCCCTTGCTGTTCAAGCCACCTCATTCATGCTCTAAAAACATTCTTTTCTTTTTCCTTGCTTCTTTATCAGTAGCCATTAGCCACAAAGCAGCTTCCATGGTGCTGCCATGTGATGTCCCATTTAATGCTTTCCTTTTGCTTTCTCATTTGACTACAAAGGTTACAGTGACTGTCTTTTACCAAATCCTTGAGCTCTGCCCCTTTTTTCAGACAAGAGAATACCAAGTCAGCAAGAAAACAGCACCAGAAAAAGAGTAAAATCTGTTTAATATTCTTTAAAGCTAACTTGGCATATGAAGACTGCAAATTAAGATACTCTATCCCCCTCAATCTAAGTTTCAAAACCACTCTCAGGGAAGTTACCCAGAAGAGAAAAATTTCTCAAGGGAAACATCATTACAAGTAAAAATATTTTCATAGTACAATAAAAAAAATCTGCAGAGCAAAAATCAATCCAGTTGACAAAAATATCAGTTATTAAACTCCAGGCAAAATTAAAAATAGGTCTGAGATTCAATTCACATTTCCAAAGAACTGATCGGTCCACTTCCCTTAAGAGGTGACCAGAGGCTCCTCTGATACGAAAGACCAGTTGTCAGTGGATAGAGCCTTCCATGCGCTGCAATGCGATGCTGTTCGTTGCCAGTCACCCTCAGGAGCACAAAGATCACCCAGTGCATCCCAGCAGGCAGCCAGCACTGACAGAGATCAGCTGGCACAGAGGAGCACTGATCCCTTGAGTTGTCCACATGTCTCAGTGGACAGCTACAGTGTCTCTTTTGGAAGTACTTAAAGAGAGCCTGAACATGAAAGCCAATCTTTGCCTTTGCTGCTTAACAGGACACAAGACCTGCCCTCGTGATCTTTCTCCCTATAAAACCCTTCTGAACAGTAGTGGATGGCCCATGTATCCTCTTGTATGTAAACAACTCATCTGACATGTATAGGATTAAATATCGTTAATGAGCTAGTCGCAAAAAACTTACAACCGAAAAGATTGTCCAAATCCTCTGAGATTGCTTTTGGAAGATCAACGATTTTTACAAAACCTCAAAAAATTGAAAGGCATACAATGGCAGAAGTGAGAATTATTGATATTTCAAAAACAACCAAAAAAAACCCCGCCACAACAGATTATGATGGGGAAAAGAAAAGAAAACCAACACAAATCTCCCCATCATTGGAAAAATGTCAACCAGCAACCAGCTAGCTAGGAATTATTTGCTCAGCTCTGGTGACAATTGGCTGTTACTAGAATTATTCTGACACATTGTTTCAGAAAACATCTGTTTCCACTCTGACTCCTTTAACTTTCAGATGTGGAAAACAAAAGCTCATTTTCATGCCATGTCTCCCATCTCCAGTTGGCAACAGTTGCATGATGATGAAGTTATTGTTACGCTAGATGTTGTTTGTCAGTTTATATTTTCCTATCATATCTATTTTTAACCACTCATTAGTATTACTTGGAGCCTCTCCTATAAATCTTATACATTTATAGCACATCTCGACAATTCATCAAACGGAGCCAACCTCCAAGGAAAGGAAACCCAAACCACTTCCCCCTGTTCAACTGAATGAGAATCCGATCCTTGTCTTTTAAACTTCAAACTCAACATTTTCCCATCTGCTCTTTATACACAACAGCCCTTTTGCTCTACCAATATTTTATTCTCCATTCATAACTTTTTATTTCCCTCCAGAGGTTTCCTGATGCATTTAGTCTGCTGGACTTGTAGAAGACTTGGATTTGGGAGGTTTCTGCCCCCTCTCCCTCCATTGAAGAGGGAAAATAATCACTGAGCAATGAATGGCCACTTCTCATTACTCATTCACAAGAGAGGCACAGCAGGATCCCAGGGCTAGACTTAAAAACACTGTTCTTAGCCATTCTCACAAGAGGAAAACAGCATTTTACCAAAGCCTATTGAAACTAAGGATATTTGGATAATTTAATTAGTTTTCCCTCTCTGCTCTATTCATTGCCTTGCGTTTCGAGCTCTGTGCGCGTGGGCACAGCTATCATTCAGCTGCACAAGTTGAGTAGCTCTGACCATGCCTGGAGGTAGCAGCCCTTGCGATTTAGGCAGGTCACCCATCCAGGGAGCATTTCCAAAGGGCTTGCCCTCCAAATGGCCAATGATGTTCAAGTCAATTTCAAGAAAAAATATTCAGAAAACATTGCCTGGCCAATAATTTTGCAGGAGAAAAACCTCTAATGATGAAGCAATGCAGGGGCCAAGCAGGGCTCCGTGGATGGGAGGGCCCGTGCAGCTGCCGTTGGCTTGCAGGAGCCGGCGCACGCGCTGGGGGGTCAGCAGCGCCCGAAGGACGGTCTGATGTCCTCCGTGCTGCTCCATCCATCCACCCATCCATCCTCCCTAGCCCTCTAGGGAAGGTTGAGCTTTGCAAGCACTACAGGTTTGAAGGCTACGCAACGCATTTCTCAATGGAAGTGTTAACTGTCTGCATGTAATTAGCTGATCTGGAAAGTACAGCTGATTTAACAAATAAATAAAGAATAAAGTCAGACTGACCATCTTTTTGATTTCCAGCATACTCTGGTGAACCAAAAGAGACGCCATATAACAAGACATTAAAACTGCACTGAGGAAACCAGTTCTGGTCTGCAGGTTAGTCTAGAAGAGTAGCTTTAATTCCAAAAGCTCATCTCATCAGGTAAGATATCTGTTTCTTTTTAGGGAGTCAGAGTACGTGTGGGGAGAGAAAAGCAAATTTAATTTTTTTTTCATCAGCTCAGTTCTTCAATCTACCTGCTATCTTTTGCTACCTTCATCAGTTGTGGATAAGAAAATAACTAGGTTAGACCTAGCTATGCCCCTGCTTGTTCCAGCCTGATTCCAAGTTCACTGTTATCTCCGGCAGTCCCCCCACTTGCTCACCATCCTGCTTCCTCACAGACACAGCAACCTGTGCAGGTACAGTGCCAATGCAGGTACAACATAGGTGAGACTACAAACCAACGCAAGATAAAGAAAGTACCATCATAGGAAGAAGATATACATTAAGATCTTTCTCCCCAAACAACGTCTCCCATGAGAACAGTCCTTAAGCATGTCAAATTCCTCACAATTCTTTCAAATTAAAACACAGGATTAAATTGAAGATTGACACAAATTACAAGATTGAGATTTCCCTTAGCACAAAACACTTAAGGCTCCGGGATCTTAAAGTCTATTATGGCAGCAGCATGGCAACACTCAACCTTGCATATAAATTACTATTTTTGCAGCCTAAGCAAGAATTGCATTTCTGCCAGCCCCAGATGTTCAGAACTCCTGGGTCAGCTCCCACCCTTTCCCATCCCAAGACTGTCTTTATAACTCACGGGATTTAGTACTATTATTAATCTTAAGGTTCTTGTTTTCATTATTGTCTTGACAGGGGCAATAATCTTATATTTCTCCCCCTGCCCCCCAGGAAAGCTGAGATTCTCTGGTAGATTTAAGACTGTTTACCATATTATGAAACACACACACAAAAATGCAAGTGCTGGAGCTCTTCCACCTGGTGCACCACAGACAAGACCTAAGGCTGAAGCAGCTGGGAGCACATGCTGCGGAAAACAAGCAGAGCTGAGGAAGGATGTATACATGCACACACATATATATATTACAGCATCAGTGACATCCATGACATTGGGAGTTTTAATGAATCACTTAACCAGCAACTCCTAGCCCTGCTCTGTCAGCTTTGGTAAGAGCAGCCCCTTGTGAACTGCCAATCACACTGAGATTTCTGGTCAAGCTAAGACAATTCCCACCAGAAAGTGGAAATTTGACCAGGGCCCTGTGTGGGCCCTGCATGCAAACTGATGGAATAAATGTGTTCCTCGATTTGAAAGGAATCATTTACAAACTGAGCCATAACCAATCAATTTTTTTTTAAACATCAGGAAAGACCATATAATAACACAATTTATGCAAGGCTTCAGTTTTTAAAAGAAGATTTAGCTACATTAGCCAATAAGATGATCTGTAAATTTCCTGATGTTGAAGCTATCTTCTCAACAGGGCTGTACACCACCAGGATGCACTCATGGATGGGAGCTCTGTTTTAAGGTAGGGAGACAGTAACATGCCACTTAGAAGTAAGGGTTATAAGACAAACCATGCAGAGTCCAAGGGATCTCATTTGTAACTATGAAATCATTGTGTTTGTAACTAATAGTACAAATATTCCCCAGCATGAAGAAATATAATCCAGAAAGAGAAAACCCTCGCAATCAATGCGTAATATTAGCAGGATACAAGAGATAGTCCCAAAGGCACAGGGAGGTGAGAGCTTACCGCTGTCTTGGATGGGCAGGAAGCCCTGTACATCCCAGTTTACCATCCCTCCATGCTTTCCTTCAGTGTGAAATCCTTCTTGGACTCCACTGCTCTGCTCTCCACCATGGGTCTGAAGGACACTTTGGCCCTGACCACAGCAGTTGCGTCACCAAAGTGGGAGCTGCTTTTACCTCAGGCTCCCCAAGCTGCTGGGTGGCTGAAGAGAGCAAGGCCCAAGCACAGCAGGAGGAAGGATGTTCCTGAGGCAGCTCTGCGAGGGGAAACTCCCCTTGTGAGGAGGCCCAAGCTCCTGCCTGGCCAACAGCATGGAGTATCAGAAAGTGCTGGTGCTCCATGCAACAATAATAACGTCTGGAGGCTTCCACTGCCCTGTCACAGTGATCTGAAGGGGTTAGAGCTTCAGCAGGATGTGCTGGAGGCACTAACTTCATTTATAAGAGTGTGTGAAAGTGGGACCTCTTCTCAACGACGAAACCACTTTCCCAAACTGGATCTTTGGCAGCTGTTTCACACAAGACTGTCACGAACCACAGGCTCAATTCGCTCTTGGGCCTCACAGGCACTCTGGCTAGCCATGCTGGGACCACAGTGTCTAAAGACAGGTCACCTTCATTTCTAAGTTTCTCCTCTAGATAAAAGTTCTTCTGCATCTATAATATTAGGTTTCTACTTACAGTCTTGAACCCTGTCATGTAATCTTTGTTTTTCTTTCTAAGGAGGAAATATATAATGTATTCTACTTCCAAGTTTGTCATCTTCCAGGATCCAACCCCCTCCCTTTTTTAAAATAGATAAGTCAATAAGTAAAACCTGTACTAAATTACCTCCGGTGTTTTCTCTCATAGTTTTCTCTCTAATACTAACCTTACTCATTGTAAATGAAAAATATAAAATATTTCATAAATATGCTTAATAGTAGTTCTACGCAGTATTTCTACATATTACTTCTTAAAAGTAAATGAACTATAATTGCAGTAGGCAGCAACTCCAGTTGATGTTTCTATTTTCTAAAAAAATTCTCTTGTTTATCTCAGCCTGAAGCCCACTTTTCCTGGAAACGTTTTTGAACTCTCTAACTACCCTTCCAGCTTTCCAAGAACTCTTTACCGAGAATTCTTGAGCTGGTGCTCCTGATTTCCAGTGCTATTTCCCTGCCTTTTCTGGCAGCAGTGAAGTTTCTTAAACCTCTCTGCATGATCTTATCTGGCACCAGCCAGTTTTCTCTGGGCTGCTTTGTCACTCAGAAATTGTAATTTACATGAAAGACTTCTACATGAATGTTCTTTTAAAACAATTTGTTTTCACTTCACTATTAGTAAATAATGAAAGTTCAGGCATTGAAGCCATAATCCCATCTGAAATCAGCATCTATAACAGCTGGAATAAAATGTCTTAAATGGATTTTGGGGATATATAGGTGCTTTGGAGTCTTAGTGGAAGAGCAATGTGTTAAGCTACAGACTTTCCCTAAAACCATTAGTGCTGAAAGGTAAGGGAGAGACTGTCTGATACCCTCTGGTATGCTCCTACCCTAGTACACCACATACTAGATATACAGTCATCAAATTCTCTGCCATCAAAGGAGGGTCTTTCAGAGGTAAACATGGAAATTACCTGCAGTCATCATCCTTCACCCAGAAATTCCTAAGGTAGCTTCAAAAAAGGCCAGACTTTTTAAGGTATCTGATCTCAATTCAGCATGCCCGAGTCTGACTTGGTGATAGCAAGGGTCACGAGGATGGGGAGCCTTACCAGGCCTAGGTATCTGCCAGCACCTCTGGATCCCTTTCAGAAATTTATCATGATTTTTCTCCGAAACTCTAAGCTCTTTGAAGGTTTTTCTCTCACTCTGCACTCTCACTGGAAGCTATTCTAGGAAGCCACTTTTTTTTGTTAGAAGTGTTCTCATTTCCAGCTTAAATACATGCATAGTTGGTTTTGTCCCAAAAGATCACATATGTTGTCAAGGCTTCATATCTCCCAGTCCAACCATGGCCTAATCACTAGACAACACTGCCTTCTCCCTCATGATTTCCTGATCTCCTGAACAACCTCAGTAAAAATCTAGCTTAACTAGAAATGGAACATTAGCAATCTTCCAATATTTGTCACTTTTTTTTTTCCTCCATTTTTTCTGAAGTAAAATATTTCTGCTAGCTAAAATGCACATTTCATGGTCTGGCAATGCATTGCTTTAGAGATTGTGGCTCTGTAAAGAAGAGCTTTATCAAGCATGTTTATATCTCAAAAACACCCATCCTTGGCACTGGACAGGTCCAATTGGGTCTCAGTAAATCAAATGCTTATTTGATGTCAGTGAAACTAAGATGCAACTGCTGTTTTGCTCAAGGTTGTCAGAAGCTTTTCAGTAATCACTTTCGACCAGAATAGACGTTCAATTGTTCTTCTTTCCTGCTGTAAGGGAGGGGAAAAAAAAAACAGCTCGCTCTTCCTCAGTAATTCCCTCATATTTCATTTTTAATCTCTTAAGCAAATTACAAGTGAAGACCTTTGATGTACGTGCCAGCCAAACTCATTCGTTTCTCAGTACTTGCTGTACCAGAGAGGATCTCTCGTTCTTATGCATGTGGATGATAATAACAACTTCAAAGCCCCCAGGCATATGTTAGCTTTTCTTGATTTCCTTTCTAAGTATGTGTTTTGTGGGCCAACACCAGCAAGACCAATAAACAGCTGCACTCGAATGCCATCTATTAAGGCAGCCTTGCTATCTCTTGTAGGCTAACAGCTCTATTTCTACTTCACAGAAATACTCTGTCTGGCTTTTGTATCTTCCCTGTAATGCAGTACCTCATTTCCAGTATTTATGGTGTTCTCAGTTTAAAAGAGCCTGGAACATGATCAAACTCTGAGCTAAAAGCCATTAAAGGCTCTTGCCCTGAGGTGGTATGGAGCATTCCTGGAGGATTATGAGGCATTGTTTTGCTGTTGTGGCGTTTTATGACATGAAGTGTACTTGATTACTTCTACATGGACAGTAGGTTGCAGCCATATGGTACCACAGGACCAGATGTTCTGAGTAGCCACAGAACAGCTGCACCTGAGCAGTCGTCGGGCAAACTTCCTCCGAGTTGGCTCAAGAAAAGTGAAAAAGGGATGTATTCCAGACTAGTTAAAGAGATAAAGATACTTTCATTATTTAGTCTGTTGCATTCATTATCACAAGACTTGTAGGCAAAGAGCATAGAAGAGTTAAAGAAAATTTTGGATAGTTGCATGAATAAAATCCACCACCAGAGACAATTTACATTGTAAGAAAATAAATAGTTTTGAAAAAGCTATAAAACTTCATGCTTCAGGCTTCCAGCCAGGCTTTATCTGAGGAGGTGCAGTGGGGAGATTAAACAGATACATTCCGTGGGGCAGAAAATTTATCCCATAAATGGGCAGCACAGGTTTCATGTACTTTCCTTTAAGGCTTTTGATATTGAGCGCAGTCAGCAGAACAGACAGCAGACGAATGGCACCAGCATGACAATTGTGGTGCTTCTCCATCTGCACTGGCAGCGAGCTGCAAGCCCAGACCAGGACAGCAAGCATCCATCCACCTTCTGGCTCTCGGCTCCATTTAAGACTACATTTGGCACTCAGTATACCATGGGATTACTCTGACCCAAAACCTGCTCTCAGCAGGTCTGGACAAATCTTTCTGATCACAGTCACACACCAACTATCTATTATTTTTATTTTTTTAAACCTGCTATGCTATGCTTGGGGAATAGGTTGGACCGGAATCTCTGCAGCAATGTGAGAGTAATGATACAGAAAAGGAAAAGAAAGTGCTCTTATCCTAGTGAAAAATGAAAGTAGAAACAGATTGTGGCAATTTCCCAATTTGTCACCAGGGGAATTTAAGTTCAGTAATGTGTGTGATACTCTAGTACAGAGTACATTGCCATTTTCCTCATAGAGCAGTTCAAATACTACACAAGCAGCTGGAGAAGCCTGATTTCTAAATCTCAAGAGTGTGTCAGAATGCCCTGCAAAGCACAGAATAACATACTCACTGGTTAATGCTCTTTCCTCTTAGGATTTCTCTGTTAAATGCTTTTCTCCCAGGGCTCTTCAGCACTGACTAGGAAATAGAAGAACGAGCATGTTGGGCCTCAAGCTCCTCCTGTTCCCAGCACCCTTCAGCAAAGAGAGGTCACACACCTCTCCGTGCCTTGGGATCTACATTCCGCTTGAACACAAATCTCCCAAAATGTGTTTTCTGCTGACAAGGAGAGAAAAAGCAGAAACTTGAACAAATCTGCTTTCAGAGCCCTGGCCCCAGGCCCACTAACTTTGCTCGGGACTATGGCCTTTCCTTCCAGGTCCCCCTGAGTTTGCTTTGTCTCTAGCCTCAAATACTGCCTTATAAACAGCTGGGTGCTGGGCCATTAGCTCTGTGCCAGGGATGCAGCAAGGGACACCCATCTTGCCCATAAATCACTCTAACTATGTCATACCCAAGCAAACCTCCTGATAACACTGCCCGAAAGCCTCACAGAGCAATACTTCTGCCTGTCATGTCGCTTGGACAAGAACCCTTATCTACCAGAACCCTTGGTTACTAACCGAAGAAAAGTAACCTTAAAAGTAAGGTACCATGTATCTATCCATCATTTCTGATGGACCTTTCAGAATTTCAAGATTTTCTTGAAGACTGTATATCTCTGATCATGGTCACAGTAGACCTGGTTCTAATGCATTGATTTAAAATGTTCAGACACAGATCCTTGCCCTGTGAAGTCAAGCTTTCCCTTTGATTTAATGTGCAAAATAATCTTGCTATGCAACATAACTTAGGTTTCATGGAAGCTAGCATAATCAATGTCTAACTGAAATAAAGTATTAAATACTACAATACTTAACTCGAGATTCAGATAACTGTTGAATATACCATCAGTTAGAAATAAGCAAACAACTGACTTGTTTGGTAATCCTTAACTAGACGAGGAAAAGACAACAATCTCAAACTCAAACTATAGGTGACACAGGGCATTAACTGTCCTTTTTGCTTTATGTACCCACAGCACTTAGCTGAGCCTCTGTCTCTGATGAGGTCATTAAGCAATACCCAAGTATAAAGAGAAATTAAACAAAAATTCTGATGCACACCAGGTATGGTCAAAAAAGTTTCACCTAGTGCTGCACAAGCACCAGTTTCCTTCAGCAAGAATCAAGGACATTCAGCATCTTGTGAGGAAGGTATCTAACCATTTAAAACATTTCTCTTTTTATCTGCAGTAATCAAAACACGTTATAGCTGAGCTGTAGCTGTATGTCTAGTTTGAAGACTGCTTGTCTATGCAAGAAAGCACCAGCTGGATTTACTTCATGGTTAGTTTTAAAACACATATATAAGTTTCTGTACTTTTGCCAAACAACTGGAAACATAATGATTTGTGCATGCTGTTAGCATCTCAGTACAGCTGCAAATGTCCACTCGGACAATCTTACATAATTATGTATGTATTCTTCCTATGCAATTGTTAAAATCCCTGCTTTTCCAAATAATAGCCTGTTTTGTAGCAGAGCAGAAATCCTCCCATCTACCAAGTTGAAGGGAGAAAGGAAATCTTCTAAAGCAGAACTTTACTCAAAGCTTTTACTTTAAAAATGTAAAAAAATTCAAGACTTAGGAAATAGAAACTCAAAATTTTGCAGCTGTATCTCTAGCGTGGTCTGACCAGCAATGCCATTTTTCTCTCTTCTCCTCCTTTTTACCCAGTATTTATACGAGAAATTCAGGCGAGAAAAAAATTAATATTTAATTGGACACTATCACTCATCCTGCCCACTACCCCTTGCTCTGCGCAGCAGACACTACCGGCAGCCAAGCGGTCCATAGGATTTTTCTGGCACTGCATTGCTCATTCTGCTTGGGGTCCTCCTTTCTCTACCTAGGCCTCTTACCTAGAGCATTAGCTCTTTGGGCTGGGGATTGCTTCTTATCGTGCATCTGAACAGCACCTAGCACGTTCTTGCTTGAGCCTTTGGCACTTTGGGAGGACACATGATAAATAAAGGGATGATTTTGGTTTTGCCAGGGTAACTTTCTGAGGCTGATGAGCTGCTTTGCCATGGGGAGGAAGCAGGGCCAGTGGCGAGCTCTTGCTCACACTTGCCTATTGGTGTCACACAGAGACGAAAGCACCTGAGCTCGTGCAAAGCTTCAGGGAAGGGGAGTGATCTGCATGTTCAAAGTACCATCATCAGCTTGCCTGTGATTTTCAGAAGTGACCAGTAACACAGCAAACATCTGCTTTTGGTAGCCCAAGGCAACTAACCCAGGTTCTCAGAGGGTAGGTTCTCAGCTCTTGCAAAGTCAAATTTCTTGGGCACTCAGGCTCCAAAACATTCTTGGTCAACGGCAGTTCTAGAAACATCTCAGCAGCTAACATTTTTTAACCTAATAAATACAAGTGTAAACACACAAGTGGTCCCAAAATAGAACATTTTTCCAGGAGGTGAATACTCCCTCCCGAAATTTTTTGGGATCCTAACGAGAGGGGAGCAGCAAGGGCTTGTATTGTTTTGACAGCCAGGGAGACAAACAAATACTCCTGTTTCAGCTCAATATTCTCGGCACTCAAAATGTCAATCTGAACAAACAATACCACAGAACACTGCCATGCCAGCGACCTGACATCAGCAGGACATCCCTGCTGAATGACAGCCCAACAGCAGCAACAGCCCATCGCCCGCACGGCTCGGACATGGACACGCAGCTTGGAGCGCGCTGTCAAGCCTCTGCTCATGGCACTGCTGCTGTGGTATATCATTTTACCTACACATCCCCACGCTGCCCTCCCTGCAGGGATGACGCAGCTAGTACTAGTCTTTTTTTGCATAGGTCCCATATTGCCACCTCCTCAGTGTCGCTCTGTTATCAGTACAGAACTAATTTGCACAATAACCTTCTGAGGTAACTTGGAAGGCACAGCAGGTTGCTAACATCTAAGCTCCTTTGCATTTTAAAAGCAACTATCTGAATAATTGGAAGGGAGGAGCTTAGCTTTTCTGTAATATGGTAACTTGGCTAAAATAATGCTGTTAGGAGAGCAGAGCAGCAGGTCCAGTGCCCAGACTTGAAGTTAAGCTATTTGTTATTACTGCTCTTACGTACTGCGGTAGCATCCACCAAAGCCACAGGCCATGACCAAACTCTAATATCCTGAAAGATGTGTTATAAAAATTAAATGTGAGGATCAAGTATTTTGGAATGCACTTTGATCTTCTGGAAAGATGTCCAATGACAAAGGTAGTGGAAAAGTTTTGAAGTAAAATTTAAAATAACTGACAAAGTCAGTAACTCATGTCCCACTGAAAGTTAGTGACCACTGTCTTGGGAATCAGGACAACCAATTAAGAGACTTTTCCCTGAGAAATACCAACACTCGTGGCAGCTGGACTCTCTCATGTGTCTGAGCTTGGCTTGAGCAGGGCCCACATCTCATTACTCCTAATAAAGGTGTCCGAGTTGGCAGTGCTGAGCCACGGTCTGCTACAAAACAAACCTGTGGGAAGAGGATACCGTGTCCTGGTTTCTTGCTTGTGATCACTGTTCCCTCTAGCGGACAGTCCTGCCCACCAGTGAAGGTCAACGCTCTTACAGCTGGAGGGGAAGAGGGGTGGTATTAATACCAAGCAGTCCAGACTTGGCTTGGACGAATCTGCCATGGCTTGTTACAGAAAGTTAGGCTTTCTGCAATAGAAAAAGTTTTTAAGGAAAACTTTACAGAAAATCAGGGAGCCTTTCCAAGGTTACAGTGTGGAATAAAGAAAACGCATTAGGAATAAAAAGGTAAGAAACTTGCCTTGGCCACATAAACATCAACCTGAAAGACAGAAGATGTCTGCCTGAGGTAACTACAGACAGGAATGGAGGACATGCTGGCAGTGATTCCAAAGACTCTAACACACATTAAAAGCCAGGAAAGTGAACATATATTGGTCGCCAGCACATGCCAAAAGGCCAGGTCACCATAGCCATCAGGCTTCAAGGAGCGCGAAGCTGGGCACGAGCACGGCTCGTGGGGATGGGGAGCTGTCCTGCCTGCGTGCAGCAAGGTGCCTGTACGCACGTCCGTACACGTACCCCAGTGCAGCCTGGAGCTGCGCATGAAGCAGACAGCCAGGAAGCCCCCGGTACCGAGGAGAAGGAGAGAACAGCTGCACGGCGCGTGGATGGAGATGCTCACCACCGACACAGCCCCAAGACACTGACCTGCAGCTCCTCCGTGCTGGTAAGAGCCACGACAGTGCAGGGGCTGCAAGTTTGGGCATACCTTGCTCTGGGTAACTGCTCCTATTGCCCCTGCCAGGCATTCGGCTCCCTCATGGCCTCCCTTTGCTCACCTCACCCAGCACGTAAGCACCTCCACCTCCTCCTAGCAAGTCCTGTCCGCGTGAGCAGGGAGGGAAGAATCTCCACTTCCTAGTGCTGAACGGCCTTTCAGAAGTGAGACAAACAACAGGAGTGGCCGCGCTGGGGCAAGCACCTGGTGTGTGTGAGGAGGTGAGGGGCCTGGGCCCGGCCCAGCATGGCCGCCAGGATGTCACCTCTCCTGCCACCCGGCCGCTCCACACGGCACCATGGGCAGGGAAGCACCTCGCTAAAGGCAGCCGCAAACTCAGCATCGGACTTGAAAAGGAAAGAGGATAAAAAACGACTTTTGGTTTATCATAGCTGACACGCAGACGTCACATTGTCTTAGTCATACTGCAATTTGCCATGTGCTAGGTAACTGAATTGCCAGGTTTAATGTTTCAGGTCACATCAGGGAATAATTTTGACTAGCAGATGTAAAGATCTTCCTTTGGAGTGGGTAGCACTCAAGGTCAGAGTCAGCAAATCCTACTCTAAAAATAGGTCCTAGTTTCAAAGCTGCTAAGATTTCTTTTGTCGTTCTGCCACACTTCACAGATCCCGGCCACCCACAGCACCTGCCCGAGCTTACAGGTAAGCCAGATCAATATAATCTGTGTACTTGTATTTCCTACGTTCTCTTGCTTCCTTTTGAAATCTAGTTAAGTAACGCCAGGAGAGGGCTGAGAGCTGGCAAACTTTCTAAGGCAGCTGATGGCTTCATAAATTTATAACAGAGGAAGAAAACATGAAAGATTACTTAGCCAGAAGTTTATGAAAAGTGCAATTTATAACAAAAGAAGAAAAGACACAGAACAAAACAAATACTAAATAGAACCTATTTGAGAAATCACTTTGGCAAACTGGAAATGAAACCAAAACTGTATCTTAGGGTTAAACAATTTTAACAGATAGAAATAAAAATGCAGTTTTTCAAGCTCATTTTTTGTGACTCCCAGAATATTTTGCTTATTCTTTGCTAATCCCTCCAACCCTCCATGTAAATCTAACTTCAATTCTCTCAGATGAGACCGAGTCTTAAGTTTCTTTGGTCATTCTTTGAATATTTTAAGAAATATCAATATAATCTGTTTTAAATTAGCTCATTCAGTCAACAATGAAGAATGAGGGCAAAATATATATTATAAAAGGCACCAGTGGATTAGAAATTCATTGGAAAAAAAAATGGTTAGTTTTGAATAGTCACAGCAGGAGGGCTTAGGAAATAATTACACAGAGGCTATGATTTTCTGAATTTAAACTGTTTCAAGACAACTACATGGGATGAACTATTTCACAGTCCCTGAATTCTTCAGACAGAAGAGTGGGATACAGGGATACAACAAAGGATCTGAAGTAAATAATTTTTGATTAAGGCTGGAGCAGGAACATGGATTGTGTTATTCTCTATTTAAATATGCTATAGATACCCTGGAATTTCCAATTCTGGATGTGCAGCAATTTCTTAATTCTTGGGGGGCTTTTTTAGGTAAAGATTTTTTCAAGGACTTATTCCTCTTCTCTTCCATGAAATATCTGTACAAAATTAGGTACCTGGAGGGAAGCTAGTGTTAAAATAAATCAAAGGAACCTTCAACAGTACCTTACTTTATTCCTCTGGTGTTTAGCAAGTGTGAGTTTCACACTGGATAGCATAAAGCTCTTCACAGCTATCGTTAGCATTTGGTTTATGATCAAAATGTTACTTGTATGGCATAACAGTGGGCACTACTTTTAGATTCATTTAAGTTAAATCAACTAACAAAGCAAACTTTTGCTATTGCAGCTAACCAACTCTCTGCTCAATTGATGTGATTCAAGCTATGAAATATCTAAGAACTTAGAAACCAGAGCACTGTTTATGCTTTTCCCAAGTGTAAAGCATTGCAGGCAGTGTGTGCACTGAATTCTGCAAGTAGCGCTTTCCACCGTATAACACCACATCTGTTCAGTCATACACAAAAAGGGTAAATCCCATTTTTGCCATCTAGGGAAGTGTGTAGCTTGCATATCGGCTAAAAAGGAGGAAAAAAAAATCCTAATAATTCTGATATTTGCTAGATCTCCTATCTCTATGCTGTGCCTAATGCATGCTGCTTATCCAAATTAGCCACACAATTACTTCTGTCAATGCAAAAATAGTTTCATGGTTTTTTTTTCTAGTGCACAGCACTCAAGAACAACTTGAAATGCAGTGTAATTTGCCAGAGTGTATGTCCTGAAGTGGCTCGCTAATGAAAAGAGGATTAACTCTCCATTATTCTGAATTACCATTTTGTGAAATCACTAACAATATTTTCATTTATATACATATAACCCAAGGGGGAGAAATATTCCAGTCATCCAAGTGATTAGCAAATAAAATTCATTAGATAACATGAACTTTGGTCTTGTTCATGAAGAGAACGATTGGAGTATAAAAATGGAGATGCCTGAATTTTTATCCTCCGTGTTCTGATAACGCACTGAACTGGGGAGCAGCAGCAGTTCAGCGCTGTGTTCACACACCGGATTGGCGAGCAGGACCTGCAGGTGCATTGGGCAGGTCCCACCAAACTACGCAGGCTCCAGGGGTGCACCCGTGTCCTGGGCTCTGCTCCCCAGAAATCAGGGGCAGAGTGACCCACGGAGAGGAGCCTTCTGGGGACGTGGGTCGCTGTGCGCTGGGACAGCACCCCAAGGAGCAGCAGGGAGCAGAGGCCTTGCACACGGGGCATTAGGGACTGTCCCCGAAAGTCAACAATGGAAATCTGAGCTTTCACTGTCAGGACTTGTGTTAGACAAACTGTCATCGTTATACGTAAGGCAGTATTAAGTAAAACCACAGAAAAAATCCCACTTTTTTGAGGGAAGGCTTTTAGTCTAAGGGGGCTGGCCTAAGGAATAGTCTTCCTTTGGTTCCGCTTTGTTCACACAGCCTGTCGATAAAAAATGAGGTTTGACTTCTTCGGTTCCTGGAAAGACACAAACCTTTCTATCCTTCTCCCCAGACAAATGCTTCATAGCAATTAATTCCAGAGCTCATGTAGCAAGCCAACTCTCTTGTTCTTCCTCCTGTTTGCTAAACTCTGTTACTTCTTACTCTAGGCTAGAATCAATTCTGAAATATATGTTTTATTACGGGAATTGCAACTGATGCTTCCCTGTACTCTAATTCAATTTAAAAATCCCTGCAGCAGATAACATTGGCAAGAAATAAAAGAACATATTTCACTTTAAAGTTCAGGGAGAATATGGCTTCCCAGGACAGACAAAACAAGCATTTCTCAGCAGACATCTAACTTTCAGATTGGTAACGAAGCTTCAAGCTAAAATGGTATGTTGCAGTACCACAGACTATCATTTGCAGATGTAATTGCCCTGTTTTGAGGTCTGCACTCTAAGCGCAGTACTATTGGTGTAGCAAATCAATGCACTGTGGCCACCAGACATAATTACTAGTCAAATTTCCTTCTCTTACTCTTCTTTCCCTCATTTCCTCCCTACCACTTACGAAGCTCTGAACAAAGCACAGTCAATTCCTCAGCATGAAGGCAACAGGTTCACTGAACAAAGAGGAGCTCTTATCAAGATACAGATAACAGCTCATTCACTCACGAGTTAGACATTATTACATTTGCATCTCTGGCAGTATAACTTGATTTACACTGTCAAGTCTGCGTGTAGAATTAGCACTATAATTCCAGCACTAGAAGGAAAAATGCTCTCCTCGGGAACGGCTGCTGAAGGCCCAGAGCTGAGACTCTGTCATCCAGAGGGGCGCAAGATACAGCAGAAAGCTAATGGCAAACACGATGGAAACTGGAATTCTCAGGATCCAAACAGGAGACCTTTTAGTTAAACATCATTATCGTGTTTAGGAAATTTGTCGGAAAGACAGATCCCCTTGTCAGTGAAAATAAGCCAATTTTAGAGCAAAGATTTTGCCAAATGAAAGCCGACACCATAATCTTGCCTAGGTTTGGAGTAGAAAAATGGGACATGTTTGCCTTTTGCAAGTTTTGTGGAACAACTAAACACGGCAGGCACAAAAGCCCAAACTGGCAAAACAGCTCCCCAGGTACACAGGATGTCAGCGAAAACAGTCATCCTGCTTGCAAGGGAGCCCTGCAATGGCTCTATGAAGCCACTCACCAAGATGTTTAAAAAAAAAAAAAAGGAGTTAATACAGGGTTTTTGCCTGCAAGAAAAGGCAGATTTTGGGCAGGCTGTACTTAAACCCTTCATAAAATCAAGCCCAACTCCCCCTCTGCTTCTTAGGAGCCTCCTGCAGAACTGCAAGGTTCAACTTCTTCCTTCGAGGGATTAGAGAAGGAAGCAACCTTGGCCTGGAAGAGCAGGCAATCTGGCAGGAGCACCAAGACAGAGCCAGCAAGGGAGGGAGCAGTCAAGGAAAGAAGCTGCAACCGAAAGTTGGTAATGTGAAGAAAGGAAAACTTTTTCCACATTTGCCAATCTCATTTCTTATTAAGAACACATAGATCTTCTTTACCATGGCTCCTTCCCTGCAAAAAATGACCAAAAACTTGAAGTAAAAATAACTGGAAAGACCTGTGACCTAAACCCAGCCTAGATCCCAGATCCCAGACAGCAGCCGAGCTGCCCAGGAGGGCAGCGCTGGTGGGGAGAGCAGCCCTGCTCCCCACGGCCCCAGCAGCACTGCTGCTGTGCCAGGATTCCCTATCCCACTGTGTCCCTGGGCGCTTCCTGAGCTCCCTCAGCTGAAGCAGGTTAGGAAAGTTAAAGATGGATCAAAATAACAGACAAAGAGAGGAGAAGATTCTGGTAAACGGATGTTACCGGCCGTGTTCTGAAGTGCAACGGTGGCGATGGACGAGGTGAGGCTCAAGTCAGTCTAGGGTTTCCATACGTACTAGTGTTGGCCTTCACTTACCAGCTCTGAAAACTCCAGACTGCCCTGTGAGTCCTCTGCTCAGCACCCACTTCCCAAGCAAGGCCCCAGAAGGAGGGAGGACGGAGGTAACTAACGGGGCCAAGGGAAAGTCCGAACCAGGCTGGTGGCCAAGAAAGTCACAGCAGGCAAAAGGGAATCTGGAGCTTGAAGAGATGAGTAAAGCTGACACCAAAGGATCCAGTACTAGCAGACAGCTTAAACACACAGTACATTAAGGTTGTCAGTTCTGAGGAAAACCTGCCTGATGTTTCCATGTTATCACATGGAAAGGGCAGCAAAGGGTTTTGTTTCCAGACACAGTAGTGACACTGTGGGTTTAGCTACTGGATAACACTGCTCTATTGCTTCTTTCACGACTTAGTGCAGAGATAGAGGTAAAAAAGGAGGGAACCTGAAAAGAAAGTCCTCGAGGCCTTGTCTCCAAAAACTTTTACTACAGGTTTTAGTACTGAAAGCTGCTAATAGGGTAGGAACACAGGAAGGGGTAACCAACCAAGTCCCCTCTCAAAGCCCAAAACTGCCTTAAAGAGTGCCCATATTCCTGGAAACGAGCACTCGATCAGCAGAATGAAACAAAAATCCCTAAGTGCTCCTTAACTCAGTGTATGCCTGCAACGCGAGAAGGTGCAGCGATGAACCACGCTGAGGCCACAACACAGCACTCGCCGATTGCAGTGGGGAATCCACACTCAGATCTCCTCACCTGGATCGCCACCTTTGCAAACTCTCCATCTTAGACAGTTGCAACCCTGGATAAAAATACTTTGTCAATGAGTCGCACTGGCTTAAGCGAAGTGCTGCAATGAGGCAAATTCTCATTTCTGCAAAGAGCCTATGAGCTTCAATGCACAGGGTTGCATTAAGATTTAGAGTAAGATTTTGAATGGACATACTGAGTCTCATTGGATTGCCCAATAATCACACACAA
Organism: Tinamus guttatus; assembly: GCF_059628265.1. Lineage (NCBI taxonomy): Eukaryota > Metazoa > Chordata > Aves > Tinamiformes > Tinamidae > Tinamus > Tinamus guttatus. Next base: position 8,184,783 of record NW_028288780.1, read on the forward strand.
AAAAAGCCTTTGGGAGATTAACAATTAATGATAAAGCCATATATTACCTTTCCCTTACCTAATGCCATTGACTGCTCTAGACTCCTTAGACCAGGCTGCTAGATCAACCGTATTCTTATCACGGATTCTCTAGGGAACAAACTCCCAGCGGAGACAGAACTTTGTTAATCACAAACCCACGACTTCTGTTCCACTGCTGATGAGCTCAGCCAAGAAACCCAGCTCAAGGGAGGCAGAAGTAGAAACAAACTCGAGGCGTGGGTCCCTGTGCACCACAGAGGACATGCATCCTTCTTGCACCACCCCAGGTCGCAGGTGGACAATGCTGCTCTTGGTGCTTCTTTAGCAGGAGAACTCTCTTGCTTTGGATGCCCTCAGCCTCACCTTCCTTTTTGGTCGCATTTCAGCATCTCACACGTGCTGAGCACACCGTACCTGGGACAAGATGTCATCAGTAGCTTTGAACATTGGGAAGAAAAACGCATACACAGCAGTCAAAGTGGATCCTGATGGGGATTACTGTACGCCGGGTGCATTCGAACTGGAGCGACTCTTCTGGAAAGGCTGTCCGAAGTACACGCACGTCAGTGAAGTCTGGCCCAACCTCTACATAGGAGATGAGTAAGTGCCAAGTAGAGTTTCACCAGTAAAGCACAGTGTTTTTTTCTTCCTGCCACCCATTAGGCAGCAGTCAGCACTAATGATCTGATTTGATAACCCACTGAGTAAAGTCAGAGTTTAACCAAGCAACCAGCATGCCACAGCCCTTGCACAGTAGAGCAGACTGTTTAGGTGGCTGCTGCTCAAAGAAAATGGTAGGTAAATGTGTAGCAGTCTATCCTTAAAGTGCTCTGAGTAATAGAGCAGTAGGGGCACTAGCGTAGGTGGCAGAGGTTGAAGTTAATTGCAGTCTATTTTTAAATGGCTCATTTCTAGGAATAATTTGCCATCTATCATTGAGGGGCATTTCTTCCACAGATGCTGTGACTGAAGTCTGGGCTAGATGCATTGGACTGCAGCTTAGAATGGCTTAATCCTAAAGCGCGACTCTTGAAAGTGACCGAGGAGACAGGGCGACTGTGGAAGGGGGAAGCTGCAGAGATGAGTCTCACCAAGCAGCCCAAATGGCAACTGGAAAAAGGATGGGCTTAGCTCTGCTAGCCACAGGACTGAGACAGACACAGCAGGCATATTCTGGCATTCAGAGCTGGCTGCTGCAGCAGGGAGAGACAGGCCATCAGCAAACCGCCCAGCCCAAGCCCCGAGAACAGCAGGAGAGCTTTTCTTTCCCCTTAGGCACTACTGGTTGGCTTCCCATTTTCCTCTACATCCTTCTCTAACATGACATTTATTTCACATCATCACTGCAAGGCACAAGCTGCAGCCCCACTGACTCCAAAGTTATCAATAATTTTTTAAAAGATCCTAGAATTCATCTGTTGCCAGCTTATAAAAGAGGAAAGATATACAGCTGGGGAAATTACAAGGCTCCTAATATCATTGACCAATTATTTCTGTGGCGCCAGAGGCAATAGAGAGACACACAAGATCTGGGCTTTAAGCAAGCCCAGGGGCCGGCACTCTAGAGACAGACGAGAGGAAAAAAAACCTAAACAAGCAAAAAAGCACCATACACACACACACACCCCTTAAACCAAGGGAAGAGCTTGGCCAAATGGGCCAGGAAAAGCAATGGTGCTTTAAGAGGAAACAAATGCTCCATATTACCAGAGGTGGGAGAACAAGAAAGCCCATGGAGGAGGAAAGAGAATTGGGGAGCAGGGAAAAACAACAACACAAAAGCAGTGAATAGAAACAAAATTTCACCAGAAAGCTGGGCCCCTTGCAAGAGAACGACTTGCTTTCAGTCAGATACAGCCACATTCAGTGCCAGAAAATCTGGGTCGAAAACCGGTCTGCAGGCAAGATGCAGCTTTCGTTACCAGAGCAAACACTCATTTGAAGCAGACGAAGTCCAGGGACCCCTAATGTTCTCTCAGCCAGTTCCACATCTTACTTCTGACCAACAGCTTCCCCCTTCAATGTGGCAGGGGAGTTTATTTTATTTCAAGATTTTACTGTAGCGCTGGTTGCCAAAGAGCTGCCATGGAGATGTGAACAGCTGTTGACTGTATTTGCATCCTTAGCTACGCTAAATTAAGGTTGGTCTTAAAAGTATTTAGTGGAGCTCATCAACAAAATCAAGTGCACACACACACGCAGAGTTTACCTTCAGCGCCTTCACATCTGTGCTTCATTCCTGCCTTCTGCATTTACAAGGTTAACAGGACTTGTGACTGCTTATGGAAATGCTAATTAATTACCCTGACTACGTAATCACATCTTCCATCTAATGCAATACAGGCTATCAAGGAGCCCTGTGAGGCCGCTCAATCCTTTTGTTACAAGGCTTCACTGCAGATGTTGCCCAGAGGCAATGAAATCTCCATGAGCCTGTCAGACCCAGAATAATCAAAGCCTCAAAATATAACATGCTGTGTTCAGCTCCAATTGAAATTTTCCTCCAGCAAGTTCCAAAGACTTTTTAAGTCCAAACACTGGAACTTGTAGGAGACAGCCCAATGATAGGAACAAAGCTTGGTTTGCCAAGCTCTTGATTCATCTGCTACCAGGATGAGTACTTGTATCCTGCTCAAATCCAGAAGCCTTTTACAGGGATGGAAAGGAAAGCAGCTCTGTCTTGCCTCTTTCCTTTACTGCTCACCAGTCTGCTGGTGTGAGCAAGCTGACTGACTAAACCCAAACGTGCTTGGTTCACTCCAGACACATGGAAAATCTCTGCCAGATACCCAGCTCGTAGTTTTTTGTGTGGCTTTTCAGAGATTGCTTTGTTACCAACATGATGGCTGTGGCTCCACATGTCTGAATTCCAAAGGATATTTTAGCTGAAGACAAAAGCCTTGTAAGAGTCTGTCTTCATCTCAGCCATCCTCCAGCTCTGACCAGAATTTCAGGCCTGATCACAATTTCATCCATATCTAAGTAACACGTTCTCAAGCTACTCCTACCGAAAAGGAAGTATTCTGGAGCCTAACTCCATAAATATTAAAGAAAAACTTCTGGATATGATTTGAACAGAGCTTTCACTTTGAGCAAAACGTGGTCTGTGCTTGTTCTAAAGCCCCAGGGCTTATATTTGGGGAACCATAACACAGGCAAGGTGCCACAGCACACAGGTAGCAAGGTTCACCTACAGACTGGAGCCAGTAATGTAGATCCACTAAGAAATATAGCTGAATGTTAAATACATGCTTAATAAACATACTCTCCTCTTTTGCTGTTTCCAGAAAACCAATACAGTTTGGCTTTTTCCAAGCGACTAAGTAAAAAGGCAATTTATACTAACCTAGAAGAAAACAGATGGGACTCATTCAGCATAGCTGATAGTTACCTCCCACTGTTTAGCATTATGAACTCCTACAACTTATGTGAGTATTAAGCATATAAAAATAGGAGCGCTCCAGGTTGTATGGAATTAAAGATGTCTACAAAAAGAGCATATGTAGCTTTAGATTATAATAACAACACTCATGAGGACGTAGTTTCAACTATATTAGCATGAAAATCTGCCAATTGTAACAGCACTTTAGCAATCCAGAAAATCAGATATGTAACACTGGACAATAAACCCCTTAAAGCAGCAACTGTTTCCAATGCAAATAACACTTGTCATTTACCCTTGTAGTTTTCCCCACACAACATCTCTGTTGGTAGGTGATTTTTAACAGTTGGAGAGGCACATATGTGTGACTGAAGTCAAGGCTAGGAATAGACTGACTAATAGACAAATCCATTTGCTGCCTTTGCTATACAGAAAGTGGAAGGGAATTTCCTTTACTTATATCACTTAAAAAAAAAAATCTACTGTTTTGATCTAGAGGAAAATGAATTGTTAAATCTTTTTCTACCACAAGTTATGAAAAGCTTTTTCAGCATTTTCAGTGGGACAAAAGAAATTGCTCTAGCTGAACAGGATGCAGCCATAGAAATGAAGCAACCCCTCAGAGGGAAAAAGGGATACAATACTATCTCTAGATTCTCTGGATGCTATAGTTAAAGGAAATTGGGTCAGTATTATTGGAAATTCTCAAAATCTCATGAGGGAAAGATGCCAGATTTTCTAAAGAAAGTGTCAGTATTGCCTGTATTGAGAAAGCTTCTTTCTGACACTGACCAGATGGTAGATTATCATCCTGCATCAAGCTTTCCTTTGGTGCTTAAGAAAATGGGAAAGTTTGAGAGTGACGATTCCTCTTCTAGCAACTTGTTGACTCAGATTTCCTTGTTTTGTCAGTCCCAGTCAGATCATATGTGGGTTTACACAGTCTATATTGAAATATGTTTGCCTTGCTCTTCTGCATGTCGCTTAGGAGATTTGGCTCTGCTTAAGGCTGATAAACATAACAGCAAAGAAGTGCCAGCTTACCTGTGAAGGGAAGTGTTTTACCCATTTCTGGATGAGATGTTCCTGAAAACTATTTCCCTGCTCCTAGAGGCACTCCAGGTTGTTGTGAGCCACTGGTCTCTCTCCTTTGACAGATGCTACTAAGATGCTCAGTATTTTACGTGGAGGTGCAGGCTACGGTGCTTGCAAGTTGTATTTCCTTCTCTTCCAGTAGCATTGGTTTGGGCATCTTCCATAGCATGAGCTGGGAATAAAGCTTGTTGATGGCAATATTTTGAAAAGAGATAAAAGTGATTTGGTATATTGAAGATGGCAACTGAAAGAAATGCCTTTCACACTGCAAGTACTACATTGTTATTTCCAGAATAAGGAAAGTTTGCTACAGTGCTTACATTTTCTCCTATGAATCTTAACTTTAAAATTGAGAACAGGTGCAGTTAAAATCTTGGACAAGCCATTGCACAGTCTAAAGATATAAATATTCTTCTGGGAAGCCTGTGAAATTGAGTGACATTAGTTTGGGTCAGTTCTCTCACTGATAGGGAGATATTCACAGCTCACATGAAAGTGATTTTATTTCTAGCTTTCACCATTTGAGTGGCATTCCTGTATCAAAGTGCTCTCCCTTGCCTCAAAACTTTAAAATACGTTTCAGTCCAACTGCCTTACAGCATATGCAGGACCTGATTCAGCAAAGCACTGGGCTTAGGCTTAGCGTGCTTTGTTGTATAGGGAGAGGAACTCTCAGATATACACACACATTTTTGTTCTACATAGCACATATTGCAGCATATGCTCACGTGCTCTCTTGAACTGAAGAGCTAAGGTTTTACAAGGGACAAATCTGTCCGGCTCATCTCTCAAACTGAAAGAAAGCGACATTTTTACCATCACCTCCTAGTACAATACGTCACCTTCTAAGCACAGAAACACATTCAAGGCAGGCAGTGAAGATGACGGCTGTGTCATACAGAAGGAAATCAAGTGCTAACAGCACAGATGGTGCAGAAGTACAAAATGAAATCAATTGCAAGAGTAGTCAAATGCTTAGGGTTTCACCTAGACTAAGCATTTACAGCAAAATCTTCTTTAGAGTGGCTAACTTAAATTCAACAGTTACCACAGAAATGGAAATATGCATTGCATTTTAGTAGGAAAGAGCATCAGTTCTGGTATAAAGATGACTTCAAGGAAAAGAAACCTGTGTCATTTCTAAGCTGAAATGAATTAGAAACTGAGTTATAAACTCCTCCAACGAGGTGTATGATTCACACAACAGTCTCAGAGATCCTATGCTATTAGCCACCTTAACAAGTCACAGACTTGCCAACATTTAATTATTTCCTTTCAGTTGAAACATTCATAATTTAGGCATACTAGAAGCTGCAAGGAAGACTAAGAGCATTTCTTCCCCTTCCTTGTGACGCAACCACAAGTCAGATGATAAAATATGAAGAAATCAGCCTGTCGTTGCAGTAAATAGACAAGGGGAGCTGCACTACAGCTGCAGCTGGAAACAAAAAGCTGCTCCTTCACCCAAAGCTGGAGTTTACCGGTGGCTGCGCCAGTTCAGGCAAAACACATCAGAGGCCAGAAAATATTTACATTTCGAGGCATCTGTGTCCCCCTGCAAGAGATTGGTCTCCTCCTTGACTCTGTGTGAACTGGCCATCAGCAAGGCAGACCCAGGGTTTATCACCTGTACCGTGCCCGGGTTGTAGCCTCAGCACCAGCCACGCGCTTAGTTCAGTAGATACCAGAGAGACAACCCAGACCCCACGGCCCTTGTGGTAAAAGTACAGGGCATCTGATGGGATACAGGGGGCGTCTGATGGGATACAGGGGGCGTCTGATGAACGACAGGAATGGAAAGCAGACCAACCCAGGTTAGTATAGTAAGTGGGGCTATTTGTCCAGCTTTTAGATTTACAAGACAGAACTGAAAGAGCTTTCAAATCAATAGTAGAGGCATCTTCTACTAAATACTTAAGTGCAATTACCAAGCATTGGGAGAGAAGGAACAAAATGTGTTTTCAAAAAAATTTCACCAGCATTTGAAACCAAGCACTTGTGAAAAGAAGAAACGGTGTCACTTCAGTTTTCTTCAAAAGATGCAGACTCTTAAAAATGCATCATTTGATGCAGGAAATACGTTCTGAAAAGTATTTGTGCCCTGTACAGCTAACCATCTCTGTGACACCTATGTGCAGCATAGCTTGAGCACTAATTCCAGTGGCACTGCTGGGATCACAGTGTTTGAGTGCTCAACGTTGATCTCTCCTCTTTTTTTGTTTTTGAAAGTTTTCTGCCCTCTAGATTAGCAACTTCCGCAGAAAGAACATTTGGATTCATATTACAAAGAAAAAGGTGGTATTGGGTAAGGAACCTGTGGCAATAAGTGACCTTTTTTACATTCAGTTCAAAAGGATATTGCTGAATGAAGTTATATAACAAATCTAACTAACAAACATTTTAAACTCACCCTACCCAAAGCATGAAGGAAAATAGAATGCAGATTCTTCAGTGGCAAAAACAACAGAGTAGAGAGCTCTCCAAGTATTTCCTTGGTATGGTTATAATTTACTTCAAAGGAGAAGAACTGCTTCACAGAAGATGATATAGTCACATCTGAGCATTCACAGTGGGCTTTTTGCAGTAACATTTAAAGTGGGGACATGGACACTGGTGGTTCTGTTTCCAGCCCAAGCTATGGGAAGCGTGGAGTGAGTTAATAGGACAACAGTGTGCATGCACCCAAACTGCGACAAGCCCAGAGAGAAGCAACAGCTACAGCAAACTGCGATAAGAAACAACACCTGAGTGCCTTTGCTGTTTAGTTAATTGAATAAGGGTGACGGAATTCCGCTCTGGGCCCCAGGTTTACAGTATGCAGCTACAGATAAGAGTTCTCACGGTGCCAGGCACTGGCTTTGGCATTTGGGGCACTGGAACATTAGGCAGCATAGGAATGTAGGCCTGGATGTAGGCCTTAAACGTTCATATTGAAACAAATATTTTAAGAACTGTATGAAACCTGTCCAGGCTGTACTCATCACCCCCAGTTCCCAGGAGCTTGGGGAGACTAACTGAGCTGAATGGTTACACAGCTAATGAAAGACAGGACCCCTTCTTGCTGAATACTTATTAAACACCGAGCCTACTGAACATGTAAGGATGAGATCCTGAGACACAGAACACCACAGTAATTGAGACTGTCAGAAACAAATGCTTTAGATGCAGCCACTGTGTCAATAGGCAATCTCCTGAGAACCTAATCAAGGAAACGGGAAAATTGGATTTCAGATGAATGTAACAAAGTCAAATGTTAATATGATTGTCATATGACCTGTTGTTTGTCATTGTCCTTGCTTAGAACAACTTCATTTAATTCAAATTTTATTCATTAGATTGAACAGTGGCTGCAGAACCCAAGTTTGGTAGTATCTATAGTACTTCAGGGCCCTTTTTCCCAGCTCCACAAACAGTTAATCTTCATTTCTCTCTTGCCTGTCACTACAATGCAGTCCTGCTTGCTATTCAGCATGCAGGACTCAACTTGCAGGGGTCCTAATTGAGCCCAGATCTCTGACCTGAAAGCACCAGTCTTTCATTGTTTGTTGGATATGCTTTGGGCCAACTCTGGTGAATGGAAAACAGATTTTCTCCACCCCAGTATCAGGGAGGCAAAACAAAACACAATTTAACTTGAAAGCAGAATCTGTATTTCACCTCAAACATATTAAAATCAAGAGTATTGGCCATCTTTTACAGTCTTCACTAATGTGCCTTTGCTGGCGACATCTGTAGAGCATACCAACCTTGAGGAGATTCTCCAAAAATGAGTGTCTGAATGGAAGAGAGAGAGATAAAAAAAAAAAAAAAAAGGTCTTTCTAGGTCAGTCACTACAACAAGAATATGCAAGAATATGAAGGGCAGGAGTGAACATTACTGACCTGAAGAGAAGGTGGCAAGTCACAGCAAGATGTTTTTGCCTCTTTGTCTTCCAGAATCTATTGAGCTTTGGCGGGCATCAAATTGACAAGATGTTTATTTTTATTTTTTAAACTTGCATGAAGAACTTGTGACATTAGTCCATGCAAAAAATGCCAGGGGTGGGGGTGGCAAGATATTTTTGTTCCTGTCCAGAAGGGAACCTCTGCAGGGAGTAAGACCAACCCAGAAGAGCCAGTTATCATGAGTTTGATTTAAATCAAAAAAACACAGATAAGACCCTGAAGATCCATATCCGCTACCTATACTAATCATCATAGAATCATAGAATGCTTAGGGTTGGAAGGGACCTCTAGAGATCATCTAGTCCAACCCCCCTGCACACGCAGGATCATCTAAAGCACGTTCTTGACTGCTCAGTGTGGGATTTTTATTGAGAAAAACTGGGAAAGTGCAGTCAACTTTATTTTCAAGTTGTCCTCACCAGAATTATGAAGCTCAGAAAGTGCATTTACACATTGAAATATGCAGGAAACATTCATGGAGTCAGATAGCTTGGGATGGAAAGAGCTTTTTTATATCATGCATTAATGCATTTATGAGTAGTAGTTATGTGAATATTTATTAATTGAACAAAGCCTATTTTTTGGGGGAAAAGCTCACTAGTCCTTTTAGATGCTAAAGAGATTTGACGGCTTTTCCACTAAATGCTTTCTGCAATGGAAATTTTAAAAGTGCTATTTTTCCATGTCTGTCACAAAACTGCACGTTTTGAGGTATTGCAAGCTGCTGAAACAGAAGCATCTAAGATTTCCTCTTCTGAAATCTGTTTATATGAAGAAAGAGAGGACAAAGAATAGGATACTGAGCTAAATAACTTTAAGCTTTTGCTGAAGGCTGATATCTGGTTTCCCTTTCTAGTTCTTTTTGCTGAAGACTCTGGTTTAACCCAACACGGCATGAAGACAAAGCCTGATCGGGATTGTGTCAGAAAAAAAAATACTAGATATAAACAGAAGAAAAAAGTCTCAGTACTGCAGTTTTTAGAGATATGGAGCTTTTGAATCCCAGCTATCTTACTACTCCCATCTCACTGATTCTTTTATTAGTTCTGCAATATCAAATGATGGGAGAGAAGGGAAAGCAGCATTCCTGCATCGTGTCCTATTTCAAGCTTTGCCACTGATTTGCCTTTATGACCCTGAGTAATTCACTCTGCATAGCTTCAGTTTCTCCTTGTATAGGAGGGACAGAAGCCAGCACTGCCTGCACGACTTGGGTGCCAGTGAAATATGCTCGCTTGTAAGGCGCTCTGACACCTTGCAGTGCTTGGGAGAGCATTATGAGTTTCAAGGTATTATTCTCTTTCTAAGTGACATCTTAAAATTTTACATTGGCAACTGATGCATTTTTGAACCATTAGCAATTTCATTAACTTTTAGCACATACCAGATGAGAGTTTTCTGGCTTGCTGGATGAGGAAGACTCTTGTTCATGTACATGACCGCTTTTGTTTCGACAGGAAAACTGCACTAGATCGCTACAGCCTGGAGAAGGCAGGTTTCACTCACATCCTCAACGCAGCCCATGGTCAGCGCAACGTGGACACAGGACCAGAATATTATCGTGACATGACTGTGGAGTACCACGGAGTGGAGGCAGATGATCTCCCCACCTTCAAGCTCAGCCAGTTCTTTTATTCAGCTTCTAAATTCATTCACAATGCACTTGAGGATGAAAGAAGTAAGGATGGTGTTGAAAATGGTTAAAAACAGGACAGTATTTACTTGAGCTGGACAAGCATAATTAAAAGTGTCCAACTATGTGGGAACAAGACAAGGCCAAGACTGTTTAGCAGAGCATATAGAACTAGCAGCAGAGAGGCGGTTGTTACGACAGTGGTGGTTACTGTGTTTAGGACATGTTTCACTGCAGAGCTGGTACCAGCCCAAGGGCCTTCCAAGCTGTTTGATAGGAGTCCACATTACAGAGGAACAGGACTACTTCACAAACACCCCAGAGACAGAAACTGCACTAGCTGCCTTTTCCTCAAAGGGGTCCCTATTAAGACAGGTTTACTGCATTCTGGCTGCACAGGAGTGCATCAAGCACAAGAGGGGTGTTCTGCAGAGATTCCAGACTGTCACTCCACAGCTTCACACTCTGCAGCTTTAGTTTCACTCTTCACAAATATAAAAGACACCTTCCTACCTGGCCACCACATTGCCTCAAAAGCTGTCAACAGACATTTATCCCTGTCCGTAATCTTCCAAGCAGTAGGGAACTGAAACCACTGTGACAGCAGAGATCTGAACACATTTTTAAAGTCTTCATAATTTCTCAGCTTGGTTACTAGAAATCATTATTTATTGACCTCCAGCATGTTCTAACAGAAAGCTCTGCACTGATGGAAGTACTACAGCCTTGGTCTCCACCAGCTTCTGTTAGTGCTCCTCCTACTCCTCCCCTTAAAGTTGTGCCTGAAGACTTTCCCAAACGCCAAATTCGACTTTAGGGTAGTTTAGAGTACAGATGACCAGTTACCTGAAGGCAAGGTATTATTTTAAGATGTTTCTAAATCCCTTCTACGCTAAAGGTTTAGTACTCATTCTCTTGTGTCTTAGCTCCTCAGAACACAAATTGGAGAGCATTCTTGTATGCACGCAGACACATCATGTGAAACAATACATTAAAGAAAGATACTATAGAAATGTGGGAGGAAGCACAGGAGACAGATAAAAAAGATCTCCGACCAAAGGCACCTCGGGATTATTATTTCCTCCAGAGCAATGTGCTGTTGCAATTTTCATCCGATCCTGATCACTTGAGGAAAGACAGTTCAGACTGGTCCTTACACTGGACACAAACTAATACAGAAGAGATTTGGCCTTGGAAAACTGTACCAGTATCTTGTTTCCACAGGCAGTCAGATCTCAACTATTAACACGAGTATGTGAGATCTTTGTTTTCCTTTAACTAGAAAATACTAAGAAATTGTATGGCCATTTCTTGCCTTTGTTAATATACCACGGAACTGTACATTTTCTCCTAGGTCACCTGTTTCTCACCCACTGAAAGCAAAGTCTCCCCATCCTACCTTTTATTTCATCCTCCTCAACCATTTACATTTACAAGCTAGGAAACTCTAGCAAGAGGCTTGAAAGGCCAAACAAATGAGAGTTTTCATCCATTTCAAATATTTAGAGTAATAATAGAAGGGATTATCATTTTTCCGTGACAGGAAGAAACACTTTAAGTTTATCAGTGGGACTGGAATTTTGCCAAGATGCCTCTAAATCTCTCTGCTGGGATTAGGGCACAGACTGTAACCATTAATACCCTCATGCTGGCAGTTTTTGACACAGCCATTACACAGCAGCGCTGCTCATGCCAAGACCTCTCTCGTGCCTGGCAGAGTGAGCTGATCAGCAGGAGTCAGGGCTTTGCACCCCATGCTCCTCACCAGGCATCGCTGATAAACCACTCTTGGTCCCCATCGGTTTTCTTCCCCCCTGCTCCTGTCCCGCTTTGGGAATTCAGCTTAGCGGGATGTTAGAGAGCCTGCTCGCAATCAACCTCCTTGAGCAGATCAACCCTTCATGTGCCCCCTCATGGGCTCTGCTATCCCAGAGCCCTTTTTGGAAATCCTTTGAAGCATTTCGGAAGCTGACAATCAGACCTGAACCCACTTACTATTTTCTTCCTCCGCCTCCCTGGGACATTGCGAATGTGGAAGGTTCCACTTCGGTCTGTGTCCTTGCTAGCGCCTGCAGCCAAAGCAGAAATCCACAGATAGGTCAAGCAACGTAAGAAAGCTAAAACTTGAGGCACGTTTATCCAGAGACAGAAACCGCTGGCAGGAGCTGCACATCTGCAGAACGAGACAGGCTGCTGCTGCAAGGAAATGAAAACCATCTAGGAGGAGGGTGGGGGGAAAAACATTTTTATTCAGTATGAGGGGGGCTGACTCACCAAAGCTACCAAAAAGCTGGGAACCAGCTTTTCTAGATTCAAAGAGTTTGTTTTGTACCCAGATAGTTAGCTTATTTATGAATATCTACATCTCTTCTTTCCCTCAGACCTCCTAATGTCACTGGGTCATAAGAAAACCCTATTAACTGCATTTTATAAATGAGTGATCAAGTGATGTGCTCCAGATCTTAAGGGAAACTGGCAATAGAACAAAAAACTCAGAAATCAGTGGGGCATCTTTTATCTCTAGTATAAGACAAGCACCTCTTTGCACCCTGTGTATCCTCATGGAAGGATAATTTGAGAGTTCACTACATTCTCCCTTCACCCCTGCGCTTTGGTCCTTATGCACAAACAGGGACCAGAGCACACACTGCTTGGCAAGAGCATGAGGCAAGGTGGGCTTTCTTTTGCTGCTTACTCTAAGGCAGCGAGACCCAGGGCTTCTCTGCAAATATTGCTTACAAATAAAATCAAAGATAACCTTCTTAGGATTAAACATGTAATCTCCAAGTTAGATAGTGTCTCCAGGCTTTATGGTAAGAATTTCTCACTTCTTAAAAAGAAAAAAAAAAAAAAAAAGAAAAAAAAAGAAAAAAGGAAAAAAGAAACTTGAAAGAATGTTATTAAGTGTAACCCTTCACTGCTAAGGAAAAAATACATATATAACCCAACATCTCTTTGTTCCCGCAGATAAGGTTCTCGTTCACTGTGCTATGGGTCGCAGCCGGTCAGCCACTCTGGTCCTGGCTTACCTGATGATTTACAAGAACATGACGGTGGTGGATGCCATTGAGCAAGTATCAAGGCACCGATGCATCCTGCCGAACCGGGGCTTCCTGAAGCAGTTGAGAGAACTGGACATAGCGCTGGCACTGCAGCGCAGGAACACCAAGAACAGCCGACCACCCAGCCAGGACGACAACAGCACCACGATCTAGCACTGCTCCTGGCGGGACAGGGCTACTGGAAAAGAAACTCCAGCAAAAGAGGGGAGCGGGTGATTTAGTACATTATACTGCCGCGAAAAAATCATTTGTTACTTGGAAGGAGAAACATGCAAATATTGTCAAGATGGAAAGAAAGGAAGCCAAGTTTAAAACCCACCATCATAAAATTGCCTGGCTTTAAGAGTTTTCTTCATGATAGCGACACACAAAGTTTTCCTCTGTTAAAAAAAAAAAAAAAAAAAAAAAAAAAAGCTTTTCCACCACCACAACAGGTATAGCTTAAACTAAACACTCTTCTGCCAAAGTATCCTCAAAATCTTGATCCCCAAAGTGCATGACCTTTAGAAGAAAGTAGCTAGCCACTGCATAAAGGGGTCTTGGGGAAAGGGCCCAAGCAGCAGCAGCACAGACAGCAGCACAGATGATGGAATTCTTCAGGCCCAGCATGCTGAAGTATTTCGCATTACTTTGTCCCTTTCTGCTGTCTCCGGGCTTCTACATTTCTACTCTGACAAGAACAAGCTTAGAGAGCGGGTTTAGAGATCCTCCAGACGCCAACCATGTGCCCAGGCTTCACTGTGGAATTTGCAGAGGGTAACAAGTGCAGGCAAAGTTACGTTCTTGAGGGGACCAGACAAGTAAGTAGATGCAATGGATTTCTAAGAGATACATATATTATGGCTTGTTTTAGCCATCTTAACTTTAACTTGCTTTTCCTAAGTGCAACTGCTTAAATTCAGAGGTCCTACACATACAATACCCAGGACAATTTTCTAGGCCACAGAAAATGTCCGAGAGGTTTGTAAATGTGATGCTATTTGTTTTCCCCAACAGTATTTGCAAGAACTATAGAATAACACAAAAGAACGTCATATCCTTTGGGTTTTTAAGAGGAGTGGCTTGATTTACCAAGAAAAAAAACACTGCTATGCTTCTTGACACCACTCCTGTTTCCTCCTACCTCAGGGTTAGTCATGCTGGCAGATTACTGTGCTTCGTATATGACTGCTAGTTATTGTATTTACCGACACAAATGGTCCAAATAAACAAATGGGGAACTAGATCCAGCTAAACGTGCTCAACTTTGCTCCATCTGACACCAGTACCAGGAATCCTTTTTAGAAACAGTTAACAGTTTTGTCACCTAAGTAATATTGGACATTCTTAAAAATATATTGTATAGGATGATCACAAGCAAGCCACACTTGCCTTTTGCTAGCTGGAAAAAGAACATGTTGTTACTCTCCCCCTTGGAATTTTGTTAATTCAAAATATCAGTAAGAGCCATTTACTGCCTCAGTACATGAGAAACTCAGGAGACTTCTCCTGATCTTTAGCAAATACTTTGTAAGTTGAGTGTAACAGAACTGCAGACATCTTGGACACTTTAAGTGCGAACACAGGGCAGAAATATGCTGCTAAGAAATGAGACTGTACTCTGCAAACCAAATGGAACCAAGCACAACTTAAAAATAGCTTTTTCAAGATGTTAACAGTTCTTTATCAACTTAGCCTCTCTAGTGTGAAGGCTTTCCTATTGCTCCACTTGCTTTTAGAGCACAACAGCAATAAATCATTTGTCCTCCAACATAACACTGTAATCAAGGTTGCAGCCACCCACAATATACTGTTTTCGACTTCTCATTTACATTTGGAGTAATATTTTATCTCAAAATTCTCCAACATTAATAGAAGACAATAAATACAGGCTCGACTACTTCTAAGAGGTTGGACTTCATGGTGTGAACAACATTCATGACTAGGATGCACAAACACTGGGGCCAGGCTGCATCTTGCCAAAGCTGCATTTCAGACACATAGCTGTGATCTTTCACTTACTCACAGATAAAGTTTACCTTGCTCTCCAAAGCAAAGGAGAGTTTCTTAGCATCAGCCTTACTGACATGAGCTCTTTAACAAATGACTTCCTGAAATATGACAAAAATGTACCTTGGTCAATCTGCAAGTTTTCTTTTCTTTTTTTTTTTTTTTTGTTCCCTGCAACAGAAAAAAAAAATATATATATATGATTTATTTGAACTGTATTTGAACAAGCTTCGAACAACCTTTTCTGGGGCCTGGATATGGGAGTTTCTTTTGCAGTCTGACATGTGCAAATACACAGGAAAAAAGAAATTCCAGAGGCCCAGCTGTTTTTAGCAAAGACTGATGGAGTGTCCAAACAAGAATATCCCCACTACTCATAGGGAGCAAAATACTAGGCCTTTTTAAGACATTCCCACTCACTGGGTTCTGCATAGCAGTTCAGGAAACTGGCATATGGCAACACTCACATAGCAACAGAAAGTTATCTACAGTTTCCAAAGGACAGTTCCAAGCTGCTTGGAAGCCAAGAGAGGCCATTCTAGCATAAATAGCACAAAAGTAACTTCTCAAAAGTAACTGGAGAGAAACCTATACTCGACTTACTATGTGTACAATATGTTGGCCTAAACTTGACTTAATTAAGCTTGTTTACTCTTATTTAGTAGATGGAGAAGAAAGAACTACTTTTAAGTGATTCAACTAATGCTATGGTAGGTAAATCCCACCTTGTATATTCTTACAAATTCCCTCCCCACACGACAACTCCCATAGCAACATTTATAAATGCACACCCTGGTGCTTTGCTACAGAAAACATGACCTACATATGATGATGATGATATATACACATACACATGGATGTATATACATATATATGTGTGTGGCTTAGGCCTTTAAGCAACCTGGAAAAATGCAATTTAAAAACTAATAAACAAAACACACTTAGGAAGAAGAAAAAGCCATAAGACTTGATCACATCATTGTTGTTGATGCTCTGAAGGTACCAGTCTCTACAGAGCAGGCTGTAATAGGTCAACACTAAGCACTCCAGATGACTCACTCACCCCAATTTTGTTATTTGGGTCTCCATTGTGCATTAATGGAGGTTGTTTTTTTCTTTCTATCAACCCATCTGTTTACTTAACAAGTAAAAAGGCTGACGAGTGAATCATGTAGATAGTGGACATGATACTGGTGGATTGACTGCTTCATACAGACCTCTTAGATCAGTCAAACTGGTTTAATTTTGTCCACTGGTATTAGATTAGGTAGCTAGAATATGGAAACATTTACAGCTCCCGCCTTTGCAGACGGGCAGTGACTATAGAGGAGGACAGCGATTCAGCAGCTTCCAGTGGAAGTAAACTGTGCTCTGAAGATGCTGTCTGCCCTTCGATCAGGTCCTGCTTGAAGCATTTTGCTGCTACTGCTATCTACACCACCTAAGCAATTCTGAAGCGAACACACTTACTTCCCAGCTTCTTTCTCTACCATTCTCCCAAAATGTATTAGACTCAACTGGTGCAATAACGCAGTTTGGAGCTTAAGAGTCACTATGGGAAGACATTTAGAAGAGACATTTGTCCTGCTGAAGAAATACCTGTCCTGAGAGAAATTGAGTTAAAAAAATCAAAATAGTTTTTGACTGCATATCACAAACACAGAATTTTTGCATCCTGCTGAAGCTGGGATGTTCTCTTTCAGGTTACCTCACATTGAAATAGTAAGATTTGGCAAGCTGAAGCTGATTAGCAGTGGATAAAGACCCACATACTACACTCTCTGTGTGCGTGCGTGTGTGTGTGTGTGTGTGTGTGTCAAAGACACCAATGAGAATAACAAAAGCTTCTGTTTCGATGTACAATCACTTAATGAGGATACAAGGTCTCAATTACGCACAGTCAAACAACATTCATATATATTTATATACACACTTTGTATATACAGAGAAGTCTGGGAGAGCCTCAATAGAAGATTTTCAGCATCTTGGAACCCAGCAACAGACAAAAGGAAGAAAAGGTTATTGTTTTGTCTTGAAGACCGAGTCCAAACACGTCATGGTCACTACCATCACCTTTTATACCTGATCACTTTCTATGGGAAAGACCTTTTAAACATTAAATATTTACAACTTTGTAATGTATTCAATATGTATTTATTCAGTATTTTTATTAAGGTTATTTAAAAAAATATTCCTAGGTACCCTTCATTTTCACAAGTTGTATGCAATTACAAGCGTCCTACATTTAGGCTCTAATACCCTAATCCAAACCCCATCAACTTCAATGGGCTTTAGATCAAGCACGTGAGAGCTCTAACAAACGCTATTTCAGGAGGTAACTCCCCATGCAACATGAAACTATGACAAGACACAAGAGGCTAAAAATGGCTCATCATAATTTATTTTATGTTAAAATGTACAGCTTAGGGTTTTTTGTTTTTATGGTTTTTATTTTTGTTTCTTCTTTGTTTTTAAGTGACTGACTAAAAAGATAACAGATAAATACAAGAGTGTCACTGGGTTCTATTTTTACATGTATCAAGCCTCTTCTGTTCGGCCCTTACAGTCACTCTGTACAAGTACAAAGGCTACAAAAAAGGAAGCAATATAAACAGACACAAATAACTTTTGCCTTTTTACATGCGATCTGTAAGCTTAGTTTGAGCTATTCACACGCTACTGCTCTATTTTTTCCCTTAAAAAATAACTCCAATATTTTATAAAGATAGAAAATCTACAGATGGAATGAAAATGTAAAGTTAGAGGCATTTCCATAAAATAGCAACTTTACACCAAATTCACTACTTTTTTTTTAAATCCTGCCAAGTATTTGGACATATATGAAAATGTTTCAAAACTTGACAAATAAACACTGAGATATGCTTCAATTAAAAAAAAAATCAGTATTTATAAAACAGAAAGCTGCCTTTTTCCCTACCCCAATCCCAAAGAAACTGGTCACCAAAAAAAAAAAATGTCCCAACTTTACACCAAACATATATCAATAAAACCCTTTGAACTAACCAAAATGTGAATAGCTTTTTCAGCTTTATTATATTTTACAAGTTTTATAATTAACAAAAATATAGTTCTTTTTGTTTTTTTTTTTTTTTACCCTCAAACTAGGGTAACCTAACCAAGGCAAAAAAATTAAGAAATGGCTTACTGTTAAGCACAACACTTGTACAGTACTACAAAATGCACTGTCACTAACAAAGACATTAGCGGCATGCGGAAGTGTCACCTTCAGAAACAAAATAATACAATAAAAGAACAGCTAAAAGGCATTTACATGTGGGGGAAGGAGAGAGAAGCTCAGGATCCAGTACTGTCTGGTAGTTTTGGAGTCTATTTGTCCACATTTTTAATGGGAGCAGGCACATAAAATGGCTCTGAACGATCAGCTGCTGTGTAATTGCAGTTCATAGAAAGAGTTCGTCCTTTCCAGAGAACTTCAAGCTCAAAAAAATAAGGAAAAAAAGAAGAGCGAACAACCTAATTCCCCCCGGCCCCCGCAAAGAAAAACTGAAGGAAAAAAAAAACCCATAAAGTGTTTTTTGTTTGTTTTTTGTTGTTTTGTTTTTCAAGGAAACAAGAGCAAGAAATAAGAAAAAAGAAGAAAAAAACAAACTCGTATAAGGCTTTCTGCTGCATACAGCTTTTAAATGGTGCCAACAAATGTTTTTGCATTCACACCAATTGCTGGTTTTGAAATCATACTCTCCAAAAAGGAATTTGTGCAGGTCAATCCAGCGGGCCGTTGGTAGCCAGAGGGCCTACCTCCTCATGTAGGAGCCGTTGAGAGACTGCTTTGACATGCCCGTGTTCATGTAGCCGTGGTGCCCCGCGGGGCTGTACATCATGTTGCTGTGGGCTGCGCTCTGCATTGGCTGCTGTGCATATGGCTGAGTCCCCATCATCCCCATCTGCATCTGCATGGGGTACTGGGGGGTTTGATTCATATACCCGTGGTTACTGTGGTAGCCGCTGTTCATCATGGGCTGGGACATGCTATATCCGTTCATCGCGTTAAGGGTGTTCATATTCATGTTCACGGAATTGACGTTGTACGCGGGGGCTGGCATCAGGTTGACGCTCATGTTCATGCCACGCTGCATGGTTAAGGTCCGCGCCGGCCCCTGCATGGCCACCGTCTGCGAGGCTCGCCCGTAGATCTGGGGCTGGTGGGCGGCCGCGGGCGGCAGCGCCGCCGATTTGGTTCTCACAGAGACGTGCCCTTTGCTGGCTATCTGCGTCTGCAGTCTTTGGGTGTGCGAGATGCCGATGTTGGAGGACGCCATGTTGCGCTGCAAAAGGGGAGGTGGCAAATTCATGGGAGGAGGGGTAAGGTTGGGAGGAGGGGTCATGGTAGCCTGTGCTTGGGGTCCTCCAGGAACAGCATGTGCAGACTGAGAAAGCTGAACGAGCCCCGTGTTGCTCAAGGGGGTGGACAAAGAGGCACTGTTTGCATAGGAAGTTACAGCAGCTGAATGGCTGTAAGGCAAGGAATGGTCCATAAGCGTGTTGGTTAACTGCTGCAGTTTGGCAAGGCTGAAGGTGGCCGAGGGCTGCGAGTAGTGCCCCGCTCCAAATTCGCTCTGGCCCATTCTCTCGTATAAGCCGAGGTTGGCGTTGCCAGTCTCGGGGATTTCCGTTAACTGCATAGGGGGTGTAAAATTGGCAGCCATGCTGCACTGAGATAACTGCTGGTTGCTGCTTGGAGGCCTCTCAACAACACAACCTTGGGGAGATTTTACACTGCAGGTAGAAGGGGAGTTGATGTTGGTCTGTTGCATCATGCTGCAGCTGCCGTTGATATTGGACATCTGCTGCGTCACTGCGCAGCTACTCTGCGTCAGGTTGCTAGACGTAAGGCTACTGTACGAGCAGCTGTTCTGCGAAGAGTTGTTTCCACAGATACTGCTGCCCATGGTAGAATCATAACTGCTCGGGTTTTCGTAATTTTCTGTTGTGCTCTCGATGCTCCCTAAATCGCTAAACCCACTATCCACTACTTGTTGCGAGTGATCAGAAACAGAGGGAACATCCATCATTGGGCTGGTCTCCATGTTCTGCAAAGATGGCACAGAAATGGCACTTTGATCTGGGCTGATCTGAGCATAGCTGTTCTCTAATGGAGCAACATTTGGACTATTAACAGAACGAACTGACTGGCTGGGATGAGAGTGTACAGATGAAACTGGGCTACTGTGGTCAGACTGTTGGCAATCATCCAGTGAGGTCATCTGGGGACTTTGGTCAGTATGGGTATAATTTTGCAAACTTCTGCATGCCTCCTGAGTCTCCGCACAATCCTGAAATGCATCTTCCTGTTCACTTGTTTCTTGAGTTAGGGACTGCACTGCTTGAACCGTCTCTGAATCAATCTCCATGGCCTCAGTGCTCTCTTCCTTGAAATCGGAATGTAACTCTTCACCAGCTTTTTGGTCCTGGTTGTTATCTGTATGATCATCATCGGATTCTGGCAGTGGGTCTGAATCTGCAGCAGGTTCTTTCTGGCCACCTCCATTCTCACCAGCTGCAAGGTTGACACCACAATCCATTAAATCCTCCTGATTTGAATTACCAGTTTGAACGTTTACGTCTAAAAAAGACTGCTGCGTCTCCAGCATTTCTTTGAAAGCTTCGCCAGGCAGCTCCTCTTTCTCCACTTCTGTTGAATCCATGTGGCTATCGTCTTCATCATCTGCATCATGATCCTCATTGTGAGAAGGTTCTTCCTCCTCTTCTTCCTCCTCCTCATGATCATCCAAATGCCTGGACTCTTCTTTTTGCAAAAAAATATCTTCCACTTTGTCTTTTTCTTGATCCTTCAAACTGATCCCATCATCTTCTATGCTCCTTTCTTCTTCCTCAGCTTCCATCATATCCTTTTCTTTTTTTCCAAGGGGTTCACTAGGTGGATGCAGAGGTTCAGGCTCTAGCTCTTTTGCCTCATCTTCTGGTGGCTGTAATTCTTCTTTATTCTCTTCTTCTGCAAGAGCAGGAACGGGACAGGATTTGTCTTCAGCTGATTCCTTTTGCTCCTCCGCCAGCACTTGATAGTCAGGCTCCATAGGAGTTTCAGGCGGAGTATACAAATTAAGTTTAAAGCCAGGCTTCCTTTCTTTGTTTTGCCTCCATTTAGATGGACCACGCTTAACTCCTTTTGGCCAGCCCTGCTTACATTTTAAAGGTTCAAGATTGTCTTTACTGTTTTCTTCCAATACAGCCACAGCCTCTGTATTATCTTTGGGAGGTAATAGAGAAAAAAAAAGACTTAGCTTGCAGAAAACTAATAAACACATTCAAAGACAAATCCCAAAGTAATTTATAAACTCAAAATTCTGCATTACAGAAGTCTGGATAAACAGATCTCAAACCAAAATAGGAAGACAATGTCTCTTGCTCACACTTGCACAGATATGTAAAGTGCTTCCTGTGCAGCAGCCCTTTTAAAAGAACAATCAAAAACACCATTTATACACTAAAACAATCATGAAGATTTAAATCCTAAGACACATAAACTAAAGCAAACATCGTTCAAAGATTTTATTACTACTCTTTGGATTTAAGCAGAGGTAAACCATTACTTTATATAGACAAGAATCTAATGCATCTTCATCTTCTTTGACAATAAAAACGATGGCCTAGAATCTCATATTTGAGGATTTTGGATTACAAGATGGAGTAATCATGTATATGTTTTAGTACCAGCACTGAAAGAAGATACGTAGGTTATTTTAATCACTTCTTACAGGCAGCATATAGTGCAACAACACACAATACATGACAAAGGCCAAAAGACACAAGAGCACCAAGCTAAAACTAAATTCAGAGTGCATTACAACACTAGATTAATCTATCAACAACAAAAAATGTGCTATATACACTCACTCCTCCTCTCTCCTCCCAGATCACACATATAACACCAGAAAAAAAAGGAGAAAGTTATCCTCAAGACGTGACATGCAGCACTTGAGCAGAGCGGTGTCAGTGATAACTCCTTTATCAAGTTCTCCCTCACTCTGTAGCATTACTACACTTCTGCAGTCAATCAGTGTAATATGACTTGTCTAAGGACAAATACCCCATATCAGTACAGGTAAAGCAGTACAAACCTCACCATGTGGACATAGTTGCAACACAATTTACCAGTTTAGAGTATTATCACTTGTTCCTGCTTCTCAGCAGAGACGAGCTGATGTACCTGTGCACTGGTTGGTGGCAGTATCAACACTAAGCAAGGGTGCTAAGCTAGCACAAAAGTTGTGGATGATCCTTTAACTACGGAGAGTCACAAAAAGTTATTTTCCCACTCATATACAAAAACACTAAAGAAATATCCACTGGTTTCCAACAAGATATTCAGACCTCAGAATCCAGTTATTGATTCTGCAGTTTAAAAAAAAAAAAAAAAAAAGGCAAAAGTGCATTTGAGAGCCAGGAGGTCAAGGGATGAGCATGCTTTCAGAATGGCTCGTTGCTCTATCAATTTATTAGTTTTTCTGTTAGTAAATACCCTTGGAATCAAACTAGATAAGGTTGTAAGTTAGATAAAGAACACAATTTAAAAAAATCTTGTTCTTTCTTTTTTGGGAGAAAGTAGGGTTAGTAGTGCTGAGCACTAAAGACTGTTCCCCCTTTCCTCAACTTATACAAACATTTTACCAAATTACCAGCAATGTGGAACAGAGAGACATTTGTTCAGGCTAGATCTTCTCCTTTTTTTTGGATCACTGGTAACGAATACATCAACAATATTAGGCAATATTCCAGTGATACCCTGGCCTGTCGAGTACAAAGTGCCCTGTTGTAGGCATAGAAAAGTTGCTTTTGTCAACAGGACAAGGAGTACAAAGCTTCAGACTGAAAAAGCAAACAGATTTTTTTTTTTCCTAAATAAGAAAAAGCAGATTATAGTGCTAACGGCTGAGGAGAAAAAGTAGTCAACAATATAAAAGCAGAACAAAAAAAAGAGCCTGCCACATAACTAAAACTACATGGGGGGAATGCCCCCCACAGCATTTGTATGAAGAAGGCAAAAAGCATGTATTATTTTAATCTTAGAATTTTACGGCTAAAAAAAGATGAACAGAAGCAGTTAAAAAAAACTACTTTATGACAGAAGTATTTCATTTGAAGGCTACATGACAAATTATTTTTGCAAAGATATAAGAAGGTTTTCCGCTTACTTGGACCATTATCGTCACTCCTGTAACAACGAATGTCCTTCTCCTCCTCGTTCTGCTCTTCCTCCTCTTCCTTCTCCTTCTCCTCATGTTTCTGCTGCCCAGGTGGATACTCAAAAGCTTTTCTAATCACAGGCTTCAAGTCATCGTCTTCCCCATCCATTTCACAGGTAGGTTCCAACTGTGGCATGGAAGGCTCTTCATCTGAGTTATCAAATGGCTCATTTAAGACCTCTGTTGTTTCGGAAATCGTCTCTGTTGTGACACTGCTATTAATCCTTCTGCGTTTACGGCCTCTTTTCTTTTTCAGTAAGAAAGGTCTCTGAAAAAATAATTCCACAAATATAGCTCTACCTGTATTCTCATTTATTAGCTGACTCAGTGCATAAAACACAAACATGTTTTTGTAAAGAGAGTTCACAATCTATTTACTCATTCAAAAATCACCTTATATTGCATCAAATTCAAGTATCCAAGAGATCCACCAGTAAAATATCTTATATATAAAGAGCTAAAATAGGAGGGTGCACATATAGCTATAAACACAGAAATCCAATTATTTTTTAAGTGGAAAATAAGAACAGAAATTCCTTGATATTGCACTGTTTTAAACCTTCTACTCTTGTCAAATACTCATAGCCAGGATATATAAATTTTGTTTACAAATTCTCTTCCATAGATTCTCAAACAACATTCACAGAAACATAGAATAAATTTTCTGTGGTACTTGATTCCTATTATTTTCAAAATAAGCAGCATGTAAAAAAGTAGGTAACAGCAAAGAAAATGCATCAAGCTTCACATGGGTCTTAGCAACACACTAAAGAATCCTGCAGTTGACTGATATATTGAGAAAAAGCGTTCAAAAGTTTATTTCTACTGTTAAGCATTTCTCTCACAGATTTATACTCACTAAAGTTTTCTCTTCTAAAGTAAACAAATAGGGACTTTTCAATTCCCTAATTCTCTAAGATACTTAAACACATACACTGCAAAAAGCACTCTAAAATTTTGGATTTTTTAACCATTGAAATAGCTACTTTTTAACCAAATGAAGAATTACAACCACCTGAATAACAAAAAGTTAACATTTACTTCTCTAAAATGGACCAGAGTACATGTGAAGAGAACTTAATGGCATTTTGGGGGAGATTGTGCAGGGGCCAGGTATTCCTCTAAGGGACTTAACACAGGAGCTACAAAAAACAAACCCTTCAACAGGTTTGAGTCCATTTTAAAATGATAAAGAACAATGATTAAAATACTGAACCAATACCACTGCTAAACAGCAGAGGGCAGTCACTAGTTAAAAAAATTAACAGAAAAATCTGACTTCTAGTACCACCCATATTTTAGAGTTCTGTAAAAAATTCAAAAGTTAAAAAGAATTGTCAGGAAGAACAATTCCTGAATTGTGTCCAGACACGACTTAGGAAAGGATCAAAATATTTCCAAGCCTGTAAACAAAGCAGATATATTTGATGATAACGAAATTTGATGGCAATGAAATCAGATCTCAACACCTTTAAACCAAACTACTCGAGTAACACACACCTTTCTCTTTATGGCCAGCGACTGCGGCTTTGTCAGCCGGGGAGGCGAACTTGGCTGATTCTCATCCCCTCCATCCTCCTCGCTGCTTTCTTTAGATTGCTCTGTGGATTGCCCTCGCTCCCCCACCACTGCCACACTTTCTGGAGATCGCAAATATTTATTTTTAGATTGTACTTTTGCAGGTGATTGCCTACTATTAGTTCTTGTGGAGAATATTTCTTGCTCTTCCTTTTCCCAGCAGCTAGCTTGCTCCATCAGACGCTCAGCCTGAAGGGTTGAGGTTAAAATAATGGGTCACTGAAACAGCATTTACTTAGCCATATCCTCTACGTTCACCTCAAGAGCTACAGTAAGTCAACCCCGATTAGCACTGCTGACTAATCTAGCAACAACATTTCAGCTGAATCATCTAGTAGCTCCTCTACAACAGTTAGGATAACAAACCAAAGAAGATTGCATTTCATGGGATATTTAGCACTATTAATGATGCAGCGAATTGATTCAAGTCCTTTAGCACTACATTACATGCCCACTGACATGGATCACTTTGAGCAAGTTCATAACACAAAGAATCGATTGACACTGGAGCCCTTGAGCTCTGCACCAAATTTGATCTGATTACATGCTCCTCAGCTTCTTCAAGAGTGATAAACACAGCTTTGTGGCAAGTGATTCATGTTTTAAGTTTTCATATTCACCCCCCCTCCCCAAAGTTATCATGACTTGCTGCACAGACTACAAAAATCTTGCATTACAGTATCGCTGTTTCCTTCACCTCTAAACAGTGGTCAGTGGAACAGTTCAAGTTGCTCTGTTTAAGAGAGCCTATGACTGAATAGTAAAGCACACTAAGGCATAATAAGACCCAAAGAAAAAGAAATTCAGAATAAAGTGTCTGCTATTACCTCCTTTTCAGCTTCTCTCTCTTCTTCAGAAACTGCAGCATTAGAAACTAACAAAGGAGTCCATCTCAAGCTTTCAGGGTCTACTTCATTGATACGTGGATTTGCTTTCAGCTTCTCCATATGACTTGAAATCAACTTTTCCCTTCTAATAATTACAAATCTACAATCCAATAAACAGTATTTTATTTTAGGAAATAATTATACAAAAACAATTTTCCTACAATTTAAATCCTTCTGCACTATAACCCATGAAATCAAGTGGGCAAAAAGGCAGATACATAAAACTAAGTACTAGTTGACACACGCACACACACACACGTATTTGGTAATATTATAGGTTACCTACTAAGAGAGAGAGAAAAGAAACAGCACTTATAAAGCAAAAGATCAACACTAAACATCACTAGGGCAACACAGAGCAAGGAAATGTTTTTCTAGTCAACTACTGTAAGATCATGCAAAAGGTTTACTGCGGGCCCTTAAACCACTCTGCCAGAACAATTTTGAATTTTAGTATGGCATATGAACAGGAATAAACGCATTATCACCAAGTAAAAAGTGGGGAAACTGTCAATAGAACTGAAGATGGCAGCTAAGCAGACAAGAAAATAAGTTATGAACACAGGAATGTAATGAAACATAGAAATGCAGCTCAGTTCCATGTTGATGAAGTAGAAAACTTTCCATTATGAAATGGAGTAAAAAATGTAGATAAAGACTATCCTAATAGCAGAGCATGATAGTACTCTGCTACATCCCCCAAAAGTTCCATTATAAAGCAGAGACCTATCCGATCTCAAATAAAACTAATTTCTTTATTAGTGATTTTAAAGCTTCAGAAATCAGATGGGTAAATAGCACTCTTCCTTTTCAGTGAGAGGATGCTTTAAAAAACAATTTAAAGGGTTTACCTGGATTTGATAACAGAGCAACTCTTTTTAAATTACAGAATTATGATAAGACTCCACCTTAACACATGTGAGAAATTAATAAAATATAGGGCAAGTAGGATTAATTACCATCTTAGTGGCAGAAGAGTTCATAACTTAGGAGTTCACTTTTAGTTCACAGGAAATAAGGAACTATAACTGCCACCAAATATAAGTGCCTGGAAGGGAATTTCAAAGACTTGATTTCTTAGCTCAGTCACTCATCTGCTGAATAATTTTAGCCAGGCCAATTCATTTCTCTGCCTAAGCTTCACTGCCTGCGAGATAAAACTAACTGACCTTGTTTATAGTGTATTTTGAAATCTCCAGGTGAAAGCATTATTTTGTAACTGCGCATCACTACTTGGAGGGTAGTTTATGCCAGGTAATTGCATACAAATAATCAAAGCATATTTGATCATCTTTTAAATTTGTCTATCTCATGAGGTTGTCCACAATTAAATACTCCAGAAAGGCACTAAGTTTTAATGTCTGGACAACACCCACCCTTTCTCCTACCCTCCCCACACCTCTCTTGCTTTGCCAGCCTCCCTTTGGAATACTACTAGCAGTAGTGCCAGTGTACACAAAAGTTTGAGACTGAACTATCTGCCACCTTCCTTTTGGGCGTGCTTGTGTCATCCCACTGTCCCTCTGTAGGGCAGCTTTGTTGCATTTTAAGTTTTTATGACTGTTACATGCAGAGAGAAATAAAAAGTTCTTCAAAATATTTTCAGTGACACTGATGTTTTGGAGTAGCTCTTAAGCATTTTATTAAAAAAAAAACACTTAAAACCTAAATAACCAATTGAAGTAATTAAAAATATCATATTCGAAGCAGGAATTCACCTCAGCAATTCCCAGTGCAATAAACCTTGAACACTGATCACGGCATTATACAGCAATGACAACAGGAAACATAACCTGAATTCCCAATGACTTGGCTGACCTATTGCCATAGTTTGAGTGAATCCAGTAACAACCAAAAAAGGGTGCACCAACTCACCTACAAACCCTATTTTTCTTTCACTGCTACTCATGCAGGACATTTGCAAATCAGTCAAAACTGTAGTTTGAAAGGATGATACTGAATGAAAAAAAAATTAACTGAAAACGTTTCAAGCTGGTCCCCTCCTAACACCCTCCTAAGCAGCTTTAACCAGAAAGACTACGTGAACAGCATTTTCATTTCTTTAGAAAGAAAAAAGTGCAAGGCCCCCTTAATAAGACCTGGTCCTACAGACTTCAATTAAGCCTTTGATTTTCAATACATGATTTTACACAATGTTCCTGTTAAAGAGTTCTGTAGGCAGAGAAAGGGAATATTGTCTCTTGTTTATTTAAATTAGCATAAGATTCACTGACCTATCTTCTCTTTTATCTATCATGCTATGCTGCTGCAAGGTTGTGGCAATATCATGCGGACACATTCCAGTAGCTCGGCTCATTCCTTTGATGCTGATTTGTTTTTCGTGGTGGCAATTAAGGTATTCTAATATGACACTTTTCCAGTAAGCGAAGTATGAGAGACGACCCAGATCAGACAATGGCTTTTCAGGGGATCCTGCTTGTCCCTCTCTTCTAGAAAGTAAATAACCTAGAAGGAAAAAATAATATACACAGACATTTTTTTTTTAAATGAAGAAAACAAAACTAAAGAATTTAAGATACCTTTAAGAAAGCTGATATTAATAGAAAGATGAGCATGACCAGCTACTTGGTAAATATCTCTTGAAATTAGGAAAACAAACCTATACACAAGAGGAGAGATTGTTCTTCATCATTATTGTAAAAATAAAAAAGAGTTCTTGGTAAGATCAGATATTATAAGACAATCAAATATTAACCAACCTTCTCTCCCCTTCTATTCAACAGGGTAGGGAGGAAGAGAAAAGTCAACGTGGTTCAGGACAGGAGCTCTAATGATTTGTGTTCTCATTTCAGTCTATAACCTTCTAGTCTTTCTGACTAACTTTTACACCTAAGTTGCATCACTGAAACCAAGAATTTTCAGTAGAAACTTGAAGGGAACTGTCATGGGTAGCACAAAGATAAGTTGGTTTCCTTCAAGAAGTCCCAGGTGACAAGAGTTTTTGATTAAACAATTATTTCACTAATTACATAAAAATCAAGAGTTTAACTGAATCTCTCAGGAGAAAACTTTAAAAAAACTTTCTTAATTTACATTTAAGAAAATTCATATAATTCTACTGTGAAGTGTCCAGACAGTAATCAATCAGCTATTATATGGTCAAATGTATTTTCTAGTATATAACATACAACACCTTCATTTTACATTTTATCTATACAGTAAGTCCTTTTTTACTCTTTTGAACTTTAAGAAGGTCTACTTAAAGTAGAAAACACATGTTTAAAGATAACAGAAGTCCAGTGTTTGTCTCTATTAAAACTAATGCAGGAAAAAGAAAAACAACACAATTAACAAAACTTATCCTTCCATGATAACATTCTTCAGTGTACTTCTACAAACACTTTTCAAATACACACCTTAAATACCAGGCTTACAAAGTTCTTATTCTACCATAAGCAAGGGCATCACGCTTACATGGAGTTACATTACTCAAAGTCAGTTTGGAGACCGCTAACATTTCCAGCTCTTTGCCGACAAATACTTTTCTAAAATGCTTTAACAATTAAAGAAAAATGTTGGAATCCCTTCTTCCAGCTTTCCAAAGTTGCTTTAAAATGCACCTAACACAGCTGTGGCAGATTTGCTGACTTCCTTCCCTACAAAACATTGCAGAACCAAAGAGGCAGTTAAGATCCTGCTGAGTGAAGCAGCCACCATTTCCTTCTTTTACCGCATACTTTACTGTGTACAGAACATGTGTGTGTGTGTATATGTGTGTAGACAGACATGCATATACATGCACTTATTCACTATCAGAAACACTCTTCCCCTTATGGGGTAATGCAAAAGGTCAAGGCATTTGGAAAATATGTATGAGCTGGTCATATTCTCTCCTCCACTTGGCATGAAGATGTTAAGGAAGTGAATATAATGTATTCCAAATAATTAATACAGGTACAAAAATAGTGTAGGCCTCAGATACCCATAGCATGATTTATCATGAGAAAGCATCAGAGCTTCAGGAGCAGTGACATCCTGCATGTGCTTTCTGCTAGCACTTCGATACATGAAGTCTGCCTACACATTCAAGGTACCACAGGAAACTTGGCAAGCAAACCTTTTACAGAAGAAACCCTACTTCTACCCTTAAAGGGAAGGAGCTTTAACATAAGAAGTTACAACATATTAACAGTTTTATAACCGAATGATGTATCTCGGTACTCTTAAGTAACTACTGTCAACAGAGGAAAGAAATTTCACACTCAAAAACTGATTGCGTCTTCATTAGTTTGAATGCGAAGAATCATTGTTTTGTTTCCGACTGCACTAAGGGAGACCTTGATGCCATGTACATGCCTATTCTACATCACTTTAGACAAAGCTTCGCTTATACTAAGAATATTGGATCAGATGGTTTATGACATATAAAGCCAAGATTTATTCCGAGTATACACTAGGTGTCACTGCCTTTAGAAAACCATACCGACCTGCAGCAGCGCAAGTAGTGATGGAAGCGTCAGCATGGGAGAGGGAAGGAGAACCTAGATTTAATGATAATTCCATGAGGAGAATTTCAGAATGACTTTGAACATCTTTACAGTTTTATCTATCAACCTAACATTCAAGAATACTTGGACACTACTAATAAGTGACTGCATGCAAGACCTGCATTTCATTTTTGCATTTCACTTTTCTTCATTGGGACTTTGGACAAGAATTTTCTCCCTGTGCTTCTCATATATGAAAGGCTTGTAGTTACACTTTCTTGCTAATAGAGCGCACTACCGAGAGTTCAGAATTATTAATAAGGCAACTGCAATCAACTTTATACATTTACTAATATAACCCTGAGCATCAGACCTTTTGGGACCTTGAAACTAGTTCTCAGTGGCCATTTTGACACATTCTTCCTTCATGTTAAAGCACTAAAAACTTAATTTGCATGGCAGTAACACTTACTGGTATTCTTCTCCCTGCATTCTGCAACAGACCTGTGTGTATCCAAGATGCTCACATCCCATAGAATCAAAAAAAAAAAAAAGAAAAAAGAAAAAAGAAAAAAGAACTAACAGTCTCAGTAGTTACATGTAATGAGCATTGAAGGACAACTTTCTCTTTAAGATTCTCAGTTGAATGACATCTATTAAATTAAAACTTACCAAAGAGACGCCAAATAATTGATCTAAGTTGCAGGTAAATAAAAAAGACTGATCTTGGTAGCTCGTGTATTTATCCTGAAGCATCTGAAATGAGTACAATACGCCCCTGTTAAATAGTTACCCCCAGTGTCATTATGTCTACCTAGTCTTAAAAATGGAGAGCCTCAAACTATAACCCATGATTTGAGACTATGAACAATGGCAACATTTGGATGACAAAGTCACCTCCCGCCCCCCCAAAGCGTTCTTTAGACTGTGTATTACAAAGGAACGGAAAATAAGAAAACAAAACAGTAAGACCTAACCTGGAAGAACAAAGCACTATCTATCTTTTCTTCTGGGCACAAGAATGGTACCACCACAAAATTAATCAACCAAAACATCACAAATGTTTTACATTTCTTGCCCCATCTCCAGCCTTCTGAGTGCAGCAACACGTCCACGTAACTTACAGCCTTTCATTTTGTCACGCAAACCTCCCCAGCACCAGTAGGTTTCCTCTTACTCAAGATTTAAAATTGTTGGAAAAAATTCCATCTGAGAAAGGGAAAATTATAATGTCAGATGTATACATTTTATAGCTATATCACGAATTCAAGAAAATATTAGCCATTAAAACATTCAGTTAAATGAATCCAACTGAGCAACAGCTCATCCTTTCAAACTGCAGCAGTGTTTAGCCCTAGGAGTCAACTCCCTGCAGCAGTTACTTACAAAAGATGCTACAGCACGCGTACTTAAATATGTATTATATATATATAAACTGTGCAAGGCCCCAGAAATCTTGAGATAGAAATCTACCAACTTTGTTATGCTCAGTTGTCTTAAAACAGGCTCTGATAGAATATTAGAGATCTAACTAGCTGATATCCCACTCTGATAGTGGTCAACATGGAAAACAAAAAAGGAACAGATTAAAAAAGGACAAGCACCTTGTGAAATTCACACCTGAACAGAATTATCCTCACTGTCCAAGTGAGATCCGTACTATTTCCAAGACTCCAATAGATTAGTTAAATATAGTTGTCTTATGCGAGTGGCATAGAGTTTATCTTCTTCCTCCGCTCACTGCATTTACCTGTACGCTCAGTAGAACTATTCCTTATTGTAGTTTCTAGTAATTTGCCTGTTACTGATATTAAATGAATTGATTTGCATCCTCCCAAACTCTCTCCTGGAAGCCATTTAAACACCAGAGTCGCATTAACAACTTTGACAGTTAAGGCACTAAAGCCGTTTTATGAACACCTTAACTTTCACACGGCCATAAGCTTCTATTATATCATTAAGATCCTTTAAAACTGTTTGGTGAACACCATTTATGTCACTTACTTTATTACTTTCCCACTAATATTTTTATTTGGGGCCCAAGTTTAGGGTTCTGTTGTGCCTCATGTGAGGAATGCAAGACTTCCCACACCAGAACTCAACCTCTCTGCTTTCACTTTCTAGAAAGAGACACATAAAAAGGACCAGCTTTTGTTTCTCTCTCTGATCTCACACACCTCATTTCCTTTACAACTCTTTTCTCAAGCTTTTTTTTTTTTTTAAATCCTGTTATACTCATTGTAAATAACCTAGAAGAGCTTGTGATCCTTCCTATTTTCTACCATTTGAACAGAAATTCAGCCTCTTGAAGTGCTAGTGTTTTTAATAGTCTCCGTTATCTTTGTATATAACCATTCAAGCTCCTTTTTGCTTTATACGGAACACATACAGAAAACACCAGTATAATTTGCTCTCAGCAGGCAAACCCACATCTTCATATATTCTGTGGACTGTTTGGAGAAAAAACACCACCACAAACAGCCCTGCCTCCACTCCCCAACACACACACACTTTTAGCTGCTCCTTTCACCTTCTTTTTAGCGAGTTTCCTATGTTTGGAAAACTCTCAGAGTTGCTTATGACTGCACTCATCAACGTGAATGAAGAGGCCAGAAGGTTTGAATTCATGGATTGAGCACGTGTTCTACAGGTGGCCGGATTCAAAATTTAGGACAAACATCTCTGTATTAGGATGTGTATTGCTAGAAAATTCCAGAGACCTAGTCTTGGACCATCCTAGCTGCTCCATAAAACACAATCCTTCACCCAAATTCTTTAATTCCAAGTTGAACCTTTATGTTCTATTTAAACCCTTGAACATTAAACAGATTTGTATCTTACAGAAAAGTTGCAATCATATGCAAGAAGCATTTATTTAGAAAACAGGGCAGCACTGCTGGGAGTTTAATGCACGAAAAACAGCCGAGCATTGCATTACTGTAAATGCTCATTAGAGAGATATGTTTAGAGTCCATTACATCCCCACACATTCACAGAATTAACATAGCACATGTAGCTCTAGAATATGGGCAACTCACAGAGCACAAGGAGATTGCAATGTAGCAGAGGTTGCTAATCTAGAGCAGCTGCTAAAAATCACTTGCTAAGTTAACCCTGCTGCTAAAACCTATTGGACTTCCTTCTGAACAGCAATGGACCTGGGAGTCTGAAATCTTTCAGAGTTCAGTAGGATTTCATCAAGATTGCCCCCTGTAAAGCATTTTAGGCTGTGACCTTCCATAAAGTTTCCTTGTGTTAACATTCCATCATCACCATCACGTATCCTGCTTCAAAGGGGAAAGTGTCTGTTGTAGAACTCACTTTGTTTACAGGGATGAAAAAGAATCCTTCTGGAGTACAAAGGATTGGAACTTTTAGCAGCAATATCATTGCAAAATATATCTATTTTTTGCATGTAAAGTACCCCAAAAACATTTAAATGCTTACCACATCCAGACAATCTTCTGAATTATTTTTCAACCTGCGAAAGTCATATGATATTACAGAAATATGTACTGACTGAGAATGAGGGTGGGGAGTAAATGGACATTAAACAAGGCCCAAATTCAAATCCATTAACCTTGCTTTTCAAAGCTGTTGAAATTAAGTTGCTCCTGCTGCGAAACATGAAAGCAAGCTGAATTGTTTCCAGACTGTCCTGCCTGTGCATAAACAAACAAGCAACAGGTTTTAGTTCCTTTAGGAAGAGCACAGCTTAGAACTGTCAGGTTGACACATCTCACACATTCCTAAAAGAGCCACTGAGCTGCTGGGGTACACAGCACGGAATTAGGTAAGCTGTCACCCGTTTCTCCAAAAAGATGTGTCATCTGCAAGTACTGCAAGTACTGAAACAGCCGAGTTTCACATGGTTTAACCAATTGCGAATTGAGGCCAATACTGGCAGCAGAAAGGATGGTAGTAAAAAACTGCTGCTGTGCACCAAGAACAGATTAATTTCACCAGCTACATAGAATTGCTGCAAATGCACAACTAAACCCTATTTTATCTCACTGTAACTCTTCAACTGTACTAACAATAGTGATTTAAGTGCAACACAGTACTTAATTGGATGGCAGCATCTTACTTCAACACTCTCAAGCTTCCACAACTTTATTCAAAAGAAAAAAACAAACAAAAACCCCTCACCCCAAATAATCAAAAAGCCCCCCCCCCCCCCCAAAAAAAAAGAAACCCACACACCAATAACAAAGAGACAATATAACTGCTATTAAGGGTCTATGCAGAGAGCACTTCTGTGATCACATATCCTGGAGGAAGGTTCAATTGTTTTTAGAACTTTCAAGTTAATGCTGTAGATGCATTTCTGTCTGTTTTAAACAATGTTTTCCAATCTGCAAGTATTATAACTAACACAAATACAATCTGTCAACTATATATCCTAGCATAGCTGTCCAAATAACACATGACAAGATCTAAAGGTATTACAACCAATTACTTTGTCTACAGCGGTTACACAGTACGAACATTTGAACCTCAAATGCATATTGAGCCTTTGCTTTGAGCCAGTTTTATAAGTTAATTGCATTACAAATTAGAGCAATGATACAAGCAACTAAATATCTGGATCAAACCACTGCTAGTCACCCAAGCAGTTCTGTGGGTAAGCAGTGAGAAAGGAATTCTACCAACCTAGTCTGTCTGCCAACTGAGCCACAGATCAAGAACATGACCACAGACAAGAGCTACTCCATGATGGCAAAAGAGTAGGAACGAATGTCCTGATGTCATGAAAACAAGAATCAGAGCAGCTTGCTTGGAATGCAAAATGAGATTTTAGCTTACTGCAGGAATCCTCTCCCCAGTTTTGGGGTGGATTTAAATTGACTTCTGCCGTGAATGTTACACTTCACTGAGTATTTTAACACACAAATAACCAAAGCATTCAGGCGCATATAGAATGCATTAGCAAAATCAGAAATTAATGTAACACGAGCATCTGAACTTCAATCTGATTTAAAAAGATAACAGGTCTTCTCATGTTTTGTACAACAAAAGCCTCCCAATCTCAGGTTCAAAACTATGCATATCACATTTGCATATAAAAGTTTACATACACTTATATCCATGGTATCAAAGCTGACCCAACATCATTAGAATGATTCTCATAGAAGACAGAATCAAGTACCTTATAAAAGCTTTATAAAACCTCTAAGCAGACAAGGGAGACAACAAAAACAAAACAAACACAACAACCACCACCCACACACAACCAATACAAAACATATTTGAGTTTCTCTTTAAAGGCCAAATGCCACTGGCGCATTACCACACTCAGACAGATGAAATCAAGTACCTTTGCATTAAACTGTTTTGTCTTAAAGTAAAACAAAACCTTAATATGGAAAGGAAGAGCCTGTAAGTTTGCATGCAGTGTTCTGTATCAAGACAGCCAAGAGAACAGTGAGTGCTGGTAACTGCTTTCCTCAGGACCAGTGTCTCAAGAGAAGATTTCCCCCCAAAGCACCATTTTAAGTTAACCTAGGAGAGTATCTTATACAGCATCAAATACTTTATTTTGAAGTGATATTAAGTTGTGTAAGATGTATGTTCAAAAGGAAAATCAAAACAGCTGAGTATTTAGACAGTGAGGCTTAGTGTGGTTAGGTCAGCTGAGCAAGTCCAGAGCAAGACTATGAGTAGAAAGCAGAGACTGAAAATGTGAAATGTGAGAGCTTATCAAGCTTTAGATTCCTAAAACTGAAATTCAGCTTAGCCACTTTTCTGCCATAACTGCGTGCCTTTGCACTGTTCTTGTTCATGTCAACAGGAGGAAGGTCAAAGACAGAGGATCCTAAACACGTGTTAGCATCCTCTTTGAAAGCACTTCTCAGATAGCTTCAAAGGACCCCAATGCCAGGATTCAGACACACATGCACACACACAAAAGACCAGAACTTGAGATGTTCAGAAAAGTGGGCAATCTGCTACATTTTCTTTTCTTCTCTATCTGGTTAAGAGAAAAGCTTTCTTTATGATGTAGAGAGCAAGCAAACACTCATTATTGTTACAAAAAATAATGCCAATTCTCATTTCTCTCCACTTTCTCAAGCAAAATCAACACAAAGGGCTCAAAACCTTGACTTTCTTTATAGAAAGCTTCACAGAAGAGATTAGAGCTAAACAAATCACCTCACAAGGGGAAAGAAAGGTAAAGACAACTGCATTAGAGTCAAAGGGCACTCTCAGCAAATTATTAGTTAACATATATTTTACCCTATGTGCCAGTTGCCAGTAAACCTCTTGACTGGAAGTTCTGTGTACAAAGTAGACTAAGTATAGGAGCAGTGGAAGCACAAGCAAGAAAAGGAACTGAAGTACCTTTAGCAGTGCAACGGCCACGTACGGAGAACGCCCATCACTGACTAAGCATCAGGTGAATAAATTTGTCAGTAGGTTAAGCAGTTTAGAAGACCATTAAAAAGCTTTTAAAATCAGCTTCCAATAAATGACACAAAACCATAAACTGTAACTGACTACTGAATGAGCTTCCTTCAAGAAGTATCATTACCTTCTCATGTTTGATGTTGAGAACTCATGAAGACTATTGTTAAGATATATATAATTTGTTTGTTAGGAAACACAGCATGTTCTTCTTGTTACATTCTCTGTATACCCACAGAACCAAGATTTCAATTGACAAGACATAGCCTAAGAGGCAATGTCTAATACAGCAAGTAAAGCGAACAGGCCTGGAACCATCTTCTAGCACTAAGTCAACCAGCCCAGTAACAAGGCTTCCCTACCATTAACATCCAACTCTCCAGAAGAGTGACCGCATCTAAATCGGCTTTCAAGAGAGCTCTCCTAGACTCCTGGTCAGGAAATGTTATCATACTCAAAGAATGACAAATGTTCCCAACCAAAACTTCAGGATTGATGGTTTTAGCAGTTTTAGAGTTGACAACCAAGGTCCAAAGCTCAAGTGTTTTCCATCATTGTCATTGTTCTGTTAATACTACAAAGATAGTCAAGTAGTTGTGAAGAACATGAACAAAAGTGAGATGGGAAGTCAGTACTGAAAAGTCAAAAGGCACACCTGGATAAACAGAAAAGAAGTGACTGCACATGTCATATAATCCCAATAAGCAGTCTAACACACACTTCACAAAACACAGAACACAATACAATGCAAATCAGAGTCAAGAATCTTTGTTTTACATGACCTCCAAACCTCATGGCTGTGCATTTGCTGCATATCCTAAAGCCTGTCACAGAGCAAGTAAGGGACTAAGAAAGATTTGGAAGAATGAAGAAATTAATAAAGTTTGCAGCTGTTATCTAGTTAGCCAAAAGATATAGAAATTGTACCATTAAACAGTCACCATCCCCATCTACCAAACACCGAACACATAATTTACACTTCTACAGGTATGTCTCGAAACACAGCAAGTCACTAAACAGCTACTGTATTTCCAAACTGTATTAAGCAAGCAAAAACAGTCATTCCTTCACAAGACGCTGGAAAGAAAGCCACTTGTTAACGAGTCACAAGATTATTTCATGGAGGTGGCATGTCCCACTGCTTTACTGCAATCAAACCACAGTGTGTAGTTATAAAAGTAGAAATCCCTGGTCATCAGACATTACTTAAAATTTACTAAGTAGATTGTTTCTATAATGCCAGCTCCGTTCATCGATACCACATTTGGCCTTGCCTTTTAGTTGTTTTCAATTCTATCTGAAATAAAAATGCTCTTCAGTTAGAAGAGTCTTAGCCCTTGTATCTGAAATGATGCGCCTGATTTCTTTTGCAGTTCTGATAAAGACTTCAGTGTCCTGGAGCTATATAAAGATACTGCCAAGAAATCAAGCAGCTGATATTTTCTTGGAACAGTCCTAAATCAATAAAGCTTGATTCAAAATCCATCTCTATTCCTCCCTCATCTAAATCTCAGCTTGACAGAATGTCTCTTATTAGTTATTTAGGAGAGGATAAATTCATGCCTTCAGTTAAGCAACATAATCGATTCTCAAAAGGAGAACATAAAAGGAGACATTTGTGTCACCCAGTTCAACCTCAAAGAGGCAAAGCTCCCATACAGGAACTTTCGGCTTCCTCTTAAAGGAGGAAAGAGCAAGTAATTTAACTTTGGACTTAACAGCTCTGTAAATTTAACAAAAATGTCCCGAAGAGTGACTATGTTCTGCACTGGAATACACAACCAAGTAAAGAATTAAATAAAAAAAAAAATTGATATGGATCACCAAAGGTAATACTGAGTATCATTTGTTTTAGAGAGATCCTTGAATTTGTGCTGACTTTGGGAGTATAGCTTGAGGAAAGATTTTCTTGAAGAAACTTACTAAAGAAATTCCTATTCCCTTCCACCCTCAGGCTCTCCATCTCATCCTATCCTATTTGCCACAACCCCCAGCCGTGCCAAAAGAGTTCTTCTGGACATATAATATGAGAAAGAACACTCAAATTACCTTTGTTAAAATCAACCATATCTCAAAAAAAAATCCCCCAAAATATTCCATCTTTGTTCAAATTATAAACAGCTTTTAAATGTTTATTTGAAGATTCTGTGTACACTGTGGCTCAGTGTCTGTTAGGGCAAATTGCAAATCATTTAACATGAGACTTCAGAGAAAACATCTCCAAAATATTACTTACTGGTCAAAGCATTATTTGCCATGGCCAGAAAAAGCCATTTAACCATCAATATGATATAAACCCTGACCAAAAAAAGTAGATTCAACAGATTACAGCCCACCACAGTTTGACCTTACCACTAAAAATAATGAGATATTAAAGGTGCTTCACAGTGGTTCACTAACCATACCAGATCTTGCATATCTTACATATGAACACCCATCATCTACATAGGTCTACCCAGCTAATTAATACAACAGAAACATAAGCTTAGGCTATACAGCAAACAACAACTTAAAATGACTCAAAAGAAAACCTTGTGTCTTTGCTACTTCTGCCCCCTTTTGCCCTTTTAGTGCTTCTGTTAATATTTTGTTATTTTTACCATGTACACTGTGCAATTTTTCTTAAAAGAAAAAACAAAGTGCACATCTCTGTGTAATGCTTTTCTCATTTGCATCATTCCAGTTCTCCTACAAAGTGTGAGCTATTTAGGACACCCCATGACACCCTATCCGGGCACATCTTGTTCATGTAATACTTCAACACCATTATAAGAAGCATGTAGCATTTTTCATTATTCTCCCACAACTATATTTTCTTCATTAAAACAAATAAGCAACAACAAAAAGGAGGAGTAACTCAAAATGGGAATGACATTTTGTCAAATGCCAGTATCATCCATATGTTGCCATATCAGTCACACGTTGTCCTACATGAGAGGCCACATGTTAGTCCATTACTAATTTCAGTTTTTGTTCAACTTCATTTTCTTGGACAGCTGCATAAAGTTGGTGTTTCACACACAGCCACTGCTTTTTAGGTTCCCACACCAGTGACCTGTTTTGCTGCTATCTCAGAAAGCCTAGACACAATATAGCTGGAACCAGAGATAAGAGGGAGAAAGCTATCAAGTCAGTCTTTGGTACTGCACCATTTCCAAATCTCATTAATATACAAAGCACCACAAAGCCAAATTTTTAATAGGAAGAATCTACCGTCCAAACTGCCATCAACATCATGAAAAGGTCAAACCCGATTCCTTCCAAAAGACGCTGAGAAGACAAAAGGTTATGAAAGCATGACCCAAAGTTATGCTTAGCCAAAAGTTCTTAGCTTTAAACAAAAATAATCTTATCTGTATCAGGAGCCAGAGCTTTAAATTACTGGAGACATGAGGAAGTTAAGTCCTAACTAGTTGATTCTGAAAGAAAAAAAAAAAAAATGCTATCCCTCTGCCACCACTAACACACACAAGACCTCACATTATAGATTCCTGAAGTGACAGAAAGACAGAAAATATTATGCTAATATCTACAGAGTAGCAAATAACAGTATGTTTTAATTAAAAATGAAGTTAGAAAACAAGAAGGAAGTTGATAATCCAGGGACCGAAAATAATTTCCTTTTTGCAAAGTAAAATATTTTCTCTTGCAACTTAACAGATGGCCATCGACTAACTCATCTCTAACTCAATAAAACCAGTTTGACCAAAGAATGCATCACTTTCTAAACAATAAACAGACAGCATTTCAGTTGGCATAGAAGTCAATTTTTAACCACATAATCTACATTTTCAGCAGACTGCTGATAAAGACTTGACTGCTTTCCCGTCTTTCCTAAGCCCTAGAAATGCAAAGCAATGTGTGCCAGTAGCTGCTTGCACATAGCACTGGAGGCCTTCCCTTGTGTGGTTTGTACTTACCATTTTCTGAAAACTAGTTGCTCAACAATAAAATGGATATTATTTTGTGTAAAATCTATTCTGCATCTTTATTCTCAGCCAGGGGGATAAAATCCACTAATTCTCAATTTTCATAGAAGGCTAAATTTGGGGCTCACTAATCTGCATGAGGATATTACTGCCCCATTTAATGTCATTCAACCTCCATCTTGCAAAGGATAAAAATATAAACCAAGAAAAAATAAAGATTTAAACTTCACCTTCCCTGTTACCCCTAGGAAAAAAGCAGCCACGAGCAGTTCTTTCTCATTCCTTTCATTTATTTCATAAACACTCAGCACACAGCCAAACCTCTCGGCCACCTCTCAGCTCTTCATTCTGTTTGTAACTGAGACATTCTGATTCCCAGTTAGATAAGGGAAACTGACTGAAAAACAAAGGGGGCCTGTGGAAAAGCACTGAAGGATGGATAGCACGTTCACAAAGTGGGCAAGCCGTTAGCCTGAGCAGAAGCTAAAGCTGATCATACCCAAGATGTCCACCAGGAACGAATACAGGCAGCACCAAATAAGGTCCAAGTTAAGCACACTGCTGGGATATCTTGCAAATCAGAGAAATCCAGATAATTTCAAGAACCTAATGTACTTCCAGATTTTCACATGAGGAGGAAAGGGACAAAACACCCTACTTCTAAATTAGCTAGCATAGCACTTGGTAAATTAAGAGACTGTGCAGGTCCAGGAGACATACAGAATACCCCAAGTATAATGTAATTGTATACCAGTACAAAGTAGTTTAAACAAGAAAATTTTCCATATCACTATAATGCAAAGTGATCTCCAAGTTCCTTAGCATGTGGAGGACACAGCTTTAGTTATGAGGCCTTTTGCAGAGTGTACAGGTTTCAAAGCTGCACTGCCACTTTGGCAGACATTACTGCGGAGTCAGCAAGCAGAAAAACGCCCCTTGAGGTGCTTTACTTGGAAGACTCAACAGAATAAAAGACAATTAAAACGTCTAG
Organism: Tinamus guttatus; assembly: GCF_059628265.1. Classification (NCBI taxonomy): domain Eukaryota; kingdom Metazoa; phylum Chordata; class Aves; order Tinamiformes; family Tinamidae; genus Tinamus; species Tinamus guttatus. Next base: position 8,226,394 of record NW_028288780.1, read on the forward strand.
AAGTACTTACCAATTAGGCCCAATACGAGTTCACTACCTCCTTTACAAGAGGAGGTGCTAGTCCTCAGATCATGGCCAAAAATCTACCTAAACAAGCAGTTCCAAAGTCTGAGGTGCCTTCTAGAAGCCTACAGTATTTCTCCCCATCTTCCCTAAAACGCCGCGACTGCTCGCGAGCGAACAGCTGTTGTGTTCCACCTCAGCGACAGCTACGTTTCAGCCGTGGATTAAGTGATCCAAAACCATCTTACCTATCTCACAGGGGTATAGCGAAGATTAATTGTTTGTAAAGTCATGGAATAAAGAGACATACTAAATATCTTTATTAATTCTAGGGTGGTCATGCTGAGTAGAACACTGCAAGACACCCAGAGCTTCAAAACTCTACATTTACAAATTATCAGTCTTGTCCTGCTGTTATACTGCAATGTATTTTTATTTGCATTTTAATCTTCTTGCATATACCTTCAGGGCAGGAATCCTATTATCTTAACTATCTCTATTATCACACAATTCTACAGTGCTTTAAAAATCATAAGCAATAGCAAAAAGTAAATTTACCATTTCTCTAGCCACATCCAACACACACCAATTCTTTCATCATCCTTTCTCTGAATTATGAAGTTGGATTCAGTAATCATAAGGACTTTTATCTGAGATGTTTCCCTACTTCCTTGCCACTAAGAAAATGATGATTAAAAAAAAAGCTCCTCTGTTAACACTTCTTCAGAAAATAAATAGTTCTTCTGCAAAAACAAAATTCAAGTGTAAATATTAGAATGCAGAGAATGTCTTGACCTTATACCTTCTTAGGTTTAATCAAATAATTGCCTCTTTTTATACTAATGAGCAGGGCAAAATGGAAACTAACTTAGACAATTCATTCATGGCAATAGCTTTGTGAGCTAATATTACTGCTGAGAGATCCATTCTCTATTTCCTAGAGTACAATAATAGAGCAGCAGTAAGTTTTTCACTTCAGGGAGCTTTTCTATCCTTGTAAATATAAATAGAAATCCCATTATCTATTGATAAAAACAACTAAGCAAGTTAAATAAACTTTTATATGTTACAGTTTCAAACCCATCAGCTCTCTGAATCACAGATGTAAATAGAATACTTCACTTACTGAAATCAATGAGAAATCTTCCAAATCCTTGCCTTTGGTATTGGGGCATGATCATTATGCAGGAGACATTGTACTTCTGCTGGCAAAGCTTTTCCTAAGGGAAGGAGAAACAGATCAAGTATGTCAAAGCACTGCTGAAGTGGGCAATTACCTGCACCTGCCACTGTCCTTGCAAAATATCCCTGCAAGGTAAATGACTGCATGCGGCCAGTATCAAAGCTGAATAATTCCACGTTAATAAAAATATCAATCAAATGTATCCTTAAAAATACTTGGGCTTTATTAACTGGCTTCTCAGCACCTTAAAGATTAAATAGATTACCTATACTGCATGAGGAGGGTTAAGCATAGGATGGAAGGAGGGGGACAAGAGCAAGAACGAAGTATTTTCACGCCTTGGTGCTCATTGTTAGGGATACACAAGCTGAAAACAACAACCATACATATGGTGCAGGTTTATTTCTGCCATTGCTACTTTAAATACTGTGTTGGTTTTCACCTGTATTTTGTCTTCTACCTCTGAAGAAATATAATGCAGGGATCCATCAATTACAGAACCAAAGTTATATTTAAAGTGTACTAAAATTTTCCAAGTTAATTGCTTCTCACCTAAATCCTAAGGAATGAAAAATGCTTAGAATTCAGATCTCTTTCAGACACAAACAGCCATATGTGTGTGCACACAATGCAGGCAAGCATTAAGGAAAACAAAAATCTAAACCACGAAGCTGTTCCAACAACATAGGTTAGAGGTTTTTTCGTGGCTATTAAAAAATATGTGTGTGTGTATATATGTATATATATATTTATATATATATAAAAGAACTTGAAAGCCTCATCACCTTTAAAAGGTTACACTGAAAACAAGTATCAGTACTATGTAGATTTAGGGAGACCAAAAAAATCAACTAGGAATAAACAGGTTGGCGTAAGTGGCGAGAAGCTGAGGCAAGCATACGGATACATAATTACACCTACTAATTTAGCCTCCACACCTAAGATGACACCAAATCAGTGACAACACTGACAGGACCAAACAGCAATATGCTGGTTTCCAAATATTTCTTTGCTTTTGAGAGCAGGTGTTAATGCCATATTTCAAAAGACTTCTCAGTTGCTATGTGTGTGATGATGCTAAAGCAGTATCTCCTCAGTACAGGCTCCCAAACTCTCAGACTGCTGCTTAGTACTATTCATCCTGAGGATGCATTTGTACTTGGGAAGAAAAAGCCAAAGCATTTCTGCCAGCAAAATGACACTCACTGCAGGTGCAAAAAAAGGGAGGCCTGATTCAGTACATCATTTCAGTACTTCAGTGAATTCAAGGTGATGCTGAAGTACTTGCCTAAGTTTTGCTGGGGAAAACATCTGTGACCACGGAGAGAGAAACTGACCTGCGTGCGGAAGGACAACAAAATGTATCCTTGCTGAAAAAAGGAAGAGCAGGAAACATTCCAACACCAAGACAGATTCACTTCAACACCTATGGTATCATCAACAGAGCTACTAGAAAATAATTGCCAACAGGTGAGTTTGTCTACCATGTGAACTTCACACTGAAACAAGCTATTTGAAGGTTAAAGGCCAGAGACAGTGCATGTTGTGCCTGCAACTCTCATTGTTATTTAAACCTCAGAAAGGCCCAGACCCCAGAAGAAATCAGACAACCCAAGAGTACCACTGCAGAGTGTCCAGTTTTTGCACATCTTAAAAATGTCTTTATATAAAACACTTGGTGATACTACAGGCAAAATATACTCCATTTCTGAAAAGCAGAATGCAGGCCATACAGTAAAGCATTTCTGTGCCAGTTCATGAAGTTTCTTAAAACAAAATTAACAGAAGCTTTTCATGCATATCTAACCATCCTTCATCACTATTTTCACTAGTGTTTGTAAAGACAATTCAGAAAAGTATTTTTGTCTATAACTACTGTTTTAAAATTCGAAGCCAAAAAAGACAAGAGTAGTACACTGTGAAGTTAATGCTCAAGTCCTTAAGTTTAGTGTTTGACGTAACTGCAGTAGACTGCACCCAAGAAGGAACAAAGATGTTCACTGCAGGTCATTTACATCGAAACAGCCAATCTGAACAGCTAACAGTAAAAGCTGAAAGGAAATCAACATCCTTTCAAATGCTTAGCATTTCCACACGTCAGACTAGGCACACTTCTGCAAAACTTGTAATTTAAAGACAGTAGTGGAAAAACTACTTAATTTTCAACTGTACATGTCACAAAACATTCTGAAAACAAAATACATATAGCTGAATAAACCCTCAATTTGCATCAGTTTGAGAAAAGACTAGAGTGTTTGAGAAGAATCACATTCCATGTGAGACTTATGGGGATTTTATTATTTTGAAATAAATTATATTTTGTTGATGAAATTTTATGCACAAACATTTAAGTTTGCATATTAAAATGGAAAGAGTTACAAGTAATATTTTGAAAAAGAAACACTTTTTTACCTTAGAGAAATATCCAACTAAATGGCAGCCTTTCTCATCATTTTTTGTAAGAACATAGAAGAGGAATGGTTCAACATCGTAATACAAGGTTTTGTGGTCCAGAAAGAGCTTAGCTAACAAACAAAGATTCTGACAATAAATTTTGCTCACATTTCCATCAACCTAGAAAGCAAGACAGATGCAGTTATTTCCCATGCCACCAACATATTAGGAAAAATAGCTTCTTGAATCAATCACATCCTAGGGGGAAACATAAAAAAAAAAAAAAAAAAAAAAAAAAGGTGTTACAGAAAAAAAAAAAAAAAAAGAAAAAAAAAGCCACACACTTCAGAAGAGAGATGCCCCAGCTTCTAATTAAATAAGAATTCTCCTGTTAGTACTAATTACTTTGCATTAGTATCTCCAGAGGATCTGGATTCATTAAACAAAGTAACTTCACCTTTTAATTGTTCACATTGGACTTACCTCTTCCACTTAATTCCTGGAATGAAACGAACATCACTAGCAGACAACAGCAACAGCAGAGTATTATCTAAAGCTACATTTAAAGCTACATACTGTGGACTGCTAGTAGGAGGATGTGCCCAACCATAATACAAGAAGAGTGAATGGTAGAGGGAATCTTAAGGTACAAGACCAGTGAACAGGCTGTCAATTTGGTATTAAAAATAGCAGGGTTTTAGTCACAATTAAATACAACAAAAATACTACACTGGAGCTAAAATGATACTGTGTGAGAAGTACATTTTTAGGCTAAGTACTATGATTAGTCTAGGTATGCTCCTAGTACCAGGAGTCCAGCTGTGATACACACAGCTATAAAAAAATACAAAAAATAGGCACAGATACAGATTTCCTAGGCTACAATAATAAGCTACTCCCTCAAATAGAAGGCTCAAAGACAAATGTCTTTTTGAAATAATCTTAATACAAATAGTGACTTCACCACAGAATATCAATAGAAACAGATGTTTATTTCCTTCACACAACAGCCCAATGATCTGCACACAATGATGAGAAAGAAACTATTTTATTCTGTTTCTAATCACAAACCTAGTTACAGTTCTGAGTAAACACCAACCTTTTGGGCATACTTAGGAATTTTAAGGAGACTGACTTATTGCAGTCATGTTATTTGGATTAAAGAAAAAAAATATTTAATGATCATCTGCTGTTACTAAAAGCAGTAGAATGTAATAGAACATATAACATTTGAGAACCTATCAACTACCTTAAGCCCTCGCAAAATTTGTTACATTATTCAGATTTTTATCCTCATTTGCACACTTATTACCAAGGATGCAAACTGGACTGTCAAACAGGTAAAAGTTATCACTGCGTAGGCCAAAATCTCTAAGTTATTTCAGTTAATGTACAGTTACTTGTATACAAATGTAGAGTCCTTGGATTCTAGACAAATGCAGCTCATTCAACTGTTTTAAATGAGCAAAAAAGTGGACTACAATCTCAAAAGAAAACATTCGTCAAAATTTCTTGGCTTCACCACAGTGGTGAGCTCTGTCAAAGTCTTCTCTCAAATCTGTCAAAGTCATACTCTGAGTGGAGGTACATAAATTCTAAATAGCAAACTCCCTTCTGTTTCTCTAAAAATCAGAAAGCATGAAGGAAAACACATCCCTTTCATTCTGCCAGACAGAAAGTGGATGCTCAGAATTCCTTAAAATATCTGCTAGGAAGGACACAAATGTCTCAAAATAACAATTGAAGCTCATCTTGGAAATGAAAAACAGAGTTTCCTTCAGAAGTCTTAAGGTAAGTGCTTATTAACGTGCCTAAAACAGAGAAAGAAGACAGACATTCCTTTCACGTGCATCTTGCTTTTTTCCCCTCCCTCCTCAGAAATACATTTTTAGTCACTTTTTATTCGTGGGGAAAATATAATTAACTAGAAAGCAGTATTTGCTTATTGTAGCATGCTGTACAGCTCTCTTAAGACTCAATACTAGAGGAAAAAAAAATTATCTCATATTTACTAGAACAATCTTGATTTTTTGATAAGTAAAATTTTTAACCCTGTCTATAAATTAAGAATTTTGCTGGCAGGCCTGTAACCCACAGGGAAACAAAATTCCAATGCAGACAGCTACGCTGAACCAAACAGATAAGGCAAAGAATATTTATGTTTTCTTAACTTATTTATTTGCAATTATGTCCTTATGGATTATGAATTAGCTCTCATAAACAAAGGAATAAGAAGCAGAAACAAACACATAATGGGAAAACATAGTGAGGGAGGAAAAAAATGGCTGCAACTTTGGCTGATAGAGATTTTTCTTTAAGATAATACTGCAAAAACAAGCAAGTGAACCGAGTATTAAGGATTTTGTTTGTTTTTAAAGCAATGTCTCCAAAACTGTATCATGATTTGAACTGATAATGGCAATGATCAGGCATGACAGACTTTTGTATGGTATGAAAATGTGCTTTACAAGTAGAATCTACAACAACTCAGAGTTAAACATGTAGATCTGAATGCTGTTGTTTAGAGACCATCTCAAAAGACATCCTAATAACTCTGACAGTCTTTTTTTGTTAATGCAACCGGTAACTCAGAACACAGACATTAATGCACAGCTTGACTAACTGCAGACATGCTACTTGACATGTAGATGTCCACCGACCAGGATATACCTAAGAACTCATCCTACTTCAGAAGGAGTCTCCAAGACAGTAGTTCAGATTACAGAGGGCTATGCCCACAAGCTCAGTTCTGGACTTCCTAAATTCAAGGTAGCTCATCATAGATCAGAGTTAAAATGAACCTCCATCATCCAAACAGGATGCATAAGAAAAGTTTCTCAAATATTCGAAAGGAAGAAAAGGTTCCTATTTGCTACATCTAAATTTCTAGAACAATATGTAAAATGCTTTTTAAAAAGACTATATACTTCTGGGAGGCAATTACATTATGCTCACTACTCCCTATATGCAAAACACTCAAACAGCCAAAAGTGAACAGGTATGAAAGGCACTTTCTGCTGTGAAAGCTCTGACAGGTTGCCCTGCCAAAGGGCTTTGCAGCCTCCTTCTAAGGAGCCTACATCCCAGGAATCTTTAAAGCTTGTGTAAGGCATAATGAGAAAGTAAGAGTCATGAGAGAAGAGGGCAGGGTAGCACAGGACAGGGAAGATGGACTTGTTTCTGCAGTATATGAAGAATCCTCATGCAAGTATTTAAAATTTTCCCCCATCATTTGTCTGCAGTTGGTCTGTAATGTCTACAAACTGATTACTTTGAGAAATCTAGACTTTGACATACGTACCTCAAATACTGAAAGGTCATTTCTTCTGTAGATTTCATTGGCTGGAGGATGATACCAGCCACACTTCTTTGAGTGCCTTAACAAAATGTTTTTACTTTTCATGTATTTAAGACAGAATTCGCACAGGTAAAGCTTTGGTAGTCTGTATAAAATCAGAAAGATATTTTATACAAAAAAAAAATTGTTAAATTCTATAAACAAAGAAGTTATCACAAAGTGACAAGCCCCTCCCCATTTTGAAGTAAACTAAGTAAACTAACTTCAGTTTTAAAAGAGCAAAAAAACTAAACCCAACACATTAGAGAGAACAATTAAACATATACATCAGTTTAGGAGAGAACATAAGGAAAAAAAAAGATCAGATTTAAATCACAGTGAAGCTAATTCAACTGAGTTGGACTTGGAGCAGCTGGTTTGGTGGTCCAGCCTCAACTAGACTCCCAGCTCTCTTTCCCCTGCCTCATCTCACATTTCACCTAAGCTGTTGTTGTGGTCTCCATCAAACTAGGTACACTGTAGTCATACCTCACGTTGGATCCTTTTTCTCAATGGGACAAAGGAGGCACATGACAGGCTACAGGGAATCTACTTCCCTGTGGAAGAGGAAGGAGATGTTTTTTCTTCCTACTCTCTTCCACATATTTGGATGGGAAAGTAGATTGATAGGACAGTTCTCTCCTGCTATGGTCCAACCAGCCACATTATCACTTTGTTCAAGCACTGAAGCCAGTCCAAGAGTTCACATATAGGCAGAAGGCTCCCTTCCACCCAATGGGATCTACCTGCCAGAACGAAAAGTCTGTTCCTTTCAGGATTTTATAGCTATTTATTTACAGTTACTAACATACTACTTCCTGCTGTGGTCTTCTACTAAAAGGTTTAGTAAAACCATTTTTTTAGTCTACAAGCTTACAAGTCTACTAGTAGAAGTTGTACACTAGTACATTTAGATCAGCTTTGAAATCACTGGTATATCCTGGAGTCCCTTGGAGGTAATAGCACTGGTTTACAGCATTCCAAGGTTCTAAGATAATTTGCCAAAGCAGTACAAGCCCCTTACTCCATGATGCAACATCACTATACACAGAGCCAAGGATCACACTGCCTCCGACAGATGCCATCCTGCTGCTGGCTCATACTAACAGCTATCTGTTATCATACCCTGTCTGCATTAATTTACTTGATGGGCCAGATCTCTTTCATGAGTTGACAGAAAATAAGGGCCTACAGAAGTGAAATATTAACACTGTAAAAGCTCTGTTAATAAGATGGAACAGAAATGCTCCATGCAACCTTTTTTTGGCCCTTGATTTTTACATTATAAATTCACAATATACCCCTCATTCCCACTATGCAAAGGTGACAGTATCTACGAATGATGGGGAGGGAGAGAAAAGGCAGTTTACACCAATGTTATCAACATGCTTTCTGGAACAGGCCATTTCACTTCTTTGTCCACTGTAGAGAGTCCTTGATGAACACACAGTTCTGCAAATCTCCACATGCTCTATAAATCCAGTAGCTTCATAAAGTAGGTAATTCCAGCAAAAGCAGAAATCAATAGAGATCTTCTGAACACACACAGACTAGTTCAGGCTTTCTGGCCAACTCTAAGGCATCCTGACAAAAGCAGAGGCCAGAATAGGGATCTCATTGCCCCACTGTGTGCAGTATTTATGTAGTAGGTCCCGACTTTTGCTCCCTCAAAAGACAGGTTACCTTTTGAACAGCAAACAAGATGAATTACTCTGAACAGTTGAAAATTGGTCGACAATATACCTGACGGTAAATTGTTTTAAGGTGAAATAACACAGAAAGAAGCTCCGAGATTATGGCAGTATGGCAGTGTTTTTACAAGCCTTTGAATAGAAACAAACAAACAAACAAACAAAAAACTAGAGAGAGAGAGAAGAGAGAGAGAAGACATACATCTTCCCTCAGAATTATGGAATTCTAAATATAAGCAACTTTTAGAAATAAGTATAAAATTAGTAAAATTCCAACAATATATGATGATCTTGACAACTCACTACCTTGCATATTCCTGTGGGTAAGGCGAAGAGTACCAAGTCTGGATCTCGTATTTTCCAAACTCAATCACTGAAGGATATCGCCCACTTGTTTCACCATTGTTTTTACACCCAATTTTCTGTCAGGTACAATAAAAAGCAACATTAGGAAGCAATAGCAAAGTTAGCTTTTTTAGCATCACTTTCCACCAGTGAATATCTGCCAAACTTGGAGCATTCAAATTCATTTCTTATGTCCTGTCTTCTCTGTCCATGCTGAAAGAATCTGCAAACAGCTAGCTATAAAATATACCACAACTTTAAGGTGCCAAGCAAGTAAGAATAAAGTTAAATGAATACTGTTCATTCTCTGATGATGTATAAATAGCGCTATTCCTCTAAGCTGAAAAAAATTAAGGGACTTTTATTACTGAAAAAGACCTACTGTTTGATGACACAATTCTATGAAAAGGAGCAGTTGCAGCATTATATGTACCTCTCTTGACCCTGCTTCTCAGAAATACTGCTTGTTTGAAGGGCAAAAATCTGCTCATGATTGACTTGTAAAGAGCTGCTTCTAACATAGAAGCCTGCAAAGCTGGCTCATTCCATTGACGCAGAAAAGTAAAAGCCTTTCTTGATGAGGGAAAATTCAGCTGCCGTGTCTAGAGCTTCATTGGCAAAGAAAACTAGTTCAGTCTCAGCAAGCTTTAAATTACTATTACATATCCTAAAGAAGAGCATAAACACCAGCTGGTATAAAGTTTTAGTCAGATTCAGCTCAAAAATTTCAACTACTGGAAAAAAATGTGCAGTTTTTTAAACTCAAAATGTGTTAAATCATGGGGCAAAATAAAATAAGCCCACCATCAAACCCAGTTTGCTTCTCGCAAACTGTATTTGAGGAGATAGACTTAACTTTTCATAGGGGCTGCTTTCCATGCAAACAAAAGTGATCAAGGCACACTTTTAGTGACCAACACTCCCTCAGTGCTGACCAGGATGTCAGCTGTGCCATTCCACATGGAGTCAATGACAGCCCTACGTCCACTCCAAGCACATCCTTCAACATCTACTGCAGGTGTCACTTCTGACCACTCCAGAGGGACACCTTGTCTCCGACCTAGCAGAACGTAACTGTAAAAAATGCCTCTCCGATACAACACACAGAACATAGGAAACATTAGGCCAAACGAAACATACCAAAACTGAAGGTGAGTAGGCATTTGAAAACTCATCAAGTTTTTATTTACAGAAATAACCATATTTTATGCAACACACGACAGCTCTTTTTCCCCCCCCCCCCCCTTTCTCTCTCTGCTTACCTCCAGGGAAAGTTCCCGAGCCTGCTTAAATACTTCCAAATCCTCCTGTGTAACAGTGTCCTTGCTTCCCACCAGAAACACATCTGTATTTTCTTGTTTGATGCTTAGTTTGATTTCAGTATCTGTTATTTAAAACCAGCAAAAAGTTTATTCAGACAGGCATGTTACATGTGCTTTCCCACAGTAATAATCCTAAAGAGGATTGTAGCAACTACAGCTCTTAAAACCTCCTATTCTAACTAAATTTGGAATTCTAAATAATAGGAATGAATCCTTCCACTCTGTGTTTCGTAATTTGCTGTTGCAAAAGCAATTTTCACTACTTGCCTGTCTAAGCTCTTACAGTCTAGTTGGACTAAATTAGCTTTGAGCCTCATGAAACAGACTATATTCTATCACTGGAAATAAATTCTTCCAAATAAATTGCACAACACTCTACAAAATAATAAAAACAACAGAAAGAAGCTGCCCTTTCACTGCCAATTTAAACAAAAACTTTAGAATTTTGGAGTCTTGTGCTAAGCTAAGTGTACATTCAAACATCAGAATTTTTGCTTGTTTCTTTTCTTAAATAAAAGTAATCATAAAAAGGTATTTTACAGCAGTACAGATTGAGTGTTGTGGAGGCAGGATGAAGTTGGTCATGAAAAAGCAATGGAGCAGAGGGAAATGAACTGAAATGCCCATCATTATAAGCACTGACAGCACGCAGCCATAATGACAGCACTACTGCCAGAGAAAGGGCATGGGAAAGAACAAGGCAGTAGCATGACAAGTGGCTACTCATGCGGTACTACACAGCCATAAGCAACATTATGAAGGCACTTGGGGCTCCTAGTGTCACTACAGATGCAAAAATAATAAAAAGGTGGTGTGGTATTAGTCAGAAAAAAAACATTCTGGAGGTTTAGTCAGCATTAGATACAAGGTCAAGTTTTGTTGCTTTTGTATGAAAGTGAAGTAAGAACAAGAGAAGTAGCTAAGACCTATGTGACAAAATAAGAATCTCAGTTTTGGATGGGACGCAGGTTTGGTTGGCGCTTTGACCTTTGCTTACCATCATCCTGATCAGGTTTAATCCTTCCGTCTGTCAAGCTCCCCTTCCCTGGTGAGGGCGTCCCCATCTGAGGGGTCACTTTATACTTTAATCTGCCTAGAATCCTGTGCTTTTTAAGGAAGGTTGTTCGCTTGAAGTGAGCAATTGCTTTAAAAGCACGTCCTCTAGGCACACCCCATCCAGAGGCACAGGAATGAGAAATAAACCTATTTCTAACCTCTTTCTTTCCATAGAAACGGCTACTACATTTTGATGAGGAAGATAATTCTGGCTTACGACGCAAGCACTTGGGTGGTGCATAGCTTGGGTGTCCCTTTTTTCGAGACTGTCCCTGAGTGGCATATATATGAGAAAGTCCATCAAAGAGTCCCTTTAGCTGACTGTTATTAGGAAGGCTACCAAAGGAGGGTGCACTCGACTGACTGGAAGAACTTTGGGGAGAGTTAGAAGAAGTGGAAGTGCTGGATTTTTGTGAAGTGGGGCTCTGACCAGAAATGGGGGTTGGGGGTAGAAGTGAAGAAGGTGGAGGTTTTAGCTTTTGTGTGGTACCTGTAGCCAACACAAGAGAAGTGCATGACTGTTTCTGAGAGACCTTTTTCCTTGGACGATAGTGCTTTGAAAAGTCTATTATTTCACCTCGTGATCTGCGACCATCAGGTGATGGCGTAAAAAACTTAGTAAGGCCATCAATGAGCCCTTTGGTTTTCTTGTTAACTTTAAGTGTAGAGGCAGATATGTAGGTGGAGGTGGTGGTGATTTTGGTGGTGGCACCAGGCCGAGTGGGGTCTGTAACAGGCAATCTGCTGCTTGAATCCTTCACAGATGCAGCATGACCAGATGAAGGTGTGGTACAGACTTTAGTCTTTTGACCCCTACCAGGTGACCCCCTTCCTGTGAATGCATTCATGGATCCTTCATCACTGGTTACAGACCTATACAAAAATTTGGAAAATGAAAATCAGCATTAAAAAGATATAAAAATACTAACAAATTACTACTACAGTTTATATAAGTTACTTGCAGCATTTTCCAAAAAGAAAGTATCTAAAGAAATTTAGAACGACATATTAACTTGGACATACAATTAACATTATGGCATAACATCTGACAACTATTTTCTTAAGGTTGTTTACAGTCCATATAAATAAAAGCAGCTGGGATAGCAAAGTCTCTCAAGGCTACAGGCTCTACCTACTTTTAGGCATGACAGAAATGTGCACATTCTTTGGAGAAAAAACATTAATGGATTATGTTTGAGCATAGTAACTGCTTCACCGCCATATAAGTGACTGCACACAACAAGGAGATGCACACGTTCCATGTTAACAAGTTAATTACAGCAGATCAAAACTCTTGGTAACTTCATCAAAACATTTGTTTAAACTGTACAAAGAGTCTATTAGTTCTTTAAAACAACATTCCGGTTTCAAGAAACTGCTGTTTTTCCAATCTTATTTGATTACATCTAGAAGCACTAGTACTTAAGCAAAAAACACTAAAGATCTAAATGCAAAGTGAAACAGTTTATGAATAGTATAATACTATGCTAAAACAAACAAATGACCAATTTTCTTTAGAAATTATAATAAACACAAAGATAAATACATACATATGTATAGAGGGAAGGAGCAAAGCTGTAAGACCAAGTAAGTGATCAAAGAGGAGCCATAAACAGAGCACAATATGGAACATGATGAGGGTAAGAAGGGGTGAATACTATCTAAAAGCCAGCAAGGTAAAGGACATGCTGCAAACCAAAACTTGTGCAGGCAAATCTGCCAGTTTAGCTATTTGCAGCACCGAAGAACACACTGAAAAAGTTTAAGTGAACAAAAACTGAACATGGAAAAATATGTTAAGAAATAGGTATCAGGAGGTAATAATCAAACTGCACGCCCAAAAAAGGGTATATTGCAGTACCCAACAATGCCATTTTCATCCCCTGCTTTGAAGTTAGCTTAGTTTGTAGAGGAAAGTTCTCTTCCACAGCTTTTTCCTTCTTAATTGCAATGCTGAAGTAATTAATTCCTACAGGTTACTTTTAATTAGAGATGGAACAGCCTGGGGCTACCATCTGGTTTGCTGAACTCGTGGCCCACCAGTCTAAAAACTGGCCCCCTTTCCACTCACACATCCTTAATTTGGTTAACTCCTAAGCATCAACACACACACACACACACACACACACACACAACACAATTAAGTCTTTTGAATTCTTCAGTGCCATAAGCTTATGTCCATAGCAAGACCTATTCTTGCAACCAGATGTGCTAATCACAATCAGTGCCAGAGGCTAACACACACCTGGTTTTAGTTAATGCTACACAGTAATTTGCCCAGGAAGGGCTTCCTACAGATGTAGGACAGGGGAGGGGGAAAATAAATAAATGAATAGTCAAGTACTTATGGATAGATTTTCCCTATACTACATGAAAAGCTCTAAATGACATCAGCCATCTTGCTGTACTTCATGCTCAGTTACTTATGACACTATCTTCTATACCCTATTATCATTTTAAACAGGATTTTACAAGAAAAACGTTATTACTCCATTCCCTCACTCTTACTCTTCAAAAAGAGGTTTACTTTGCTCTATGCATATTAAAAAAAAGCTCAATAATACAAATATGCCTACAGCATTGCAAATATTCATTATGCAAAGATAAGAATCCCTCACTCTTAAAGCACTTCTCTATCTTTCCTTCTCTGGAGCATGTGAGGTTGCAAGTCTTGACACACAATCATCATGCAAAACTGAAAGGACAGTTTCTTTTAACACACTTACTAAAAGCAGGAGCTCAGAACAGCAGCAGCACAACACAACAGCTAAACCCATCCAAGCTTCCCATCTTATTCCTTGCATGTTGGGGGAAGGAGGAAAGACACAATTACAGCATAAGACAGATCTTCCTGCTAAGCCCCCTGGGGAATGCCCAAACCAGGGACATGTTTTAAGAGAAGAAAGAGGGCAGTACTATATTCAAACCACCACTTCCAGCTGAAGGCTTGGAGTTCTCAAAGGGAAAAATGTGCAGGTGTAGCTACAGAGATAGATGGAGTACTTTTATCATACACACACAATAATGAAAGCTGTATGGCTATTCATACAACTGGTACCTTCAAATATATAAGTTATTTTGGGATGTGAAGGGAGAATTCGAAGAATGTTCTACCCTTCTTTAAAACACATTTTTCAACTCCAGGTCTAGATTTTTCACTTTCACCTTTGCCACACACCATCTCTGCTGCCCTGCACTACCTTCCTAAAGCAACATGTCCTGAACTTCAGGACATGGACCAAAAAGGCCAAAACAAGAGCGACAGAAGGCGAACAAGAACATAGCAACTGCACTGGATACATCAGCTAGGCTAGTGGGCTGCACTTTAAAGATCAAAAGAGGAAAAAAAGAAAAAAAGAAAAAGGAAGCACTACATGCTAGTCGCACTGACTCCAGAAATTCTTATTTGGCAAAATCCACGGAACTTTTACAGAAGCTAGCATGCAACTCTGAAGAACATCAGACAGGTTTTCAGGCTGCAGAGGAAAATGGTAGGATAACAATCACATAACAGAATGAGTAGTAGATAGAGCCAGAAAGCTTTTCAGCTGCTCAGCTGACATGGCCAAGAGATACTTGAATAGGAGAGGAGGAAATTTGTGTGTGAATAGGAACATGTAATGGAGGACAACATGCTGCTAGCATTAGCAGAGGATCTGTTTCTGTTTAATACTGAATGTAAAGTCAGCTCAGCTTTTGAAATCTACCTAAACAATCCTCCAGCCAAACCTTAAGATGTCCAATTACAGCACTACCTGAAAAATAGATACCAGGAGAAATACAACTCTCTTATTCTAGAGGGAAAGATAATCTTAAGTAAAAAAAAAATGTAGCCTCTTCCCCTAGTAACCAGTGACTGCTTAACAGGACAATTTTTTTCTTCAAGAATAACACTGAAGCCACAGCTTCAGGTTTACAGATATGTAATACTGACATAGATTACCGTTGGGAATAGGTTTTGTGTGTTGATAGCAAAGGTATTTTTATACTGTTCTTTAAGCAGAACTTTGAGCAGAACAGTGTCCTCAAGTTGGACATAGGTAATGAGCTATTTTTTATCCACTTAACATGGACTCTTGTATATATTTCAGTCAATTTAAGTTACGTTTAAAAGATAGTTGTGCCACATTATTGTATGAACCTTTGTTTATACAATATTTTTATTGTAAATTTACTGTAATAATATTTAGAACCACTAAAATTAAGCGGTTACTGGCCATCAGACCAAAATGTGTGTACTAGAATTACTTCTTATCATTCCCTTCCCCCAACTGAATCATAATTAGAAACAGTAGTTATGTTTGGATCAATTTCCATAAAATTATGTTCAAAAAATGTTTTTTTTTAAAGAAAAGAAAGAGCAGACTACATACACACACCCCACACAATTAAATAGAAACCTACAACATTCGTTGCTTTAGTTTATTTTTCGGTCGTCCAATAGGTTTTGCATATCGTCGCCTTATTTGGGCAGCTTTCTCATGAAGTAGCTTTCTCCCTTTTTTCTTTGGTCTACAGACCTGGCAAATCCACATCCCTATATAAAGACAAAAATAAAACAGACAATCTTTAATTTGTACTGCAAGCATCTACCAAGATAAATGTCAAGAAAACAAGTGCAAAAAATTCTCTTCCAAACAGGGCATAGGGAAGGAAAAGTGGCCAAATGATACCATTCTAGCCATATTTTGGAATTTTTGAAAGCAAATGCTCCTGGAAAGGCAGAAAGTGGCAATAAGGATCATGGGAAAAAAGGTGAGCATTCCAGAAGAGTTTCTGTTTTAACTCGACTCTCCTTACACTAGGTAGATCTTTCTTCAGACATAAATAATTCTGAAAAAAATAATGACATGCAAATTACAAAGCAATCTAAGCTATAGCAAAAAAATCACTTTTTTTTTTTTTTTTTTAGTATAAATATGTAGCAACTTCAGTTTATTAGTCTTTTAATGTTAGATGATCATGCCTGAACATATTTTTACTATAAAAAGGCTAGGGAATTTAAAAGAGTTGGGGAAGAAGAAAAAAAAAATTCTAGCTTAAGTGACACTATGAAACTGACTGCAGAACTGCAGACCGAAGAAGAGGTCTCAGGTAAAGAAAAATAAAGTCTTGCCTTGGACTTGATTAAAATTATATTTATTAAAAAAAAAGCCTGCTCAAGAGGCTTTGGCCTCTTGAGAAGAGGCCATGAGAAAAGACTGAGTGAAAGGATTTTCATTATCACCTTTTGGCATTCGGGAAAGCGGCGGGTCACAGCACTCCATGTGGAACCCTCTGTCACAGGAGTCGCAAAAGAGCATGTTGTCCTAAACGGGGGTGTGAAGAGAAAGAAAAACACAGACTTAAGGCATTGTTGGAGATTTGCATTTCCATGTGTGTCAAACATAAAGCTCGGGTAAACAATAAAGTTAGATTATGCTGAATAGTAACTTACTGCATTTTTGCCTTGGATCCTACACGCACTACATGTCTTGCATTCAATACACTGCCATCTTAAGGCCTTCACATTTGTTGTTAACTCTGGACAGAATTTTAAACATGAGGGATGACCTGAAACACAAAATATAAAACGTTTCTTGATATTCAAGAGATTTGAATCTTATGATCAACACAGGACGCAAACAACTCCACTGGAAGTCTAAGAACTCTGGCCTATTTCAGAACTCTCAGTGCATTCACTTATCTCATGCAAAGAAAATACGGAATAACTGCAATAACACAAGCATCAAGAGAAGCAGAGCACTGACTTTTACTGTAACTGACAAGTGTAAATAGATGTCATAAGCACCTACAGCTAAATTTATGTTTTCACATAAACTAGCATTAGTTCCAAAAAAACATTTCCTGAGCACCTGTCATTTGTCTAAATATTCCAAGGATCTACCACAGAAACTTAATAGCCAAGTTACACCCAGCTTTCATTTCTATGTATTGCTCAATTATACATAATCAGTAAAGTTTCAGAGTAGTAAGCAGGAAGGAAAAAAAAAAAAAAAGAGAAAAAAAAAGAAATCTGCAATTGTCACATGAAAACTTGATTACAGAAGAAGAGTTTAAAACAAGAAAACACTAGCTGAACTATATTCTCACATGAAATTTCATTTTATTCCCTGGTAAGGCCATCTTCTTTTCATGGTAATTTATAAGGCCTACATAGGAACTTTTTCAGCCTGTGCAAGGTATCAGACACCTGAGCACATACATTGCATACAACACTGGCAATGACCTTCCATGTTGTCAACTCAGAATTACTCTTGATACAGATGGATAAAAGTGCTGCCAAAAGTGCTGCTAAGCAGGAAAGTATAAACGCTTTCCAGGGAAGTACTTTTTGCTAGTATTATATTCAGAGATTAGGAAGAACACGGAGCCCCCCATTGCCAGAAGGGCGAGCCCCGATGCTGCGTTGCACTTGGCCTCATCTCATCTTGGCAGAGACGGCCTCATCTCACCAGAGGCAGGGCAGGGAGCCACGTTAACCTGCCTCTGCTCACCGTGATCCAGGCTCACTCCTTCATTGCCCAGTCCAAAACCGAGTTAAACCACTACACAGATGGATACAGCTTAATCCATAAGCATTTGCTGTTTTCATCTTTCGAGAGACTGAGGCATGGACCAAACATGACTGACATGATGGAAGAAATGCTTTAAACTAAGCCCTGCATTGATCACAGCTCCTTTTAGTGTGCACTAACTTTTAACCCACTTGTTTTTTATTTATTTATTTATTAAAAAAAAAAAAGAGAGAGAACCAAAACAATTCACAGAACATATGTCCCCAAAACAAAAAGTAGGAGTATAATCAAATAGTAAAGGACAATCAACAATTCATCAATACAGTAGTGGGTTTTTTTTGGTTGCTGTTTGTTTTTAAATACCCCAAAATGTTACATTTTATTCTTAGCATCAAGTTTAACAGGCATTAACAGATTTTTGTATTTAAAACTGATTAAGCACTTAAAATGCAACTTCTCTCCTTGACAGTGACATACGCACTGGGTAACTGTATAGTGTGGTTCAGTGTTACATTATCCTTTGCACTGAAGCTTAACAAGTGCTTCATTAAAAAAAGAAAAAAAAAATCCACTAAGCAAGAAGAAAAAAGCTCCCTGGAGTGGCTGATATTAATAATCAACAGAAAGTCTTATTTCACCAACCATGACTGAACAGCTATATTAACATGTTCAAGTGTTATCATAAACCAATTTCCTCCATACAAATACACTGAATCTTATACAACTACTCTACACAAAATGATTTATTTCAACATGCAAGGAAGCTGTGGTTTCACTTGCTGATTCTACCTTTCCATTACGCTTACCCTTTTCAGTTCCTTACCCAAGGAAGGCTGATGCTCACCGGTTGGTAACTACGCACATATTATGTATAATGGGATTACTTGATTTCCCTGTTATCAGCCAACAGGCTGTTTCTCATTCAAGCAATTACATAGCTTACCACACATTTCCTCATATCTTAAAGGCTTGTATTATTACACAAATTCTCAGAAAAAGCTGTTGGGGTTAAACCCCACATTTGTGTGGACACAAATTTAGAATTCAGTGCCCAAATGATGTCAACAAAAATTGAGTTATACCTAATGGACATGAAGTAGTAACCAGCACAGGCTTAATTTTTAAAAGGGACTTCTCATTTGACCACTTCTGTGGTCAAAGTTAGGCTGAGTCACTGGGACCTTCAGTAGCTTTACAGGTAGCCTTCCCACATTTCAAGGAATTGGAAAGGGAAATATTCCCAGTATCTCAGAAGAACAAGCATCTGCTGAGAGGCTTTCACTACTTGATCAATCTCCAGTTTCAGGTGTTTAGACAGCAATTAGCCCCCCTTCAATCACTTAACTTTCTTTTTAAACCTCAACAACATCAATATTTTGAAGTGCCATATAAATTTAACAGATTATAGGAAATTTAGACCCTGTGAAGTTGTCATTTTCAAATAGGAATGGACATAGGTTTACTTTTCAGTAGAACTCTATTTTTAAGACTCCACTATTATTCACCCCCATCAGAAAAGTTTAAGGTTTGTGATACACTGGCTGCCTTGTCCTTACTGTGGTAAAAATAGGCAAGATCTGAAAGTTAAAACAGAAATTCACTCCTTTGTGACCTAGAAAAGTCCTGCAACCTGTCCACATTTTTCCTCTCATTGCTGAATTGACCCTTATGTTTATTCTTCAAAGGACTCGTGACAAAACAGGTAATGTTTTAAAGACTAATATGTTAGTGATAATTAATAGTGATAATTACTGCTGTGCTACATTAGATATGCTAATATCTCCAGTTATTTATAACTTGGTTGGGGAAAACGGAAGTAAAGTTTGGTTCCAGTCTGAAGATTTTTCCAACTCAAAAAATGGGGAAAACCAGACTTAAAAAGGAGAGGAGGACTACTACTTTTTCTCTCAACATCTTTTACTCCTTCAGAACATGCCCTGTTCAGAAGGACACAGCAATGCATCTCATTTCCACTGCCCAAATATATAATATTTCCAAATGCTAAACAAACAAATCCCCCATACAGACACTCCTGCCTCTCCCAGATATCTAAAAAGCTTCCCCTGTTTATTAGCTCAGAGAAGCATAACCATAAACAATGGAAAGAAATACGTAAGGGGAAGCAGACATGCCAGTAGTGGGCACTGCAATTTAATCTCTGATCAAGCAAACTACAATTTACTTCTTTCGTGCAACATTCCATTTCTGTTTGTTATTGAGCAAAACTAGGTTTGAGACACACTGCAATGTGCAAAGCTGCAAATCCAATTACAATAAGCCTCCACTTGAGTGGAATTTTGCTATATGTTGCACTGAGATTGGTTTTTATTTTAGTTCGGCATCAGTAGCTGAAGTTTAGCCATCCAGCAAGCTGACTGGCAGTCTCAACATTTCATTCTGTATATCTAATATATCTCAGGAACTAATTAAAGATAATTTAGTCTTAATGAGGCAGAAAGAATGTATCAGTGTTAATTCAAATGGAAGCTGATCCATGAAAGTCAAGGCTTCCAGTTTTAATGTGCCTTAGAACTACTGGAGAATTATTACATAACAAAACAGCTGATACATAAGATCACCTGAATAATAAAAACTGTGTCTGCAGAACCACCAGAGGACTGTAACCAAGCACTGGTTTATCTTTTAGCTGGGAAGGGACCGTCTGCATTTCAAGAAGCTTAGCGAGCACTCCTCCCTTATGCTGCGGTAACCTACAGGGGCAGGAGTTATTTTGCTGGCACATTAAAAGCAGCCCACCTGAGCAGCACACAGCACTAGCCTAATGACTCCTCCTCCAGTATAAAGCATTTATACAAGGATTTCTTTCCAGAATAGCTAAACTGATCAGAGATTTTCATATCTCAATCTCCACAATTACACTAGAAAAAAAAAGTATAGCATAGACTGGCTAAAAAGATTAGCATGTGTTTTTAGCAAAAGCTCTCTGAGGATGGGAAGTAATCTAGGTCAAGAACATGCTGGATATCATCGTGCATAAGCAGTACTCAGAATGATGCATCGTGCTACAGTATTGGGTTTTAAATATTAATCTGCATGATCTCTTTTCACAAGAAGCACCTGCATTCAGCACAGCTGCAAGAAGTCAGCAAGAGCCACTGCTCACGAGGGGCCAGGGACCTGTGATGGTTGTCACCTTGGGCCTGACGAGCAGCCCCTGCTTGGCCACCATCACTGGCCCATAGATTTGGCAGGGGACAAGAAACCATGCTCCCCACTATTGCCCCTATTCCAGCTCTGTCCCCAACTCCCTGCTATGGTAGCTCTATCACCTTCCACACAAAGACATTTTAAGGAGTAGGCAACAAAGGAGAACCCTGCTACATCCAAGAGAGGAATTCTTTGAAGGGGGGAATACTAAGGATTTAATATTAAAAACCTACCTATACCTCATGACAAGAGATCTTGGATCTAAAAACTCATGATATCACACTAAAAAACATATTGGCCATGGCAATGGAAACTAGAAGGAGGAACTCAGTTTCTCCCAGTAGCTAATGAATGGCAAGAAAAAGAGTTGGGTTTTGTTTTTTCATAGTTCATTTGTTTGGCTTTAAGTTTTACTTTGTTTATATAACTTCATAGGAAGGTAAACATCTGGTTCATTAACTGACAAAATTCATGCATTCACTGCTCCTCTCTGAGCTCTGTCTTTGCTTCTCTAAACACACATACACCATGTCAAAACCAAACTAATGCTTCACTAGCACCTTTAATACATTACCTGAAATACCATTCAAATAGCCATTCCACCAATAAAGCAATTTTATAGAAGTTAAAAACGCAGCAAACATTGCAAAGACTGTTGCACAACTATATTCCCCTTACTGCTTTCTTGGGTTCTTAAAAGCAGAAAATCAGTAAAAGCAAAATTCCTGACCACCATTTGGTTACAAATTATGAGTTTTTAGAGCAAAGGTAGATCTCAAACCATCAAAATTCCTACATTTTAGAAATCTACTCCCCTCATTAACTTACCCAGCACACCTACATTTCACATCTAAGGATCAACGCAAACATCTCATTTGCAGTTATCTAGACTATCATCTTTTGATAAAAATCCGAGACTTCTTCCACCTTGTCTGGGTTCTGAATAGGATGATGTACCAGTTTAAAAAGCTATTTACAATCTCTTAAAAACATAGCTACTCAAAACATTTTATAACATTTATAAATTCAACCAACTTACCACTGCTGCCACAGTCAGCACAGGACAACAGTTCTTCTGGCTTTTTTTCACGATTTGATTCTTTCGTCCCCAAACAAAAGCTACATATTGGAATGGGATCAGCTCGTGGCTAGATTTAAAAATAAACAAGTATTAGTTAGCTTTTTTTTTAAAAAAAAAAAAAAAGGCAAAAAAACACAAAACAAACACAAGCAAACAAGCAAAAATGGCCAAACGCTACAGAGATGGGCAAATCATTCTCAGTGGCCTTTTTGATTTCTCAAATGCCTAAGCTCAGAATATCAAATTTAACAGACCTTTTATTGTGCTATATATTATCTAATAAGATAGAGGTCCATTTGGCATCCTTTCAGTATGGCAGAGTTTATCATCTTAAGATATTAACCCACAATTAGCAACCCTGTGTGCTAACTCACATGGGAAAAAAAGAAAAAGAAATAAAACTAACGAAGTTAAACAGGCAAAATTAGAAAGTAGAACTTCAGAAATTATTATTAAACACAAAAATTCAATTCCATAAAACATAGAAAATGGATTATTTTTAGCTCTAAGAGTGTACAAATATGCAAACCGGCCTTTAATACAGTTGGAATCATCTTCCATTCTACGAGACGAGCAGAATCTTTTAAACAAAACTGCAAGTTTGAGGCATTCCACTACACATCCATCCAGCAAGGAATTTCCTTGCGCCTCCTTCTGCAACTAATGGGCAGGGTAAAACCAGTGGATTCAATGGATCAGTTACATCCTCCAGCCCAAAAGGCGCCGTCAGCTGCAGCAGGCGCTCAGGCTATGGCAAACACACCAACTTCAGCAGCACAACTGCTTCTTCCCACAGCAAGGGCAGAACAAGGAGGCATCTGTCTCTAGATTGGTTTCCAAGAGAGTTACCATCGCAATGAACCAAAAATCAAAAGTTTCTTCGTCCAGGTTTTTTTTTTTTTAATTTTACTAATATGAAATGAATTATAGCTTGTTTTCACTTGCATTCCTTAATTTTTTACTCTACGTCCTTACACTTCTCTAAGGCGACAGCATATCTCTAATCATGCTACAACTCGGTGCTCCATGTAGAGTGCAGCAGTTCCAGGCCCTTATATCTCAGCACACCACAGCAGACACCAAAACTAACCTAGACCAGCAAGCCTCACATCCTGGCCCAGGATCCCAAGAACACCAAAACTGTCAGGATCAAATTATCCTACCCAAACTCCTCTCCCACACTAAGCTACAAGACACCTCTATATGGACATAGCCTGCAGTTTAGCGTTAGGAGGAGGGTAATTTCCTGAAAGCTTAGTGCTCAGGAGGTCTACCCTTTTTCCGAAGGAAATTATTAGAATATTACCATACATATGTATCCCAAAGCGCATACACTGAAAATGTATATGTATGTAACTTGACCCTTTCAGCCAGCATCAAGTTATCCATTTTCTTCCATAAACTACAGAAGGCAACTAAAATAGCACGTTCTTGTGCCAAACAGAAATAAACTTCTGCAATCCTTATTCTTACTAATACAAACCTTATGGATAGCGGAAATATCGAATTGCTACTTTGACAAAAATATTGTGAAAAATAATAAACTTGGAAGATTTACAATTCTGTTATGCTTCAAAAACACTAAGTTACTCATACTCTTTGTCAGTTATGGCAGGATGACATTGAATGAGATCATTAATTTTATCAATGGAAAAAGGATGTACATGCTACTTGCAGAAACTTCCACTTGCTAGTTAAAAATGATGCAAATGCAGATGATAAAACCATTAATGTTCTTGCCAGCAAGCCATAACAATTCAGTAGTCCCATCATTATACTTCAGCAACCTGGTATATACAGAGGAAATTTTAAGACTTTTATTTTGGATAGAAACTAATATAAAAAAACACATCAGCCTTTGGTTTGTTTACTCCTTCTCAGACACGCAGTGACACAAATGCCAGAGCAGAGCTATCCATCTACACCTGCTCCCTCCCAGCACCTTGTGAGAGCTCCTTCATCCCAGACCATTTTGCCAATATTGCCTTTCTTCCCGCGGACACCAGCGAAGAACTCACCCGAGCAACCCGACCATCTCGCTTTCCCTGGGATACAACGTGGCTTTAGGCATTTCAGAAATGCTTACCCTGATAAATTATTTACAAAATATGACATATTGTTCATGTAATGAAACAAATCCGGGCCCACAATTTCATTTATCTTGCAGAATTTCTTCTTGCCCTAGGAAAGACATGGCCATTAGCCAAAATTCATGTGCTTCCCGCAAGCTCCCTCCCCTTTGTTTTTAGCTAAAGGTAACATAAAGGACAAAGGTTGCCCCCAGTTCAGAGCTAGGAAGACTGATGTCCCCAATACCAAACCTAATAACAGAGAGGTTACAAATCTCATCACCTTCATGCATCGGTTTTCAGAAATCTTAGAGCTCCAATACGCATTTTGGAGCCATTTATATTAATAACCATCTGAATATTTTGTGGTCTGATCTGACCTGATGATGATTGAAAATCAACAACGTGCACGTGCCTTTCTGGGCAGTAAATAAAACTTAGGGGAACTGCAGCTAAAGCGAGGCTACATTTATACCAATTGCAGAATTATTTTCGACCTACAACTGCTTACTATGATAAACTGCAAGAACAGATATTTTGACTGGGTCAAAGAGATCCAAAGATGACCCCAAAAAATACACCTCCTGTCTATATCTCTTTTTTCGTCTTAACCACTGTTATAACTTCCAAACTGCAGTTATCAAGCACCATTATTCTTCTCTGGAAAACAATGCTTAGTTGAGGTAAAGACTCATTCCATTCTCTTTCCTACAGAAAGAAACCAGTATGGCCAGTTATTTGATCCTGCAACATTTTATTATAAATAGACCAAAAATATTTATCTTGCTACTCAATCTTGGTTTAGAGGAGAAAGAGAGGAAAATGAAATTTCTATCTAGTATTTCAGAATCACATTAGTTATGTTCTTACAAACCTTAAGATATATTTCATGTTCTGCCACTGTATGCAGGGCTGGAAGCGCGTTGTTTCCTCAACATAGCTAACAAGCTGAAAGGAATTCTTCGTCCATTTCATGTAGGAAGCAAGCTAAACTACTACCTCCATCAAGTATTACATTTTCTTTTTCTGAGATAGCTGAGTTACCATCTCCCATTTCTAGTCAAGAGAAATGGTATGTCTAAATTCAAGAGGTTGTCCTATTCAAGTGACAGCCAATGTTTTCCATTGCAGGAGGGGAAAATTAGCAGAGGTCTTAGCACACACTTACATTCATAAACTGGATATTCACAAAATGCAATCAAACTACTAAATCCTAGAACACCTGGGAAACAAAACAAATAAATAAAACCAGACTATCAGATCAGCATCTATAAACCCCTTTTTTAATACTACTTTCCCATTAGAAATTGAACAATACTCATTTAAATATCATGGATTGAAGCACCACATTCGATGGACCCTTGAAGTGACAGAAGAGCCTAGCACCATCTCGAACGGTCACGCTACTGTCACCAGTAACTCTGAGTCACCGCGGGGGTGGGAGCCCTCCCGATGCACACACAGACTGCCGGCCCAAGAGCACCTTCTCAGGCCCCTACAGCAGGTACTAAAGACAGGCTTAGATTGAAAAATGCAGTGTTTTGTATATATTTCTGAAATAGAATGTTAAACAGCATTACTTTACACTGTCAAATCAACAATTACAGACTTTGATAGGAGATACTTATTTAGTCTTGCTGCAGCTACAGTACAAATGTCAAACCGAGCTCTAAGAGGATTTTAAAGTCTCCAATGGATCCCCCTTCCCTCCAAGGGACAAAACACTGAGGCAAAATTACCTCTATAAACAATCACCCATTGCAACTCACCACAGTGCTGTCATAAAGGCGTGTGAGGAACAGAAAAGCCATGCACGCCGGCAGCGTTTTTTCCTCCCTCTCCAAAGGGTGACTTACTAAAAGGTACCACAAAATATTCCTCAGGCCACAGGCAGCATCTCTGCTCCAGGCATCATATAAACCTCGGCTTTGACCTCATCAGTGCATCACCTTCCTGAGAGGGGCACTAAGGGGATGAAGGAGAAAACAAGCGGCACAGCTCAGCTCTGCAAACGAAAATCTGGAGTCCCACGCACATCGACTCCGGAGAGATGCACGCACATGAACACACTGCCTAAGCAAACACTGTGTTTTAGTGTCTGCCAGACAGTAAAACGTAACACGGTACATAACTTTATGTAACTACATACACTGTATGTAACTAAATGGACATACACTGTATGTATATACATGTATATGTATATGTATGTATATATGTATATACAGTGTATGTAACTAAATGTAACTTTAGAGTCTGCCAGACACTAAATGTAACACCGTATTTCAGTGTCTGCCAGGGAGCATCTTGGGTACAGGGGCTAAAGCCCAGCAGCTGGTCCCATCCGGGCACTCCTGCCTTTCAGCGCCAGAGCAATGATGCGACTGCACCTGGAAGCACCTGCACAGCCCCGGGCTGAGTAACAGAGGAGGAGGATTTCCCAGATGCGCCCCCAACCCAAAGGGCAGGGCTGAATGAAAAGCACAACAAGTTTGGGGGATGTGAGAGAAAGCAAGGAGAAGGCCCTCAAGGTGAAGGATAGTTTATCCTCTTCCAGCAATTTAATACAGGTAGGAAAAGAAGCAAAAGCAATTGCTTGCCACAAGGAATGAAACACACACAAACTCGCATTAAAAAACCCACCACTGGAATTCCATGTACTGATATGAACTGAGCAGGAAGAACATGGAATCAAACAGTGTTTACATTAAATTAGCCAGTGTTTCCACATCTGTTTTACTGTTGTGCCTAGAAACAATAAT
This sequence comes from Tinamus guttatus, assembly GCF_059628265.1. Classification (NCBI taxonomy): domain Eukaryota; kingdom Metazoa; phylum Chordata; class Aves; order Tinamiformes; family Tinamidae; genus Tinamus; species Tinamus guttatus. Next base: position 8,253,320 of record NW_028288780.1, read on the forward strand.
GGACAAAACAAGAAATATTGCAAGGTTTTCAAGATGAAGCTAAAAACAGACCCAGAAGGATGCTAGCCCAATGCCGTAGGCAGGCAAGGACTCATGTCAAGCACAGTACTGAATGCCAGCAGCTTTAGGAAATCCACGTTCTCTCTCTCCCCATCATGGCATTTCGTAAAATTTGCATTTTTTGAACCTGTTTTACCAAATACTTGTTCAAGAATCTTGTACCCTAGAAGACAGTTTGCATTAACAGTCACACGAATGTCTGCACATCTATTTGAGTATAGCTTAGTCACTTCAGAGAAAAACTGGCAACAACGTGCTATAGGCAAAGAGCTAAAAAATATAGATTTTGGCAAGTTCAGTGTTTTTAAATCATTAAGAGGAAGGAAAGAATTGTAATTATCTGGCATTATTTCTTTATAAGCTCTAAAACATTAAGGGATCCACAACCTCTGCTGCTTTCTAGCTAAAAATCTTCAACTATATAGCAAACCCTGACTGGTCCTCACATAACTCATAGTAATTCAGAGGTGATAACACAAAGTCAGCATTTCACTAAACCAGTGCAACTTCCGTATTTAAGCAATGCTTTAGTTGTACTGCTAGAGTCTGCCATTTATGCAACCAGCAAACATCATTTTTGAGAGTGACAGCTACCTATTCTTAGAAGCTGACGGGCTCTGCCACTGCATCCATTTCAGAAAAATTATATTGGCCAAAAAAAGCAGAAATTAGTCTCAAAATTCTGGTCCAAAAGACTAATTTCTTTTTTCAATGTAGTCTCTTTGCACTCATGGACTTCGTATGCTCTTCTGACTCCATTTCTATTTCTTATGAAAGTATCAAGCATCAAGTACCAGCATGTTCCAAGATCTCGCTCTTCCCCTAAAAGCAAGCAAGCAAAAACATCCTGAGCTAAATCTGCAAAGTCCTATTGGGGATGATGTGCAGTTATCCTCGGCTCTCTTTCGCTCTAAAATCAAGGAGATTATCTGCATTGCTAGAGCTCTCTGGAGATTCACACACGTTGTTGGAAAACTGTTAGGCCTTAGCTGCATATACACAATTACGTAGTCTCGTTAGATAAATGAATTCAAGGAACTGAGAAGGGTCATGCACACACCAGCCAAACAGACTTATTTTGAAAAGTTAACAGAAAACTCCAACTGTTTTCACATTTGCAACTCAAGTATCAAAATGCCTTTTCAGAAACACCCTGTTGCTGGAAAATATCCTTAAGCAATGATACACAAACATTAGATATCTATTATCCTACGAACAGGAGCAGTATAGAAACTATTTCAAGGTTAAGAGGACCGACAGAGGCAAAACTAAACTGAAAATAGAAACTGCCATGGCCTTCACTGGGAATCCGCTGTTCTGGCCTTAATCTTCACTCCAACAAGCTTCCAAGATTTTTAGTGCACCACATAATGTCCATCCCTCTTTTGCAAAATACACTCGAAGAGTCGTCTCAACCACCGGCAACGCGACATCCCAAGCGGCACACAAAACCTCCACGGATAAGGGCAGGAGGACTCTCCCACCTTCCCAGGTATCTGTCCCCTGCCCAGCCTATAGGAACTCTGGTTCCTAGAATAGATCTCAAAGCTGCTCAAGAATATGAGTTTCTTTGTGAAGCTCAAATCCAACATGCAGGCGACACAAGGTATTCCTGGCTTTGTTGTTATTCTCCAACTAATAATCCCAAGTACTACCCTTAAAACAGGCACACACACACACAGAGCCAAGGCAAGAATGTGAAAACAAAACACATTTCCTCCCAGCCCCCCCGACACACCTTCCCCACAAAAGACCCACATATATCCAAAACTGAAAGGCAAGCTTTAGAGCTTGCATCTTCAGAAATGTCTCCTTAGGTATTTATTATGCTGGTAGCCAGTTTCCTAAGTGTGACTTGAATTTTTTGGTTACTGAAAACATCATTCTTTACCTCCTCCAAAATACAAAACACAATCTGAAACAGAGAAGCTCATGAAAGTTACTACTTGAGAGAAACCAACCAGGATTAGTGTTCTGCACGTTCTGTATTATTCAACATGCAGAAAAGCACATCCGCAACACACACATGCGCACACACTTACCTTGTCATTTTCTATTAAGGATTTTTATCTATTAATTTGCTTAAAGGGCTCTATTTCTTTTTTCAAGAAAGGCCAAAGCAGTCCTGGTCCTCTTCATGAACTTCATATAAACCACCAAGCTCCATTCATGTTGTTTGCAGCTTATATCCACTGAAAACAAAAAAAAAGCCACTTTCTATTGTAAAAGCACCACCCAATTCACGGGATGCACCTAGAGAAGGGGCAAAGCAGCAGCCCAGAGGCGCAGATAATCTCCCAGCTCCCTGGAGGATGAGCTTTCACTTTAAACAAAATCAATTTAAAGCTTCTATGTTTGTAGAGGAAGAGTTCTCAAAAATGTAATCTCAGTTCGACACACAAGCCACTGGATTTGTGGGCAGCCTAAAAACCAACATTTTTGATAAGTTAATACCCTGCTGTCATTTCAACAGATACTGAACTCAGTTACCAGTAGGACGCTTGAAGTACCAATAACTTATTTTTCTGTTAATCTGAACACAGAATTACTGACTTGGAAAGAAAATTCCCTTTTAAAACTTGAGGGGATAATTGGATTTCCTTTACTTCACAGGAACACGCCTTCCAGTGCATAAAGTCACTGCTCCAAGGTTATTTCAATAAGCTTTACAGCTTTACTGTTATTTATTCACAAGCTTCCTTTTTTCCTTTTTCCTGTAAAAATAAAAAGGTTGAGTACTTTTGAAACAGACTCTTCCTTTCCTTTAGTTTGCCACTATAGGGAGAGGACACAAGAATTAATGCACTTTCAAAACTACCAAGCAAGTTAAAAGGATACCAAGCAAGTCTTGTCCTTCCACACTCTTTCTACAGTTACTGCACCTTTGCTACTGCTTCAAGCCAGAACCAGCAAAGCCTTTGAGAGAAAAAAAGCTTCTTGAGTTCAGAAGATCTTTTTGTCTTCAAATTGGTTCATTCTTGAAGGCTACATGCCAAGTGCTAAACAGCAGCTATTTCCTCTGCTCCCCAAAGCTTCTGTCACTTCTAGCCTTTAACCTTCAGCTTCAATGAAAACCATCAGTTGCACTAACTGCCTTTGTGGCTCGTATGGATGGAGAAGTCCACGTGTGGTCTTAAAGTCCTGAACACAGTATTTCATGCAATATCCACTTCACGTAACCATATGCCGTAACTGCATCTTTTGCTGCTTTCCAGCTTCCCCAGCTAGACACCTCTACACAAGTAAAATGGCTTTAGGTAGGATCAAATCCCTTTCGCTTGTAACGACAATCCAGTATTTCAGGTGAAGAACGATTTTATTAATATATAATCCTTTGTAGGTATGCCTCCAGACTTGTCAAAATTCTCTCTTCGGTGTTCTTAAAGAAAAGCTCAGATAAACCCAGACAAAAAGGATTTCAAGCTACTGTTAGCTTAGTACTTCTCAGTTAGGTTACCACTACTTCTGGCAACACATTTTCTTCAGGAATACATATTTGTAAGCTGTCTCTATCAGGTAGAGAAGATGGGAAAGATCCTGCATCTTCTGTACTGCATGTGGAAAACACTGCCCAGTTGCACATATTTGGCTACTGACAGGGTTGGTCCCCTTTTTTATTTTCTGCAAGATGCCCTTAGGGAAATCGTTCAAAACAGATGCAAAAAATCAGACTCTCTACTACAATATGGATGGCTCCTTTTTCCTGCAAGGATTGATGTCTTCCAACATCCTAGGGAAAACTTCGTTATCGGCTAAAATTAGAATGACTCAAAAACATGTTTTTTTTTTTTTTTTTCCTCCTTTCCTGATTCCAAGCTTCTGCATTTCTCTCTTCAGTCACCCGCTTTCTAGAGCCAGTTGCTGATATCATATCTATGCATCTTGAACTTTGCTTTCTTGCTAGAAGAAAGATTTTCAGTATTTTTTCATTTAATTCCTCACTTTGGCTCACAAAAAGAGCCTCAAGCAGTTTCATGCAGCAGTTCTGCTTTCTGCCATTGCCTCTCTAAAGTAAGTCCATTGACTCCGACAGACCAAAGCCAAACTGCCTTTCCAGAGTCAACCAAGCAGATTATACCTGAAATTTTGCTACTCTTTTGACAGCAAACATTACTCAATACACTAAGGCATCTTCCAGGTTATCACTTGGCCTTTTATGGAGTTCAAATTCTTCTTTGAAAGTAAGAATTTTAATATGCCTTAGTGAGATTCCTCATGTTGTGTTCCGTCGTGTGCTTAAGAGATTTCCAAACTTCTGAATGTGGAACCTGTCCCCCTGTTTCTTTTGATTAAATACACATGCAGGATTTTTGTTTTAAGAAACTGCAACCCCCCGAACTTCAAGTTCTGGGTGTTGCTACACTGTACTAAGGACGGGGCAGGTTACAGGTGTAATCACAAGCAAGAGAGCACTGCTACAGCTCACTGACCAATGGGCACATCAATTTTGCAAGTCTTTGAGAAAACACTGCTATTAATAAGAGTAACTCCAATACAAGAAGCAAACACTTATTTTTTTTTTAAACCATAATACCATGTTTACTCAGATGTCTGTATACATATATTTTTTATTCATAACTACTAACAAAGTCATCCTACACAAATGTGTATAAAATACTTGCAATGTGGCACAGGATAATTATAAGTTGTCTTGATACTAATTGCTCAAGGAAAACATTTAATTGCATATTAAATTGCTCATAAGCATGTTTTATTTAGTGTACTCTTTGCGGGCAAGTTGATTATCAGCACTATCCAGATTTGAATAGCATTGTGCTAAATAAAGTAGGGCCTTTGTGCAATCAAGCTCATGTCTGAAATGCAGTTTTACAGAGGAAAAAAAAAAAAAAAAGAGGAAGTGGCCAAATTTCCACACACAAAGGCAATAAATATCCTGCCCACCTGCCTCACAAACTTGAGGGCAATGCACAAGGACCAAGGAGAAAGGATTTCAAGCAGCACATTCTGAATGTGACACAGCATTAGATGAGAACTATTTCTTTAGGTTTGTTTCCACTGATGTCTGATTCCACAATGCTGACTTTCATTGGAGAGAGCTATAAATTAAGTATTTCATTGTAACATATGCATGTAATTTGACTCTGTTTCTACTCAATTCAAAGAGCATGTCTAATACAAATAATTTCACTTTTATTAAGATAGGCACCTCTTTCTGAGGCCAAGTGAAGAGAAGTGACATTGCTGAACTCCTATTTCCCTACACACAGCAGCAAGCAACGCCAACCAGCCTGGCTGCCGACCTTTCTGCTGTGAGAATCACCCATTTTTTGAGTGTTTTTAGCAGATCGAAGTACTACTTAGCCATGGTAGCTACGGAGCAATACAAGTAATAAAATTACATATCTGTCATAAACACATTCCCAGTCTCCCTTGTGAAAGTGAGAAAAACTGAACAAATAGCCACTAAAGTCAGAATTGCTGAATTTCTGTTCCAACAGAAACTGAACATTATTCTCAACAGGAGAGAGGCCGCGACGGCTGCATGCCCTGACGGGCCAAGACTCTAAAGTCACTCGCAGGCCTCTGAGCTTGACAGAGGGTCACTCAAGACACCAGGCCACCCAAAACCTATCCATTAGCTTACCAGTGTGTTTGAAGCAAGAACGCTAGCGTGTTTGATGCAAGACTTCAGAGAACAGCAGCTTTTCACTCGACCAGGTGTGGAAATCCATGGCAGGGACATAAAAATCAACACGCAAAAGAGTCTAGGACACACGGAGTTTTTCTTGTATTTCTAAACAATTGAAGCAATAGATTGTTCTGTTAGTCCTTGCCCTTTTAGGTGTATAGATAAGGACTGATTAGGACTTATTTATCTTGAAAAGGCTCCCCCCCCCCAAAAAAAAAAAAAATCAAGATGTAAACTTTATAATAAACCTAAACCACTGACTTTCATTTGCCAAATACTGTAAAGTTATCTCCTGGGCACCGATTTCCCCTTCCCTCTTCCTTCATATGCAGGAGAAAGTGAGATATCCCTGTGAAAAAGAGAAGCTGCATGAAGGAAGCCACGTGACATAACTCGCCCACCGAGCAGTCTTTAAAAGGACTAGATTAACTTAAAAGGCCAAAGAACAAATAAACAAGGTCATTCTTTCCCCACGTCAAGTACACTCCGTTTAGCTCTTTTAGGACTAGCGTGATAAAACAACAAAACGTTGACCTTGACGTCTTGCAAGGAAGCCTGCAGTTCTCAGTTTCCATGCATTTCCCTTACAGGCAAACATATTTCTGCTGCGCAGGACAAAGTAGACTGTGGATTTTGAGGCGTGATCAGGGAGATTATTCGCTATCACGCAAATTCTTAGGTGCCTACATCAAAGTATTATTTACATCTTCTGCCCTTTTAAGGCTTGTTCACTACTTTCCTACAACATTTACAGTAGACTTATGAAGTAGATAATGTAAACAAGAAGGCTTTAAATAAACTGAAAACACACCAAAGAAATGGATTATGGTATTCTTCATGGTCTATTTAATCAATCATTCAGGGATGAACACCATCTCCCCTAAAGTTCTACAAGGGCAAACACTTACACGAGCTGTACTCAATCAATTAAATGACAAAAATCAGCATTAAAGATCCTTGTGGGGGTTTGTGTTTAAATTTTGTTTTTTGGAACTACACGTCTAAAGTCGAGATCAGTTCAGTAACACGGTACAAAGAATTCTATATAACCCAACCCACAGAAGAAAACCTAAAGACCTCCAACACCAACAAGCAGTCTTGCTAATGATGTCAGCATCTAAGGGAGCCACATTCACGCCTCATTTTTTTTTCCAAGTTAGTTATACTAGAGAAGTCACAGCAAATTTAAAAAGTCCGGTCTTATTTACACACAACCTCCTCTCCAGGCCCACAATTGTGGGCAAGAAAGTTATTCCACTGGAGTCCAAGAACTTCAGCACTGATGACAAGGCAGTTCAGGAATAACATTTTCATTCCCCCTTTCCTTAAACTACTTGTAAAGTATTTTTTGGTAGCGTCACTTATGGGAAGTTCAGCTTTAAGCAAGCAACTAAAAAAAAATAAAAAATAAAAAATAAAAATCATAGAACCACAAGAATTTAGCCATCTGAAAAGACACACTTGCAACCAAAGCTTCCTTCCTTCAAGGCTTATTTGGATCTGAAGGCAGGTTTTCTGTTAACTGACCAGGACCAAAACCAAGTATGCTTCGTGTTCCAAATATATTCAAGTAATGTATATAGTAGTTGACACGAAAGCACTCTAAAGTTACTAGATCTGACCAGAGTCCCTTATAGCATTACTAAATAAGAAGTATGATCTAGTTATTCCACACACACCCCAAAAAACATTTTGATAGGCTAATTCATCATGAACACAGCACTGCAGACATTACATAATTTCACACAGACTTGCCTTAGCTCCTGCCAAAGAAAACAACAAATTGTATGAGAAATAAATCTACACTCAAAGAGAAATGACAGTGACAAAACATGCTGAGAGGAAGAGGAGGAAGGGGAAAGGAAGGAGAGAAAGCATTAATATTGCACAAAGAAAGGTTTGATTTAGTACTCCAAAATAACAGAGCTTTAAGTTTTGAAGTCAGAACATATGAATCAAGTGAACCCAGCAAACAAAACCAAACTTTTCACCCCAATTTCTCTATTCCCAATAGACTGACTATGTTTTCCTGATATTTGACAGAAGTAGAATCAGAAAAAAGCAGAAGCTGGACCATAAAACTTATTCGATGACACCCTTATTAAAATCAGGATTTTCTTCCTTATATCAGTGCTTGCTGTCCTCCTTTTTATTTATTTATTTTACATTTTTCCTTTAGAATATATTGCTGCCCATCAGGTACAGATCATTATTCTCCATTTCTGCAAAATAGTCTAAATATTTAGCTTCCAACCTACCAATAAGTTAATATATGAGAAGTTTACATTATCTATTCAAAACACACAAAGAAAGCTAAAACCATTTTTTCCCATTAGCATATTTTTTGATCATTTTGTTAGGTCCAACAATGCACACGAACCCAAAATGGCCAAGACGCTACCTGATTAGGTAGTTGCCAGGAAGGTGGAGAGAGTTGGTTTAGGAAATATAACAGATATCCTAGAAGGCTTAGCTTGAATTCTTGTTCTAGGTTCAGGACTTCTATGAGCACCAAGTGCTCTGCATAATCTGAGTACTCAGTTCCTTACAGGGAAACAATTTCAATGCCATTGCTTTAAGAATAGCACGGAAATTATACTCCAAAGGCTTTGTAGCAGCTACCTAATGTCACAACACAGGCATAGGAATGGCAGAGGAGAAACAAGTCTATGAAATAGCCATAGATTGACCTACAGATTTATACAGCGACCAATTTGTTCTCTCATTAAAGTAGTGGGATAGGTGAAGAGTATTTAGGACTAAAAAGGTTTTTTTATTTCTGCTCATTTTTATCCTTGGTTTCTTTGGTTTCTTGTAGGGAACTCCACAATTGCTTGGTGCTAACTGGGAGATTTAAAGTTCACACAGTTTTCCGAGGGCTCTAACACGAAAGGAATTGCAGAATTTTCCAGGTGAGTGGGTGCAAGTATCTTTGCATCATAATATAATTTTATTTATAGATAAAGCATTTCAAAATATTACTGCCAGGCCAGACAGTACAGATTTCAGTCAATTTAGACTGAAAGTGTCTCGCAAACAGCACAAAGTGCACACTAAGGAACAAAGTAACATTCTGAGGAGCATTTTCCTTGAAAGCCCAGTCAAATGTTAAGTGGTTTATAGCATCAGTTTGCATACTTTTTCCTTTTAAATGCTTTTAAAATTGGTTATGCCTTAGAAAACAAATTTGCATTTGTAAGACACCTCTAAGATAAAAGGTGCTGCTGACACTGTTTGACAAAACCTGATGTGGATTTGCTAAGTGACATAGGTATTCCCCAGCAATTTCTCTACTACATAATAGGTCTTAGCACCAATTTCCTCCTTCTCCTGCTGGGGAAATTCATGGGTAGCACATCCAGAGCCTTCACTGCTACTGACTACTAAACACAACCCTCTCCTCTCCCCCTTCCCGTCAATGCACCCAGACACGCGCAGAGCCCACGCAGCCCAACAAAACTCCCTCATTCGCAACGAGTCAGAAACTTCTACAGTTAGAAAAAGGGTTCACAAAAAGTCTCCTGTCAAGCCCGTATCAATGATGGCTCTTGCAACTGCACAGATTTACATTGCCTTTAATTGTATCACTGCAATTTAAGCAGGCTGTATTGATACTAGCCTAAGTGAGTTTTTAAATTATTCACTAGAGAAAATGAAGTTCATTGTGTGCCTGTGCTGGGAAGGATCGATGGGAAGCGATACCTCTGCTACCCCATATGTACCCCTCAGCATACTGAAAATAAGGGGCAGAGCACCTCCGTGTACAGTAACTGTCCAGGTGAAGAGCTTACAGGCCTAAGAGTACAGGGCAGTTCAGCAGTGACTGTCAGTCTGCATTCAGTGCTCTCGCTTGACACCAAGTCAATAGCCTTCAAGAGTCCACAAACACACACTCATTGCAAAATTGCAACAGTTTTGAACTCTTGAATTGACCCTGCCTGTAACTCAGAAAGAATTTAAGGACAGGTCTTCGCTGTATTTCCGTTTTAAAGTGACCACATGAAAACTAAACCCTTTCACGTGTTTGTAAGAGGGACCTACATATTTGTGACAGCGTTTGTCTGCAAAAGTAGCTGTTGCAAACCATAAGGAAAAACAGGATGTATTTGACAGGGTGATTAGGTGTTTGGGGGCAGGTAGGGACAGCTACCACAAATTTTGCTTTTGACCAGGATGGGAAGAGAAGGGAGGTTCCAAGGGTCCTCAAAATAAACATTTTGTTCCTAGGCCCAAAACTCATCTTGGCACACACAGCATGTGGACAGAAGCACTCCTCCAAGTGCAGTTCATGCTACTTCAGCAAGTGAAGTGACTAATGCCAGAAAAAAGTAAATAAAACACACTCCAGTCCATACAATAGACTTCAGCTCACTTTAGACAGGTTTTCAAAAAGCATATTCAATATCCAGACTGCTTTAAAACAGCAAGCAGCTCTAGTGTAGATCTACCCTGAGTATCAAAGGACCTTCTCCAAGATTCGCAGATTATAAAATAGGTTTTTCCCAAATAACATGTACATTCTGAAGTGTTTTTAGTGTATGCTGAGAGTTTAAATATTTTCTTTTTAATACTTTACCTCCTATCCAAGAAGGAAATCCATAAAAATGAGTTAAAATGAAAAAAACTGAACTCTTGCGTATACTGCTCTGGATGCCAAGAGAAATAAAACAAAAACACTGCCCTCGCCCCCCAAAAAACAACGCACAGGGGTGCAGGGGGAGGCTGTGGAGTCCAGATCAGAGCATCGTGCCAAAGCCCCCAACACGGCCCGGCTCAGGGCTCTGTGCTCAGCGCTCCCTCATCACAAGTCGGGACATGGCCACGCTCAGCCACACTCGGCGCTGCTCAGTCCTCCCCTTCGCTGGCCAGCCGCAGGCTGGGAAAGGGGTTCCGCTACCCCCCGTGAGACCACAACGGGGAGGCCGTGCCAGAGGGGGCCAGCACCGAGAAGATCAGAGCGCCAAAGTCAAAACAGCTACAAGTCTCAAACCCATTCTTTCTCGAGCAAGCTTCAGCAAGGCCATTTCAGTCACTGGCTTTTGCCTGATAAAACCCAAAACATTTAGAAAGTCATATGCTAGAAGAATCCATTTTAAATTATTATTCCCTCTATCATTCTCACTCCAGCCCCCATGTCCCCCTAACTCTTTATTTCAGCAAAAAGGTCATAGAAGTTTGTTTTATGAAGGAAAAAGTAACAGTATCCAGATGATTATAGATACTTGGCGGGGAGCTCAGCAAGGAGAAGGAACACATACATGTTTTGCAGCTCTTCTCATCAAATTCATGTTTACGCAGTTTCAGAGCACCTCAGGGGCGATCGCGACACCCAGTCAGACATTAAAACCCTGCAAGAGGATTTCTAGCATTTCTATCACCTTCTGTCACCAGTGAAGGTATCAGCATTGGTTTACTAGATTACAGCAGCACACACACTGTGAGGGGAAATGAGAGAGAGGAGCCACGTTCTTTCACCAGTATTTACATGTGTTCTACCAAAAGATCTGTTTCATGTTACTAGAAAGATCTGAATAGTAAGACACCTATTTTTAAAGTATCATCGCCCAATTATTAGCTACATAGAAAACCAGTATCAGATTCTCCTCATGCCACCTCCTCCCAGCAATACTTCACTTGATACTCATTCATCTGCAGGATTATCATATAACTACCAGGGTAAAGCTGGATCAATGTCTTCTCACTCCACTGAGCCACCCGATCAATAGCAACAAGGACATTCTGCTGTCAGCAGCAAACGCTGCTCACGCTGCTCAGCCCCCCGGCCTTGCTGCTGCAGAGCCACGTTCGGCAGATCCCACCACGCAGCGCTCCGTGCCCCAATTTGTCCCTCCAATTGAAGAAAAAATACATTGGTGTGACTTATGTTAAGACATACTGTTTTAATTAAACACGTATGCATTTATTCTTCAGGAAGACAAAACAAATAGCAAAAACTTACTACATATATATATATATATATATATATATATATATATATATATATATATATATATAGCAAGTACATTTAGCTAATAAGGGCATTAAGCGCTACATAGATGCTACATAAGTGAATTTTTTTACTCCAATGAGCAGAACACTTGCAGCTCTTCTTCCAGCTCCTGGTAACTCCTGGAAAGCTCTGCAAACCAAAAATATAACCATGCAGTTTTCAGACAAGAATCATGTTCTGCAGTTACATTACACAAATATTAAGATGGGAAGGGGGAAAAAAACATATACACAAGAGTTTCCAAGAATTTAAATATTTTAAGAATAGATTTTTTTTTTTTTTTTGGCATATATCCACTCACTAGACTTTAATATTCTATCTACCTGCTCCCAACGGACAGGAGCTTACATCAGACTCCTGAACCACGTTATTAACTAACACTGAGCAATGCCTTCCTTTACTGCACATTCCACTAAGGCAGACATGTAACAGGTGTAAATGGAAACACAGGAAGTTCCACCTCTATATGAGGAAGAACTTTTCTACTGTGAGGGTGACAGAGCCCCGGAACAGGCTGCCCAGCGAGGCTGTGGAGTCTCCCTCTCTGGAGATCTTCCAAACCCGCCTGGATACCACCCTGTGCCCTGAGCTCTAGGCGTCCCTGCTGGAACTGCAGGGTTGGACTAGATGACCTCTACAGATCCCTTCCTACCTTAAGCATTCTGTGATTCTGTGAGTGGGAGAACTCCTATGTTTCATGGAACCAGCTTTGCATAGTGGAACCAGCATGGGAGAGAAGGGGACAGAAAGAGAGAGTAGAGAAACTACACCCAAGAAATAAGTCTCTTCTCTTATTACAGCTGGCAATTCTAGCTGGCCGACTTCACAGGCAGTGCACTTCAAGGATGGAACATGCAGATCCTCTGTTTAAGCAGGAACACAAAACTTATACATTGTTACACAAAAAGAAAAATTTCACCCACCGATTCCCCCCTTATTTAGGCTACGAGGTATCCCTTAGACATATGAGAACTGGAAATATTTAATTTCACAAAAATCAGCTTGATCTGGAGCCTTGCTCCTTTGCTAGAAGTTTGCTTCTCTGACCAGTAAAACTAATGAAAGCTTTTTTTCCTCTCAAGGATTATGCATCTTACTTCCATCACTACCTCTTCATCTCCAAATCCTCATTATGTCACATATACATCCCCAGTACTCCTACTCACCTTGTGTGTTTGCTCTTGGAGAGCTGAGGACCCATCAGATGTAACCCACCATCTTAACCAAACTGTTTAGCTCGCTATCTACCACTACTCAAAGATGTAGACAGAACTGCCCCTCTTTCCCTCAGCTACAGCACTTCAGGACTTTCTCCCTGCTTCGTTTCTAGGAAATGTGTATTTGGCCACAAACGGCAAGGCTAGCAGTTCAAACATCACTGACAGCAGATGGGGAAAGAGCAGCTGACTGATATTGACAGCAGTTGCTCTGTAACTGCACATTGTTTCTTGGTCAAGCTATTTTTACCTCCAAAAATTCTCTTCTGTATATTGGCCCAGCCTCACCTTTAAGTTTATCTGCTGATTCGAAATGAAATCTTTCAAAAGCTAGTTTTGTTCAAGGATGCTTAGAAGTTGCAGACTTGCCACCCAAGCAAAACCCATCAGGCTGCTGTACAGCTGCAACTGTTTTTATTCCTGACTAGTTTCACTGGGCTGCCTTTTAAATTTTTCAAATTCAAAGTCAAAACTTTAAGATCTACCTTCCAGTTAGAGGACCATTCTGCCAAACGGCCCACCCTAACCTGTGTTTTGGCCCCAAGAAGCAGGACACCTGTCCCCGTGAATCAAGCAGTAATTACCAGGCGGCCACCTGCAAACCTCTCCATCGTGCCAAGAGGCTGAGACACCACAAACACCTGCCAGCTTGTGACGCTCTCACAAGCAGCAGCCCTGGGAAAAGCACTGGATGTTCTCACCGTGTACAATAAATATGGTGCACATAGGGCTCAAACATGTTTCTCCTATGGCTTCAGATACATTTTAAGAAACTAGTTAAGGGATAGATGTGTTAACATATTAACATGTAACATGTTCACATATAACCTTAACATAGTTTCTACTTCAACCCAGCTGATAATAATTACTCCAGAATCTGCATTGAAACTTGTGAGAACATGAAATCATCCTGATAAGTTTAAATTGGCCCCCATTCTCAGGAATGAAAGGCTTCACATGGCATTAGCACCTTTCTGGAGGAAAGGAACAACAAGCTGCCAAGACCAACTGTGAGCAATCAGCTCGCATCTCAGCACCCACAGCAAAGTCTGAAGAAAATCCATAAAGCCACAGTTATTACATGAATGACACTAAAGACGAGGTAACACGGAGCTGACAGGCACTCCCTATCACTGGGCTCCTTGCACTCATATTGGAGTTTTAACAGAAATGCAAGCTCAGGTGAGGGAGGCTGCTGTGCAAAGCAACAGGGATGACAGGAGGGGGAGGGGGTTTAAAACAAACAAACAAACCAACCCCCAACACCAAACACACACACCTGAGACTGACTAGTCACTACCAAACTCTCAAAGGGCAGAATCAGCTATAATTCCTAAACACAACGGATCAAAGCAAGCATGACAATAAAAGATGCTTCAATACTTTTTTCCTTTCTTCACCTACCTAAGTCTGTCCAAAATGCAGCAGGCTCATCTACAAGTAATAATATTTCCATAAGGCTTGGCAGAACCCTCAACAGTTACTCCTCATGGCTTATGAGGCTTAAAGAAAAAAAAAAAAAAAAAAAAAAAAACACACACACACACACCCCTAAACGGCACACGAGGAGTTCGAAGGAGGCTGCAACGCAGTGTCCTATCCTACACTAACCTAGAACTATCTTACTAAACTTCAGCTTAAAAGTCATGTTTTGCTAGAGCTTCTGGTGGGAAAGGGTTTTTAAATGAATGGTTTTTTTTTTTTTTTTTTTTTTGGCATTGCCAGGCTTGTTCATTATAGCATGTGGCAGTTTTCTGTGAGCATACAGACCTTGCCAGTATGTACTGTTAACTACATTAATACTATTTAGCAACACCCATGTGATGTTTTGCAATAACACTGTAGCATAATTAAATGTTGTTTTATTTTGTAAAGAAAGAGATTTGTAAGAAATTGTGATTTTGCTATTGTTATTCAAACTGTGTAGCTTATGTGATTACTAAAATGTGCTCTTATTCCAGGGAATTAAGACAGTCAATGACTTCTGATGGCAAATTTTAAAAGAAACAGCTCCATTATGTCAAACTAAACATTGCAACACAGTTTTAAATCTATGGGACATGTATCCAAACACACAGAGAACTGAAATGAGAGAGAACCTGATGGATGTAACTAGACAAGGAAAAATAGAAGCGGTGAGAGGCAAAGGGCAGCTTTTATTTGCTTAGGTCTTTGGATCCGAAAACATTAAGGAGCAAAAGATGACATGCTTTTCATTTACAAAAATTACATTAGGCAGAACCAGATGGACAACTTGATATCTCTCCATTCTTAGCTTAAGTTTTACCTTTTTCATTTTAAAAACCCTTCTTCTCTGCCTCAGGTCATCTCCCTTAATATCCCATCTCTGCTTCACTAGGATCTTGGCTACCACTCCAATACCTACTTGGATGTTTACCAACTATCTGTCCTCCACAAAAGTTGAGTCAACAAAAGGACACTTGCCCTCCAGAGGCATTTAAACACTTGTTTTCCTGGATCCAGGCTTATTTTGGAGAAACCGAAGTTTAGAAACATTTTCCAAAGTATAAGTAGGAAAAAGTGCCTTAAATTAACACAAGCTCTATTGACTTTCCTAAAGCTAAACCTGTCAGTACCACGGAGGAACGTGGCTTCCCATGTCTAACCTAGAGAGAAGTTCTGGCCAGAGATGAACTGCAGCATGGTGATCCTAAGGGACTTGTCAGGAGAGAACGCTAGAAGACAGATGAAAAAAGTAGCTATCTTCTGGAATCCTTTAAGAACAGTCTAGGACTAGCAAATATTATACACAAATTATTTTCCTATTTATTTCATTTTTATTACCTTATCTGATGACAATCTTCTTAAGGGTAGATAGGAAATTCTTCCACTTAAAGAGCAATCATGGCCAAGAAAGGATTGCCCATTAGCCACACGATCTCCACAAAGCCTGCAGCCTTATTAAATTACAACTGTTTGAACAAGGTCAAGCACTTGGGGTTTAATTCAAAGTATTTCCAGGTATAATGCTGTCAGGTCAACTTAAACAAGCCAACAGAGGCTTTGAGCTTGATTAAATATTAAAACAGAATCTTTCACATCTGTTTTTACCCAAGGATGAAATTACTGTACATGCCTTCAACCAGCTCATTAATACACTGTACACATCTTGCCTCAAAAGGTTACAGGAATATCAGTGCTTTCCAAGTGCCTGCAGTGAAACCCACACAACACAGCTAGAAGTGAGGTCACTGCATACTTTACAGGATGTCAATATTTCTTTACAAATGTTAGAGGTAATCAGACATAGATACATTTTAAATTAAAAGATTGAAGCCTCCAGTGAAGCCAAACCAGTTGCCTTTGATCTGAACCTTCTAATCACTCATCTCATTTTCTTTGATAGATAACTTGATAACAGACACTGAAAGTCTCATACAACAGTAATTATTTTTCAAACTGGAGGGCTGTCATGTCCGACTAGAAATCTGCATTTTTAAAACATTTGCAAAGCATATTTTTTAATTGAAACATCAAAAGGTCCTTCAAGATCATCTATTTCAACACCTATCATTCCTAATGATACCTTGATCTTGTGTTATGGTTGGAGAAGAGAAAGCATTTGAAGTTACAGCTTCTTTGACGATGGTACATACACTGTGTCAGCTACTCAGTATGGCATCTGCTGCCCTTAAACTAAACAAACAGCAGGAAGACATACACAACCCAAAAAGGAGATCGTCCTCTAGCACAACCTTTGCTGGAGAAGGCAGATACTAGTCAAACCCAGCTTCCCGACTGCTATCTGCAAAATGTACAGAGACAAATCAAAGTGATCTGTAGAGTAACAGATATGAAATGGGAGTTGGAAGGGAAGCAACTTGTACCTAAACTGTGTTCACCTCAGAAGACTGGGGCGGGGGGGAACAAAACAGAACACTGATCTGTAAGTTAATGTATACTGAAATGGAACCTAAATGTGTCATCACTTTAAAAGTATATTCTCAGTAAGCTTACCATAAAACATTCAACCTTACAACTCAGCCTCAGCAGTGCTCTCCTGGGGCTGGGGGAGAGGCGCAATGCCGAAACCCATCATTTCCAGAGAAGGGTGCTTATATTATGAATATAAGAATGAAACAATGAAAAAAGATACCAAAAAAGTTTTTGAATGCCCTTGCACTTTTAAAAGAGTCAAAACTATACACTTTAAGCACTGGTAGTTAATAGGGCATGAGACAAGTTGCTTAAAATAAAATTCCAATACAACTGTCTTTTACCACCCACTAATTTACACTTGAATAGTATAATCAGTTAGTCCAACCTATGCTTAACGTAAAGTCAATAAATTCCTTTCTGGCTGTTGACATAAAAACCTACAGGGCTTTTAACACTTGAGGAAATTAATCTTTATAACACTCTGGCTCAATGCACATCTATATTGAAATAATTTGGTCTTTAATTCACTTTATGTGTAGTTGGGTTTAAAGCAGTAAATATAACAGAAGCTGGCCTCATTAAACCGGATCCAGTTCTAACTGCCTTTCATTAGCTTGGCATATTGGAACAAAGACCAAAAAAAGTGTTTCCCTTAAAATACAAGTGTGCATTATTAAGCAACCCAAACAAAGCCCAGTAATATGTAATAATAACATATGTAATAATTTGATCTGTTTAAAAGCCAAAATTAGGGATGTATCTGCTTTCAATTACCTTTGAAGTACAGAGATGCTCTTTTTCACTGGCCAAAGTTCACTGACCACAGCAGTAAGACCACCAAAACAAAGCACCTCGAGGCTACTGATCTAACAACGCAGCTTCCTGGCTTTTAAACCTTTTGTGAAATTCTTCTAAGCTGGCACAGTTTAGCCTTGCGGCTCCCAGGCTTAGCTTGCCTGGAAACCCACAGCAAGAGCAGCTCATACAAAACCAGCCTGGGAGCAACCCAAGGACCAAGGAAACTTGTGCAAGTCACTTGAGCCCAGCGAGGAGAGAGAACCAGCTAAGACTGTTTACATCTCCCCCGCTCCGCGGCACCTCATCAAGCTACTTGCCACCCTGCTCCAGCTACTGCAGCAACAGAACTACTCTGGCAAGGCAGAAAGTGCAGGACAAGGAGACAAAGGAGAAAAATAAATAAATAAACACCACATCAAAGTGCTAGTAAGCCTGCCAAAAGGCAGATCCACTCAAAAAAATCCTAATCCTTCCATTCTTACAATACAGCTTTCTTCAAAGCTGTCCACACAACGGCAAACTCATCCTTTACAACTTAAATGTACAGCCACCACCTGAAGGTCTTCCTATTATGTATACACACACATTCTATAAATGTATATATCACACACAGACACATACATACATATATATTTATATATATATATATAAATATATATATATTTATATATATATATATAAATATATATATATATAAATATATATAAAATGTACCCCAAAGCTCATGGAAAGCACTTCTTTCAGAAAATAAATAGCTTCAAGGGAAGAGAAATCTTTAGAAGTTATTTGCATAAATTCCTGAATCTCTACTTCCAAACAGCATTCAAACATAAAAACCACACTCCTACAGTTTCCTCCTCTTGAGATTTACAGTTAAATTAAAACAGAAACACTTCCTGGTTAAATTGGACAGATAATGCAATACAGCTTTTATCAAACCAATAAATATGTTATAATATACAAGCCTCAGGCCCTAAGAGACTTTCTTCAGGTGCTGGCAGTTTATAAATTAGCTCATTTGTAGCAAAGAAAAAGCTTCATAATTAGTAACTAGTTCATCATTAAAACCTTGCAATTCACTGTATGATGTCACAGACTAATGATTTTGGCACTTATTTACACACTCAATTATTTTCTGGCATCTTAGTATATTCAATCCCATTATTTCCTGTATAATTGACCAACTTCAACAGCTCTAATTCTTCTTCCGTAAATACAGAACATATTGCACAAGGCAGAATCATAGCTATCACTCTTAAAATAATTCCACATAATGTACAGTTTAAGTTTGACAAGGCTTAAGATGCTTTGCCCCGCAGCCAATAAAAGTTTGATTTAAAAAGCAGTGTACAGTAATTAGATTTAAGCAACAGAATTACTTAAAGCACCACACTCATTGACTGGTTCAGCTTTTATTGCAGTAGATTAGACTCATTACCTAAAGAGATTGAAAAGCAGCTCAGGATTCATTTACTTCTGGTACTAGAAATTAATACATTCAGTTCTGGTGACTGCAGTGAGTGGAACACACAGATGCAAGTCCTGCAGGTCTGCATTAGTGAATCCCCATATTCAAATATGTAAGAATCCAGTAGAATATTATAAATTTGATAAAACAAACAACACCCCTTCTCACTCCAAATACTCTTTTAGCAGTGAAGTCCAAATTGCATTTAAGCAGGCAGGGATGAGGACCCTGAACTCAGCAAGACCCTTCTTCCTGAACGTTACATCAGATGGTATTTTAACCACAGCCTCCTAAACCCTCCTCTTTGTCGCTTGCCCTGAACAATCACTGCAGCACCCAATGACTTCTGATCTATTTCTGAATGTTGCGAGGGAACCCTAAAGCCCTGAAAAAGCTGCTCTTGGGAAGATTGCTCAGCTACTCAGCCCATTACCGTATTACCAAAGAGTGTTTTGCCCAATGCTATAAAGTTTAGTAATTCAAAAATATCCCCTTATATATTGGTGCTATAACACCACCTAATTCTAATTATATTTTAGCAATTCTATTTATGATTACTAGATTTATTCTCAACAAAAAAGCCTCTGGGCTTTTGTTGAGCATTTCCTTTGGTAAAGCTAAAGTGATCTGAAGAATTTAAACATGTGGGGGAGAGAACAACATTGTAGACACTACCAGCCCAGACGCTGTTTCACTACTGCATACAAATAGTTAAAGCTTTCAGGGGAATACTCTAATTCTCCCTGCCCCAAGTTATATTAGAAACAAGTGCCAATTTAAATGTGGGAAAAAAAAAGTCTTCAATAAAAGCAATCTGTTTGAAAACATAGGTCTACCTAAAATATGTAAAGAAAGGTTGGGAGACAAGTTTACAAGCAAGTTTTGATATACAGTCATCATCTTTAATGTGCATTAACTCCCAGATGTAATCCAAATAGATTACAGCTCTATTTACAAACTTTAATAATCAACAGCTAGCTTAAACTGCTCTCAAGGCAACTCTCAAAAACCTATGGACTAGTTTGAATTGTCGCTTGCCACACGACAGTTAGAGCCTGCAAAAAAATAAGACTTTCTGCACAAAGAGAAAAAAAAGATCTTCATTAAGGAACAGAAGCAAGTTCCTTTTTCACCTTTTCTGCTTCTTCCTCCTTCATACTCATTTTTGAATTAAAATGTCTACTTCCAAATTTTAAAATATCAGTGACCATATGATGACACAGTCAAAAAACAATAGTTCAGTCAAACGCTATGGACACTACCTTAATAAACTGTCCTGGTAAACAACAATATAGAAGGTAGCATCAAGTGAAATAATTCTTACAGTGTCCAATGCTCGGTACCCGGAACTAGATTAAATACTCTTTAGCATAGTCTTTGTACGCAGTAAATCCAGAATTCAACGACAGTGGAGCAGCTGCTCGGTGACTAGGCTGCCGAATTCAATGACTGACAAAAGGTTACCTTAATTCAATGAGATAATCAGCGCACATTTACCCACTACCAAGACTTTTCCAACCATCTGCAAGGCGGCAGAGCTAACTGCCTGTAAAACAACTGGCAGCATGCTGACATGGCCCCACGTCCCTCGTGTCAATGAAAATTTATCTCTTAGCAACAGCTAAAAAGCTGAACTTACAGAAATATTTTAGAGGCATCATAAGCCAACAATTTCTTATCAAGCCATTTTGATTGTTACTGATCTCCAAACAGATGTCGACTCTAATTTTTAAAATCTATTAAATACACATGAAATAAAGTTGGTGGGGGGAGGAAAGTAGTCATGGCAGTAACAATGGGAGTCACTAAAGCAGTGCACGTAAAAGACAACGTTAACCTTATTTCAGACCACTGGCCTCCCAATGATATCACTAGCAATGTAGCAAACAAAAGCAAGTGCCGTGCGGACAGAGAATAAAACGCTACTAAAGCTGCTGTCAGGAATTGTAAGGTCATATGATATTCAGATAAAAACTCCTATTTCTAAGAGGAAAAACAAAATAAGAGAGCCAAGACTAAAATGACTTTAGTTGCTTAAGCTGCTTTAGGACTCCCTCCCCTACTATGCCAAAGTGAATAAGATGCTTGGGTTCTCTTTCTAATTAAGCATCACTAATTACATAGTAAGCATACACCTTGCTATAAAGGTGTAAAGATCTCAAAATTAAAAAAACAAAACGTCAATGGAACCAAACTTTGCAAATAACAGCCATACAACACTTTCAAAAAAGAATTTTTAAAAGCAGCACTCTTACTGAATTGCACTTGTGATATCCAAAACCAGGCAAATACGGTATTGAAAAAGAAACAGGGTAATCCAATGAGTTTCAATTTAACACTAGCAGATTGTAGGCAGTTGTGCTTGGAACTACACAGCGCAAATTAAATAGCGCATGTTCACACAATGAGATCTGAACGGCTTTTTGTTCTAAGCAGAACGGAGTTACCAGCTGTCAAAGTCATTTTCTCAAACAAAATCAACTACAACGTATTTATTAACTTAAGAACAGAGATAAAAGAGCTTTATTTCCAGCTTAGCACTAAGAGTCACCTACATTTCTGTAACAGACTTGTTGCCCATTAAGACACGTTGAGATATTCCTCATATTTAAAATATATTTAAAATATATATTTTAAAATCACATATTTAAAAATGTGAGGTTATCCAAAAGAGAGGTACCAAACAGAGCTCCCCAATGTCACTTTTTCCAAGACTAGCATTAAAGGGGTGTAAGACAAAATCCTTCAAATCTTCAGCTGAAGAACAGCTACAAAGATTTCCTTAAATTTACAGACAGGAATAAATCCAGGAAAAATATTGACTTTAGAGCTATGTAGTAAGTGTGTTACACACAGTTGATTAAAAAAAATCCAATCACCTTTCAGGCAGTGACACGTGATGCCTTTTACCATTGCTATAACCATGTAACCAAAGAACATAAGATGACTTATTTTCAAAAGACTGTTAACAGAGCAACTGTCAGTAGAGCAATATAGTAGAAATATGTTATTTACATTTTTGTTCTCTCAAAAGCTTGAAATTGACAGGTATCAAATCTAGTGACAAATATCAGAAAACAAAACAAAAAAAGACTGCAAATTTAAAGATTACAGAAGAAGCTCTTGTAAGAGACAGTACTTATATTAAAAAAACTTCCTCATCCAAGAAAAGCCTATTTGAAAGAACAGGCCAAGTACCCTTTATTAAAGGGTAGAATGGAAAATCTAGTTATCGCTCCCCATGTACATTTATGCAAGAGAGCCTCCTCATTTCATACAAACTTTTTTCTTGCAAGCCATCGCCTCCTGACAACTTACATGCACTATGCCATATTTCATATGTTCCAAAAATAGGAGCAATTTCTACATTCGTCAAAGTAACAAAAAAAAAAAAAAAAAAAAAAAGGCCATAAAAGAAAACAGTAATCTTCATTTCCAATGTTAGTCTACAATCAAGACATTAAAAAAGGCACCAATTCCAAAACAGACAAAAAATTACTAGAAAAATATCTTCCCTGCATTCCCCCCCACTAGGTTAGCTTAACCTGAAACTAGGAGCTCATTCCTGCTTGTTACTTACCTCCTTGGAATCTACTTTTAAAATGGCCACAGAAGAACAAGTTACTGCTTTCTAAAACAGTGCAAGCTCCAATACTACAGCATGCAGTTAAATACATATATATGCCAGTGCAGGAACAGGTCGGTCCACAAGCACATAGCACGCACTGCTACCTAACAGATGAGACTACCTTGATGAGTAGTTTTCTCCCATCGTTTCTTGACAGATTTATCTTCACTTTTTAAAACTTCGGAAAGTGTTTATTACTTGCACCTAAACGAAAGTTTGGTTCACTAAGTCAGTGGAGCATGTTGCCCATCGCCACTGTTCATCGCCCATGAATGGGATTTCTACTGCAATTTTCTAGTAACAAAACAGCACTTAGTGGGTTTTTTTTTAAATAATCAGAAACATTCACTTTTTATAATTGGTTAAGCAGCAAAAGGAAGAGAACTTGACAGTTCAAGGCAGAAAACCCCGCGTATATGTGCAAGCAGCATTATGCATTCCTGTAGGTCTCAGTGGGTATGTTTATAAACTGAC
The DNA here is from genome assembly GCF_059628265.1 of Tinamus guttatus. Taxonomy (NCBI): domain Eukaryota; kingdom Metazoa; phylum Chordata; class Aves; order Tinamiformes; family Tinamidae; genus Tinamus; species Tinamus guttatus. Next base: position 8,276,525 of record NW_028288780.1, read on the forward strand.
TAATAACCAAATATTTATTCATAAGCCAATACCCTGCCCTCCTCTCCCACTATCACTAGCTTGCTTGTTAACCTGACTCCTACAGCAGGTTTGCTAGTGTTTACAAGATGAAAGAGCAGCAACAAAGTAGGAAATCAAAGCTGAGTGTCTTTTAAATTAGGAACAGAAGGAAGAGAGAGAGGGATGCAGCTGCCATTATAAGCACAGAACTTGTTTAACTAAGTTCAGTGATTGAAGTGGAGATTATTTTTATCTTGACAAGTTGACTTATCAAACATTGCCTTTTTCAATCACCTTTTAACTATTTCTGTATAATCGCTTGGTTAACCGCTGCTCCTTATTCACCTATCCTAAGCATTTAGGGAATTCGATCTCACAGTTCTTGTTTTGGCATTGACCACACTTTTATACATCAATAATAAGACAACAGTTCAAGAAGTTTGATAAAAAACATCCACATAAGATAATGACAGAACTTAAATGAAGCTTAGCAGAGGCCAGCCCTAGTCTCCTGTATATAAAGCTCAAAGTCCAATGACTCTTAGACTTCCTGAAGTCTAAAAGCAAGGACCCAAGAAAGCAGAGCACACCCTTTTCCTAAAGCAACATTCAAAATGCCCTCAGGAAATGGACTTAGAAGAGAGTTTTCCCAGGATGAACAATTTTTCCCAGATCAACCGCATCTCAAACATTTTTTCACTCATAATTCTGGCTATTTGATATAGCTGTCCACAAATCTTGGACATCACATGTTTGCATGAAGAAACTGTACCTTTAATTACATCAAAATACCAAGAACAAACTTCATCAGCATCTTTACCAATGCGCTAATGGAACATGTCACAGTCCAGTGCAGCTCCTCCTTCTCATCAGCTATGCACTGATGCCTGAGCTGTTGACACCCAAGGAATCCCAAAAGCATAAATGCTTTGTCAAGATTCTGGCGGAGGTGAGCAGCTTGATCAGCGGCATTTGCGACCTTAAGTTGATTGGTGAACTCAAAGGAAATTCCTAAGCACAACAGCACTGTTCTACATTTCTGAGCTTCTGACTTTGAAGGTATTGGTCAGGCCATTAAGTCTGGAAACAGAAAAGTAATTTAAAAACTACTTACCCTCATTATACCACAACCACAAATTCGCATTTCTGATAGCAATTTCGCAAACTTAAACAGATGCCAAAAGCTGTGACACTGTACCTTGCACTATATTAGCAACACTTCGTAATGCAGAAAAAGTTATCAGGCAGAGCTTTTAAGTTTTCAAGCTAAGTTATTTAAACACTTTAGGTCATTTCATTTATAGTTACTATCACATCTCATCTACAATGCTCCTTATTTCTCTAATTGCTGGAGTAAGAAAATCATTTAGCATGCCCATGCACTATAAAGAATAACAAGCTACATTACTAGTACCCAGAGGAAATCAGACTAGTTCAATGATTAGTTAGGCTCTTAATAGCAAACCACAGAGGACAGCACAGGATCTGTTGGCTAAGTGCTGCCTTATTTTAAGCACTTCATTCTCAAGATTCACTATCACAATTCAAATCCACAATCATTGCCATAAGAGCTTTGCTCCAGGACACAACAGTAAGCAACTCTCCCAGTTTTGTTGCAGAAAGTTCCAAGACATTAGGTTCAAAATTGACCTTCACAATCATAGGGAAAAAAAATCTCTCCTTTTACTTGCTCAAATATATTCCTGCATACAGACAAGAGTGGCCTTTAGAAAGAAGTAAGAAGTTCATAAATGTATTCGAAGTAGCACAGAAAAGCCATTTAAATCATCTGACTGAGTAATGCTTCTCTTGGTACAGCCTGACAATGCCTTTTTTTTTTTTTCCTCCCCTCCAAAAAATGGTCTTTTGCAACTTGCAACTGTCGGATTGGAAAACTACATTTGATGAGCAATTGATTTATACCTCTGGGATCTTGTACATGGATGGTGGAACTTTAGTTTATATGTCTCTTTTTTTTGGCTAAGGCAGGTAGAAGTACAGTACTAAGAAAATCCCCAAGGCAGTTTGCCTTAATTCTAGGGGCAGACTTTGGGGAGGGGGTTGTTTATGGTTTTTTTTGCTGCTGCTGTTTTGTTTTTGTTTGTTTTTTTACACAAGAAAAAAATGCTGACAAAGCAGGTACTCCAGAGCGAGGAGGAACAAGCAGGTAAAACATCTAGTTACGATTTAAGGATCAAATGGCTCTCCCAGTTCCGACAACAGAGCTCTCAGGAGAGACAGTAGATGAGCAAACGTAAGTGGAACTGCTACAACTATGAAGCGTGATTTTTGTTTTCTAAAACTCACTGCTGTCAGTTTGACTACAGCAGACTCTACAGTACATCACAACAATTACTTTATTTTGAAAAGAAACTATTTAGGTAATTGAATTTAATCCTTAGGATTAAACGGCCTACTTTAAAGGTTTGGAATTGTTCCTTCTTATAAACTAGAATTATGTGCACATCATTTATAAATATGTTCCTAGGCTTAATATCCAGCTCAGATAAAAAGATGAGTTGTCTCTCTTCAGACACTTCTCTAGAAAACTGCAAACAGATGGCATCTTTCCAGAAACTAAACTTGCTACACCAGAAATGAGAACCCAAACTTCCCCTATTTTGAAGAAGCAGACCAATCTTGCTTAGGAGAAAAAAAAATATATATATATATATATATATATATAGAAAAATAAAGTTTTAATTCCCCTCCCATGACACAATTCAAGAAGACTTCCACGGGCATGTTTCTCAGGTCAGTCAGAATGTACCAAATTGTAAGATACCAAGAAAGTCCAAAAGATCCTGGTATCTATTTACTGTAATATGAGCTAGTTCTCCAGAACATAGCATGACAAAGCTTTTCCATTTCAGTTTTACATACTCAGAAGATGGGATAAGGCATTCTCCAACTTCTGATAAGCTGCAGAAACTCAAGTGTGAATAGGAGCCATCTGAAAGCATTCATCTGGCTTATGCATAGATTTGGTCCTTGCAGCATTGCTTAATTTACAGAGGCAGCAGAGAAACTGCAGGGAGCAGCAGCACCTGTTTGATGATCACCTCAGAAGTTCAAGGGCCACAGCTAGAGCACTGAGGTGCAGTATAGGTGTGTTTTGTGAATAGAGACTGGAAGCAGTCACAGGTGTCACAAGGGCAAAAGCACTGTTGGAGCACCACTCTCTCCAGTGGTATTTTATGGAATGAGACAGCTGAAGACACCTTTCATTCTCCTCTCTTTTTTTCCACCCCATCTACAGTTTCCTCAGCATGAGCACTACAGATGATCCCTCATAGAAACCTATCACTCCATTTTCATTCTCAGACTCAACCCTGGGAACACAGACTTCATGCAAAGTCACCTCCAGAGTTAGGCAGTGGGAATTATCCCTGAAGAGTAAATCAGTAGGACTCACTCTGGAGCACTTCCTTTCTGCCTAAGCTTTTCCCTATCTCTGCTCACTTGGAAGTTTAGAGGCCAGAGAGGATAAGGTAGACCAAGCAAAGAAACCTCAGCCAAGAGTCTCCTGGTGACTTCCCACAGGAAGGCAGGAAGCTGAGGAGCAGAGCAGGGAGGAGTCACAGATGCCAAAGACCTTCACTATAGATTGGCCCTTTGCCTAAAAGGCAGAAGGAGGAACACCCAGCATCTGTGCTGCCACAAGCTGCATCCCACAAGACTCAAATCCAACCCATGCCAAGCTGCACTTGGAAAAGCTAAACGGACAGAGGCCAGTGAAAGCAAAATTAAACAGGAGTTCAAGTATGAAAAAATAATACAACTTGTTTTTGCACAAATATCAACTTTGAAATACAAAATAAATGTGAAAAAAGCAGCATTATTTCAAGCCAAGAATAAGATGGAAACAATTAATATGCAGTTGCTGAGTTTTTCCAAAGGGTGCCTATAAGGATCAAGAAGAGACAGGGAAGTGCTTATCAAGTGACATTCTGCATCTTTCACACTTAATACTTCAAGTACAATTTATCATGCAAAAGATGCAACCACTGGACATGGGCCCACTGTCCTCTAATGTGCTAAACAAATTGCCATCATCCCTTCGTTTTCTTTAATGAAGCTTGTATTTTTAAATTATGTTTAAAAATAAGTAGAATCTATCTACAGTGAACAAACAAATGCTTCTTCAGGTTTGCAGCCACGCTGCATTTGTACTCAGATATCAAACTCCTGAGATTTTGTAAATTTTCCAGATGGCAGAATCTTCCTTATCCAAGGAACCAAGAACAAGGAACGCACATGGAAAATGTCACCAAACACAGCTGCTCTACCAATGACCCCATTAAAGATAAATTAAATATCCATTACATCATTTAATGACTTCAAGATTAACTTCTAAATACTGCTTTTTTGCTGCACTTCCAGAAGTATTTTTTATGCATTACACGAAAACTAGATACTGCTCAACACGTTCAGGCTCATTCTCCCCTCTGTTCACACCCTTTCCTACTGCGTTTTCAGTTTTTACGCTGCATTTTCTGATTAACATTCTCCTACAGCCCTTTTCAGGAGACGAAGGGTGAGAGGTGTGAAGAGTGAGAGATGAGACGCGTATGCAAGATACCCTGAACATAAGGAACATGAGAGCAGTAAAAATTGATCTTACATACTTCGCTATATCACAATGCATAGTTTCAGCAAACTACTGAGCAATAAGTGTCCTCCTTTTTCTGGCAATTTTCTTTTTCTGCCAGAAAGATATCATTTACAATTTTATCCTAACAAATGTCTCCATTTTCAGTTTGTTTGTTGTTGTCAAGACAGCTTTGCCTCTGGCTAGAGGCTGGTCAATTCCTTTAACTCACCAATTAATTTCACACACTGGGATAGATGTTTACTAAACATGGCTAGATAATTTGAATCACTGCAACGTTCTAAGTAGCCACCAGACGCTCAAGACAAGTGCAAAGTCCTTTTGAGATTTAGTTTATGCTGACCATCATGTTTCATACCATGTGAAACCATGTACATGATATAACATCATACCATGCACGGAATCCATAGCTGCTAACAGCCATTCGACTTTCTGATGAAATCTGTCCTTCCCATGAGCCTTGTACCTGCATCTCTTCATATAGGAGCGAAAGAGCAAACCTGCACACCAGAGGGTAGAGAAACGGGTGGGCAAGCGTAAGATTCAAACAGCTGCACTACCACCTTCTGCTTCCCGTAACTGGGAGTTGAGATCTCTTTGCACAAATTCAGAAGCACCATAACACAACACAAATGGATTTTTTAAACAAATACTTTTTTCAGGCCTATAGAGAACAGGAAATAACACCTGATAGCTGCATTTATTTACAGCAGCATTAGCCTGTGCTATTTCTACTTCTGCTGAAAGAAGATCACTGCATGTAGCTGTTCTGAATCACCAACCTGGTCAGAAGACAGCAGTTCAGCAGCTCTGCATCATCACCACCACCAAAAGGAAAAGAAGCACGTCCAGCAACCCCACACAAGCATTTTATCTCGTGCAAAACACTGAACAGTCCCATAGTCAGACTCCAGGTCTGCAGAAGCAGCTTCAGCCAGGTCTGCAGAAGTAGCTGCAGTTCAGCTGCACTGGAGCAGTGTCTATCTCTTTGCTGCTCTGGGCATTCCAAAGGCTCTTAAAAAAAAAAAAAAAAAAAAAAAAAAAAAACACCGGCCATAGGCAGCACTGGGTCTCTGCTGACCATTTCTTGCTCCCTCAGGAAAGCAGGCTCAAGGTCTGCCTTTTGCACGGCAAGAGTAAAAGCTCAGCTTGCCAAAGAAGGCAGGGAGGGGAGTTTCTGTATTCGAATGGACCAAGTCTTAAATGTTTCATCCCAATGAGATATTGATTATATATAAAATATCAAAATGACTCAAAAGAGGAAAAAAAAGCACAAATGAAAAAGCACCTTTGCAGACATCTGAACAGATTTCTGTGCACACCCTTGTTTCCCTACTGAAAGTCAACAGGAAAGATATTTTAACTTCACCTCTAGCATTAATGAAATCAACAATTCAAAAAAGCTTGTACTTGAAACTACTTACATTAACAGTTTAAGAAGTTTTAAAATAACACGGATCTGTTCCAAGTCTAGCTATGACTGAGATGCTACTTGGCTACAAGTTATTGCATCAAATCCAATAAATGATTTGGACATGCCCCATACAGCCACTTAAGCTACCATTAAAAGCAGCTTGACTGTTTTCCCATAGTGTTGTTTTTTGTTCACTCATGAATTACCATGAACCAATATTCAATAACATCCCAAAAAACAAGCAATACCCATTTGAAGGGTCAGTTTTAGAACTCTCCTTTCTTGAAGTACATGCAAAGCCATATAGTTTAAAGACCAACATCTACCCGGTATTTAAGCCAAGTCTATCTGTATTCGTCCAATAATCTAAGACGAATAGCACACTTGAGGACATGCACTCTACTGAAATTCAACTGCTCATTTGCCAACCTTACACTCTCTCCTGAGATGGAAAGACTTTTGACGTATGCTATACAGTTTTTAAACACACAAGTCACACTGTTAATTCTGAGGCACTCAAATGAAAGCTTATTTCTTGCCAAAGCACTTGTTAGAGAACAGATTTGTTGGGCTAACTTCTGAAAGACAGATTTATCCTTATACGGGTATTTCAGTACAGCAGTCATGGCTTTTTCAGCACCATGACCCAACAAGCATTTCTAGTGATGGGTGCCAGGTTCTGTGGTTAAACTACCGGGGAGACTTTCCCCACAGACACACACACACACTCTCCAGAGATCTCACATGAAGCACCATTGCATTAAAGTTTGCATTAAAGTTCTGTATTCCAACTACCAAGTTTCATTCTACCGTGGACTACTGGAACTACAGAAGAACCTCCAAAACTACTTCCATAGCTTTATTACCACAAGCAATTAAATCTTCATAGTGCACAGCTACAGCGGCAACCACACAGTCAGCAGCAGTCCTGAATTCACATTCTGGCTACCAAGCATGAAGCTGCACACAGCCTTCACACACCCTGGAAGTCTCTCGAAGTTTCTGATGGAAATACCCATGTAAGAGCAATTATGTTTAGGATATGCTAAAAAGTACAAAGCTATCAACATACATGCACCAATATTTGTATTGCCAGGCCTCAGACAGTTCCACAACGCAGCTGCTCTTGCAGACCCTACTAAATTCACTTTTAACAGGGAGTTTTCCTCTTTCCACCCTCTGTCCACTTAATAACCAGCTAAAGGAAGAACATGATTGAAAAGGACCATGAGTTTGTAGAAAAAGATGCTAATGACAGCACTACAATAACAAAATAATCTGTCTTATTCAATGTCAAAAACAACTGCCAGTCAACTTCACCACCAAGTAGTTCAAAAACTAGAAAAGAGTTAACTCAGAAACAAGGGTCAAATGATGACAGATAACCCCTAGGAAGGATTTTTCAAAAAAAAAAAAAAAAAAAAAATGAAATAAGAAGATTCTGCAGTTGACCACAATATGCCATTCTGACACCTTCATTTACATGCCTAGAATAATTACATCAGCTCCAGTTCCCATTAACAGTTTTTAAGCTATGCTGATCTGCATTAAAACACACGAAAACAAAACACACACAACACTATCAGTCTTAAATATCAAAAGTTCTTCTGATTTCAGTTTGAGCTGGTGTTAGAGCCACAAGAAAACAGGCAGTCCCACACACGAAGCCAAGGCAACATGCCACAGCCAGTTCAGATGGCAGATTCCCAGAATACCAGTCTATCAGACAGACAAGACAAAGAACAGTTTCACACCCAAGGAAGAACATGTATCTATACTTTTCCCTGGGGCTTTTCATCTCTGGAAATCCAAAGAGCAAGCTACCCCATGGCAGCACATAACCAGCTAAGTTAAATTTGCTCTTCAGAATTGATTCTGCAAGGAACTTGGACCTACATCCTCACTTACACACATCTATGCAAGTAAATAAACAAACAACAAGAAGAGTCATTACTCTTGCATTACTACATTTGTTTTTTATCTTCTAGCTTACCTGGTCTTTTTCATGGGGTAGAAGGCTGACAGGTGGAAGCGAAGCTGGGAAAGCACTGGAATATTTGGGAGCTCCCTTGCTTTCCAAACTGCCATAATTCACCCGATACTGTGGTCCATCCTTCAGTAATCTCCCATTGTTCACCGCACGTTTGGCCCCCAGACGCAATCTCTGCTGAAAAGCAGGATTGTTGAAAATATTTGCCAAATCATTTTGACTTCTCAAATACTTTTCGATGTTTTTCAGGGAGGAGCCACTTGGTTCTTGAAGCCCTTCGATTGCTCTTCTTAACAGTTTATTCCAATCCACATTACGAAGCTCATTACAAGCTCCTCTAGATCCCTTAACAGATTTAGGAATAGTGCCAGGTTTAATAGATGAAAACCGTCCAGGATTATCTGGGTCCTTGTAGGATGCAAGGCCTTTATTGGTAACTTTAAGAATAGAACCATCTTGAACGCTAAGTTCCAATTGTTCTGAAACAGTCTTCTTATCTAATCCATGGGAAGCACAAACAGCATGACATATTCTCTCTTCGGATGGCCTTTGCTTTTGCTTTTTAACTTTCTGTATAGCTTCAAGAATCCACTCCGTATAAAGTGGGTTGGCAAGTTTTACCATGGTTGACCAGTAATTGCTTCAAGCCAAGAGTTACCCATAGAGGTTCTTCCTTATCCTTTTAAGGGATCTTTCCAAGGTTGCTCACACCTCAAAAATAAACCAGTGGATTCCACACACTATTTGGATGCGTCTCAAAAACATCCATCCCAAGGAATCAGAAAAGGCAGTGTAACATCTGATGACTGAAACTTGCAATTACTTGCTTCAATGGAGGGTAGACAGGATTCACCTGTGACGCTCCTGGTACATCCTTACAAGTAAGTTCAGTTCATCCTTCAAAACAGAGAGAAGAGGCAGGGAAAAAACAAAATTAATGCTTAGTACTTAACACCATAGATACTGCAGAATGCAAAACCGCTTTTCAAATCTATCTAATTTCCTCCCCGCGCCAAACCCGTAGCAATACAAACCTTATATTTGTATCACATTCAGCAGACTTAGCTTCCAAGAATCCCATTGCCCCGTACTTACCCTACTATTGACTACTTGGACAATTTCTATTCAGCCAAACATTTGAAAATATATTCTACAGCACCATCTGCCCACAAACCATTTTCAGACCCAGTGATATAAGTGATTAAAGGCACACATTATTAGTGCACTGAAAAAAAAGCAAACAAACACACACTACACAACCCACTAACTTGATGAAATTTAAATTATTGGTCACTGCCTTTCTTGCAAAGCCGTGTCTTTAACTACCAGGCCATATTTTGATCGGGCAGCTCGGCAGCACCCAAACCAAAGCAGCAGTACTGTATCACGGGTACCGCGTCCTCCACACACAGCCAGCTCTGCTGCAACACAGAAGCAGAGCCCCAAGGCCTCGGCCTCAGCTGGCCACTAGGCACACACACGGTTTTGATACAAGCACTCTGAAACAGAAGTTAAAAACGGAGTAACAGGTGAAATTTTCACATAAACAGTCAGCATAAATATTTACAAAGAAATCATATTGACAAAATGGGCTCCACCCGCGACTCACAGTTTCAAGAATAATTTTCTTTACTCCTTGTTATGGAATGCAATAAGGAAAAATTCCTTCCCATAAGAAGATTCTGTGGCAGAAGCCTTTTAATAAACCCAAAAGAATATCTTGATCTATTTTTTTTTATTCTACAGATCAACATATAAAAAAGACACATAAATAAAAATAAGACAGCAGTCACCTAATATCAAGGTAAATACACTTGAGGTTAAATCTAAAACAGCTTCTTCTGCCATGAAATCTGAGTGACAACATCTAAAGACATGAGAAGAGAGTTGTAGAACTATTTTAAAAAGAAAGAAAAAAAAAAGGAAACACCAAAAAAGAAGCCTTCAATCTCAGTAAATTGGTTTTCTTGTAAAGAGGATTCTCTAGTTTCTCAGCAAAACGAGAACTAGGGAGGGAGGAAGGAGAGGAGGCAAAGAGGGGAGAAGACACAAACACATCATTTCTTAGGCTGCTTGCCACAGTTTAACAGTGACACCTATGATTCTGTAAGCTTGCCTACCATTTCTATTTTAGTCAAGTCATCTTGGATTTCACTTGGGGTTAGAAACTCAAGCAGATTAATGGCAAGAAATGGAAATTACATTTTCCAAAACCCAAACTGATTCAGCAATTCCAATTATTTTCCAGTTGTTTGGCAGATTCACTGCAATTGCAAAGAGAATAACTAAACCCAAGATTTTAAATCCTATATCCTCCCCACCTATCTCCGTACCCAGCACCCAATAACTCCGGATCCTGTTTCACACATTATTATACCTGCACAGTAGGATTAGTAACAAAAGAGGAGCTGCTTATTGGTGAATATAAAACAGTTTCAAACAGTTTCAAACACACAAAACTGCATTTGCTGAGTCAGGCACATTCACCTCACTTTTAATCCTACTGCAGTTTGCACTGCTATATTGAATTTGGTACAGGCAACCACATCACTTCCATTAAATTCCAGAACACATAGTGCAGGGTCTGTTCAAGGCATCCGGACACTGATGAACATTTTAGTGTAAATGCTCTAACTTGCGGGTTACAGGAATTTTTATTGGCCAGTGACTGTGGCAAAAGGTGAGCATTAGCCTATAGCCTCATTAAAGTCTGCTGCTTGCTGCAGGAATCTCACAGCAATATATATTCAGAACTACATTTTACTTGTTTACTTAAAATTCCCTGTGTGTCATACAACCTCCTGCATGCTGGCACCTACTAAATCCATGCCGGTTGAGCGTATCAGCAGGAGCACAGAATTTCCACTGCACAGGGCAGGGTATTTTTGAAAGCAAAGCAAGAAACCTGGAATTCACTCCTTCCAACAGAAGGAAAGTTCTGCTTAAGAAAGCCATGCCAAGCTTATCCAACATGATTTCTGAACCGTTTCAATGCCACGAAGAGTTTCTGTTGCTCTGACCCTTTAGCTGAGCGTGTCCTGACGTGCAGCACCTTGACCCCTATGACTGACACGAGAAGGGCTGCCACCTGTGAGGGTCACAGCAGCTACTTGACAACGAGCATTTTTGCCAGAAACACAGTCCAGCTTAGTAACTGTGGACTAATACATTAAATAGGCTCTTCATAAATCAAGTTCTGCTAAGACACTTATTGATCCATTATTGGCAACATATGCACACATACACATCCAGTCATTCAGCATGCGTAGAGACAGAACGAGCTGCCTTAGAGAGATTTTCTCCACATTCAACATAAGACAGCACAGGAAGCTTCAAAAAGAAATTCAGGTTTCTAAGTTTAGAACTATATTTCTCAATACTGTAAGAGAAACTCATATCTCATTTAACTTAAAAGCATGATGTTTATGCAGACAAATTTTAAGGAAATGCCAATTTTTATGAGTAATTATAAACTAGTAGCAGGGGGTCGTATATTTTAATGTTCCTTTTCTTATAATTAAAGAAAAAAGAAAAAAAAAAAGGAAAAAACCTTTAATCGAGGCCTCAAGAAATCCCATCCAATCTAAGATTGGATTCTCCAGACTCCCAAGCGCACAGGACCACTTTCAAGTTTTTGGCAATGCTCATTAAACTCTTACTAACTCACATGGATATCAACTGCAGTACCCTATCTCATTTTGAACATAGTGACACAATGTAAAACTGCTAAAACACTATTGCATCTCTGTTCACGTCTTAAATCTGCTACTTCAGAACAACACTTGCAGAGGGGTTACTTTTAAAACAAGGAAAGTCATCTCTAGCCAAGGTCTGTCCTTTTCCCAAGGTTATAAATCAGAGAAATGCAAAGAGGTTGCAAAATCATGAAATTGCTTAAGATTTAAAATGAATGTAAATACCTCCTTTATAAAATGCACACCCATTGCAGAGTGGAATCTAATTAAAAAATGCACTGGCCGAACATGTCATTCTTAAGTGTCATCAGTAATCCTATAATCCTGTAATGGGTTCTTGTTTTAGTGAACTAGTATCTGGAATTACTTTTGAGTGCTCCAGATTTTGAAAAACAAGCTCTGTAGTAGGAAAGGGAAAAAAAAAAAAAAAGGAAAAATAGCTAGTTCTCCCACTTCCCAGCCCCCCAAACAAAATGAAGTCATTTATCCAAAGCATCCAAAAGCACTTCACAACACATGAACTAAGATCTATTTTGAAGAACATAATAGCCTCACTTGTCTTAAACGTAAGCTGAGTTAAACTTCTAAAATCCAATGTCAACAAAACTACCAGGGGAGGAAAAAAAAAAAGACAAGAAAAAGCAAGCAAAGAAGCAAAGGCAGCAAGTTGTGCAGCCTGCTGGTGCCCTGCACAGCGCGTGTCGCGCTGCTCCTGCCCGCCCTGCGCACACCCCGCAGCAGCAGCAGCAGCAGCAGCAGCAGCAGGCCGGCTCTCTGCTGCAGCAGCAGGGACAGGTAAGGATTGCAGCAGGAGCCAAGGCACTGCTCGTGCAGGAAATAAGCGCCGGGCCGGCTCTCCCCTCCAAGCCGCTATTTGAAACTACACAGCTGATCAACTCTGTTCGACCACCCCCACCTCAGCTAACGGTGCAAGAGAGGCAAGATGCTCACTTTGGAAATACGGCCGCACACCAAGGGGCAGAAAAAGGAAATCCAGGCAAAGATTCCCAGCGCATGTGATGCTCTTAAAATTGCACCCACCAGGAAGACAACTATTCCATTCCTGCTCGTGCCACACGCGTTTTTCAGCTGTAACAAGCCAAGGCGCGGACACTCGCACGCTTAAAGCGCGGGCAGACGAGGAGACATCGCAGCAACTTGGCGACCAAGCGCGGGGCCGGGAGGGGAGCGGGGCCCGGCCCGCAGCGCCGGGCTGGCCCGGGGCCGGGGGGGGGAGCGGGGCCCGGGCCGCAGCTCGCTCGCGGTGCCCGGCCGGGAAGCAGCAGCAGCAGCGACGCGGTGCCCTGGGCAGCGCCGCCCCGCCGAGCGCTGCCCGGCCTCCCCCGTGCGAGTCTGGGGCGTTTGGAGCTCGGCGAGCAGCGGGCGGGCGCGCGGGGAGGCAGGCTGCTGCAGGAGGGTTTCGCCTGCGGCGCTCGCGCTTCGGGACAGGGTGCCGGGCAGCACGGGGCTCCGCGCGGTGCTCCGTGACAGGACGCTCAGGGGAGGTCTGCGGCTCGAGCACGCCTCGCACTTGCGAAAGCTGCTCAGGACTCCCCCAACTCGCTGATTCCCGCGGCGCCTCGGAGCCGCTGGCAGCGCCCGGCGCTGCGGCCGAACCCGCTGCCCTCCTGCGGGCTCCCCCTGCGGAGCAGCCCGCGCAGGGCGGCGCGGCGCCCCCCGCGCGCCCGGCGGAGGCGGCCGCCGCAGCCCCGCCGCGCCACCGGCCCGGGGGGAGGAGCCACCCGCGGGCGCAGCAGCGGCTCCCCCTACTGCCGGCTCGGCCCCTGCTCCCGCCGCCGCGCCGCGCCGGGGAGGCTGCCCCCGCCGCCGCCGCCCCGCGCACGCGGCCGCCGCCGCGGCCCACCGGGGCTCGCCTCACCTACGGCGCCGCCGCCATTTTGTCTCGCCCCGTTGTGCCTAACGTGAATCCGACATGACACTGATTACAGCCCAATGGAGGCTCATTAAAACCTCACCTACCCCGCGCCCCGCCCGCCGCCCGCCGCCATTGGCCAGGCCGTCGCACGCCGCTCCGCGCTCATTGGCCGCGCTCCGCTGTCCATCAGCCGCCCACACGGGCACCGCCCCGCCCAGCAACCGGTCTGTCTCCCCCATTGGAGGGCGGGGCGTGCCAATCACGGGGCACGCCCCTTCCCTCCACGCGCGACCCCGCCTACCTGTCAGAGAGGGCAGTGCTGGAGGGCGACCATTGGTCGCAACCGCCGCCACACACGCGCAAGGCCCACCCGCCGCCGCCCGGCCCGCCCTATTGCTGGGCCTCGGGAGCCAGCGATTGGCCAGCGACTGCAGCGGAGGCGGGGGCTCTCCCCAGCGCGCGCTCCCATTGGTCGTCGTGGCTGCCCGTCTGGCCTGCCCCGGCTTTGCTACCTCCCCCCCCGCCGGCGCCGCCCCACCCGCTCCTGCCGCCGAAGTTTGTTCGGGAGGGTGATCGCGAGCAGGGCGCGCGGGCGGGCGCGCGACCCACACTAATAAACAGCGCTCAATACTGAGCGTCACGCGCGCGCTTCAGCTCGCGCCGCCCGGGCGGGCGGGATGGAGCAGCGCGCTCCCAGCACGAGCCTGCCAAGGTGCCTGGCACCGGCAGCCGCTCATCGCGCACACGCGCCCGCGCCGCGCAGGGAGGGAGGGAGGAAGCGGGGACGATGACAATGACTCCCGGCTCCACCGCCACGCGCAGCCCCCCTCAAGTTTCGCCATGCGAAGCGCGGGGACTTGGTGTCCCCCCGCGCAGAGGAACAATCGCGGCCCTGGCGCGGCAGGGGGGGCGCAGGCAGCACAAAAACCTCGGCCAGCCCCTGCCGCCCCCCTCCCCGCCCAGCCAGCATCCCCCGCCGCTGCTCCCCCTGCCCTGCAAGGCGCACGGCATCGCGAATGCATTTACCGGGCACAAGTGCCTGCAAACACGTGCATCAGCCTCCGATGCAAAAGGAAAAAAAAAAGTACCCAGCCTAGTGATAAGCCCCCTGCACTGGGAGAGGGGAGGGAAGGGGGGTTATTACGGCAAATTGCAGCCTGTCACCCAATGCAAAACAAAACCCATGGCATGCTCCTTATGCGCACCTCCCCCCCCCCGCACACACACACCCATAAACTCCTGGGAATCTAACCTCTGGTGCAGGTTTCCCCCCTCTGCTTGCAGTGACCTCCTTTCTCTGCCTGTACGCTCCTGCAGCAGCGGTTCCTGCGGAATGTGCTGCCCCTGAAACGCGATCGCGGCTCCTCTCGCTCGCTCTCTCGCTCTCTCTCCTTCTCTGTCTCTCTCTCTCTCTCGCGCTCGCTCTCCCTCCTGGCTGCAACCAGAGCCAGGAACACAACAACAACACGGCCTCCCCCCACCGCCGTCCCCAAACACATACACACTGAGGAGACCCAGCCAGCAGAGCCAGACGAGCCGGGGAGGGGGTGGAGGGAATCCCCAGCCCGCCGATTCACGGCACCAGGTACCTTCGCTGCGCCCCTTGGCGAAGGGGGGGAAAGGGAAGATGAACGTAGGCAGATACCTCGTCTCCCCTCCTCCTGCTCCGCGGGGCTCCTCTTCTCACTCCAAAACACTACAAGGTGGACGGGCAGATCAGACACAGCCGCCCCGCTCGCGGCGGGGGAGGGGAAACCACGCCAGCGATTATCATTAATTTAGAAATTAAAACAAAAACCCACCCCCTCCAGCCCTCCCCGGCGCTGTGAACGGGCGCAGATTTGCGAGGACTGGTGCTCAGGCACAGGACCTGATAACAGCTAATTGAAAGGTTAATCTACATAGGCTGTGACAGAAGAGGTCCCTCCCCACTTTTTTTTTTTTTTTTTTTTTTTTTTGTATCTTCTGTTGGCAAGTGGGAAATTGAGCTTCCCCCCTCCTTTTCCCTCAAAAAAAAAAAAAAGGGCAATAAAGTTTGGGGGGAGGTGCACGCTCGTGCAGTGGTCGGTGCGCAGGGCCTGAGGGGCAGCAGGAAGGAGGGCGCTGCAGTTTGGGGTGGTTTGGTTGGTTTGGGTATTTTTTCCTTCTTCTTCTGTCTGTGGGAATGAAAAATGTCTCAACAGAAAGAGCACCACACACAGTCACTAGGACATCCATCCTGAAGCGCTTCCTTGGGCAGCTCCCCATTCCGGAGGAGGGGAGTTGTGGGCCAGGCCGCCATCATGAGTCCCTGGCATAAAGAAGGGGCGAGCAGGTGGCAGATGTTGCCCTCCCATTGAATTTGCTGCAATTAGGTGAGATGTTATGAGGAGAACGGGTTAAAGGACGGAGTGGTAGTTCACATAAATGGGCTCAGGACTGGCTTGAGCCGTTTCGCCATGCTGCCAACACCGCTCATCGTGTCCAAGTTTTACCACCTTGGCAGACTTGGCTCCTTCCCTAGGTCTTGCGACATCCCTTGTGGTGGGCTGTGTGTGACCTGTCACATTCAGATGCCTTTCTGCAAAGTTTTGTGAAATTAATGCCTGGCCTGAAGAAAAAAATGATAAAAGAAAGAAAAAATAAAGATAAAAGAAAGGATAAAAACAGAGGGAAAAAAATCCAACAACCTCCTCCTAACATAGGCAGAAAATGACCCGCTCCCATCAGTTAAACAGGTCTTTCTTCAATCATGGCTTGCATGTAGACCAGTAAGGGAACCAAGTGTCCCTTGTAATACATTAAATGTTAAGGATTAGTGCAACTTTTTCAAAGAGTGAGTTGCTGCAGGTACTGCACAAGGAAGCTCCTTGGTGATGTTTTAGAGCATTGTAAAACTGAATGACCTACTTACAGAAATCTAGTAGGTGAAAATATTATTCCAGGCTATCTCTATGATACCGTACCTGTGGACTGAGGATTTTTCCTTGGTGTGTTATCCGCCAGGCAGTCTTTTTAAACACATAGAGGGAAATTTCATTATGTAGTAACCTAGTATTTATTGGAAAATCTTGCAAGGTTCATGTATTATGCAGGATTTGCCATGATTGAAAATGGTTTTTAAATTATTGGAAACAATATAAATCATTACAGCACAATTTGTAGCAGAGCATCACATTTGCAACAGTATTCTGAGTGTTGTGTCAACATTTCCATTGTAAACTTGTTTTTTTACCAGAAATTTACAACTTGGTTAGTGGTAAAAGAGAAAAATAATCTCTTGCAACTGGAACTTGGCATGGTACATACCAGTTAAAGAAATAAAACACTGGAGAAAACTTGACAATTTGTTTGGCCATTTTAAAATTATGAGTGTGCTGAAGACATAAGCAACAGCACAGGGAAGAATCTTAGAAGTTTCTGGTTTAAATACCTTCATTCTTTCTTCTCAGATTAATTTCCTTCTAAAAATAAATTCTGTAGGCCAACAGAACATTAATTGTTGTGTTCCACTTTTTAGCATCTATTCAGGAATCCTTTGCTTGAAGAGAAGTTCTTATGGATCTTGACATTTACAGGTGTATTTAACACTATGTAAATTGGTGAAGTTAAGTGTATGAACCTCTTTATACATGAATCATCCTACAGTGAACTTAGATCTCCTATCACTGTCAATTATACTTTTTCTCAAAATAATGACTTCAAAAGAATTGCATCATGTAAATTTAGGCTAGTTCAATCTGAAACACAAATGGTATCCTGAAATGATGCATGCTATGCTGACAAGATCTTAAGTGTTTGAAACACTTTGGGTCTAATTTAGAATGTGTGATACTTTGTGTGCATCCTGGTTTGTGGTCTGGATAAGGAATGTGCTTGTCTTATACAAACAGAATATTACTTATTTTAAAAAGACATGAAACATCCATACAAAAGTTATAAGCCCATCAGTGAAGTCAGTATAATCAATTAAACTCATGCTTTAGGATATCTTCTACTGACAGAGGCTGGGGGATTTGCTCTCTCTGAGCTACTACAAAACTAATGCAGTAAACAACAGTTAATGACACTGTGCAGTAACAGATGTCTAGACACCTAGTGAATAAGCCCATTCCCTCTGCTGAAAAGATGCCCCTGATTAAAAAAAAAAAAAAAAAAAAAAAAAAACCTCTCAAAAATCAAAAACACTGTCTCTTTCTTCTCAAAATGAGTACTATGGCCCGGTTCACCCCGTCCCATTCATTTCCTTGCTTTAATTATATTTTAAATATTATTATGCTTTTTCCTCTGTGGAAAAATATGTTTGTTTGCACATCTATATTGTAGACCCATTTGATTAGGTATAAGTTTATTTCCTAGATGTCTTTGAGATTATTCCAATAATGTACATACTGTTATTATTTTGAGGTCACAATATAGAGAAATCAAGAAGGTTAAGGGCATGTTTTGAGCTGAATTTAGTTCTCCAAACTCAGAATCTTAAGCCCAACCCTTCTTGTACAGCAGTGACAAGGTGGAGATCAGTGCTATACAAAATGCTGAATTAGAGTTTGCTCACTTGAAATCAGGGAGAACATTCTTGTGCGCAGACCTAAGAGTTTGCTCAAGAGAACTTAAATCTCTGCCATGGCTCAGCTCCACTACAGCCAGTGGGGTTTTCCAGAGACAAATTTACCACTTACGTGTAGAACAGAAACAAGATCAGGATGAAGGTTCAATCTTCAGTGTAAACCTTTATATTTTCATTAGCCCATGTCAAACAGGAAGCAGTTAAGTATTAACAAATTAGCAGCTCCTCTGAAATTTAAGGCGTCTATCATTCAAAGCACATACTGATTATTTTCAAGTTGCCTGTCCTTCACTCAGTGCATTTCCTCTCTTTGAAGTGATTATAGTGTGGCATTTGTTACATATTTGGAAATAAATATATAGTTGTCCATGCTGGTTTAGTGACAGAAGCCTGTTTATCTTCAGAGCTGTTCTAGGGTGAAAACTTGACCTCCCGTCAAAGTCAGTGGGAAGACTTCCTTTGACTTCAATAAAGCCAGGATGCTCCTTCTGTTAGTACCACATGTAGCCAAATATATGAACAGAGTCACCTGGAAATTGTCTGTCTTGGCACAGACCATTGAGAAGAGTGACCTTGAGGTCAGCTCATCCTAAGAGCTCCATGAGTTTCCTCGAAGTCTGTACAGTCATTTTGCACATATCTCTGCAGATTGTGCAAGCACGTATATTCTGTGCCTATACCCTCCTCTGCTTGGCTTATCTGCTGTGAGCACCTTCCTGAAGTCCTAACTGGGGCCTTCAACCCCTCGTATACTTTCTGGACAGAAATAGCCTTTTTCTTTTTGCCCTCTGAGATTTCTTCACAGCCTTTTAGATTCCAATTTAATCTGAAAGACTAATCCATGTAACTAAATCTATACCTCTAAATACAGACCGCACAGTCTTCGGCTTATGCAAAAGGGTTTGCATCGCTACACACAACAGAGCATCACCGCCCAGCTTAAACACTGTCAATAAATACTAGTACAGATACATAGGTACAAGTATGCATATATTTATACATACTCACAGAGTGAATAACCTAGGGGCAACTTTTCCAATCGCTTGCTATTTCATCTACTAAATTTGACGAAATGAAATAATAGTATAAAATAGTCTCTCCTGCTACCATCTTACTGATTTGGGGGCTTTTCTAGTTCCTGAAAATAGCAGCTTATAAAGTAAATGCTCTAACAGTCTCAAGAGTTATAATTTATGTGATCCTGTAATTTGGAAATAACATTGTTTGAGGTAGCTCTCCTGTCATCCCACAGGGACTGAGACTGTGACTAATAATAAATCCCACAAGTTCCAGTCTGACCTGGCAAGTGATCCACCCTGACATATCGAAGTGCTTTACAATCCCTAATTAATTAGATCATTTAAGAGCTCTGTTAGGTGAGTGCATGTTATTTTTCCTGTTCTCCAGTCAGATACAAAATAAAAGCAGCTAGTAGAGGATGCCAGAAACAGGAAAAAAAAAAAAAAAGTCGTCTGAGTTTCAGGGGCCCAGCCCTAACCACAAGGGATGATTTCTCCCTGCTTCCCATTAGGAAGTAAAAGAGAACAAACTAGTGGGCTTGTTAACGCACACTGGTAACTTTACAAGGGCCTATTTTTTTTTTTTGCTGTATTAACTATTACACATCTCAAAGACACAACGCAACAGACAGGACTTGGGAGTGCAAAGGAACAAAGTCAAAAGCAAAGCAGAAAAAAACAGGTGGCTCTTATGTGATAGTGTCTTTTGTATAAAACAGTATCTCACAGTAGTGCATACTAATAGTGTAGCACTTATGCATGTTAATAAAGCATTAGTGAGTGGTAGATATTTTCACAAATGGTTAATCAATCATTACAAGTCCAACAGGTCAATAGTTTTATAGCAATAGCTCATCATCTGAAACACACCTGAAACCCTGTATTCAAACTGCACAGGATTTACATCGAAACACCTGTTAATCTTGTGTTAACCCTCGCAAATGGAGTCTCAATATAAAGGGTAATCCAAGATAAATTTGCTGAAAAGAAAAAAATATATTAACACCTGGGGTCAACAGCAATTTGCCTGTAACAATTGTACTGGATTTCAGTTTCTGCTTTTCCCATGTAAAATGCCCTGCTATGACAGGAAGCATTTTGACTGTTGGGCACAAGCGCGATGTTTTCTAGGCTAATCCCAAGAGGAAGGCCTGGGGTAGTGCAGCTCTCGGTACCAAGCAGCATCAGTGACCTTGGTGCAGCTTCGCGTTTTTCCGCGCGTTCACCGTAATACTTTGTTGGAGCAGCTTGGTGAAGGATGGAATTGAGGAGAGTAAAGGCCGGTTTGCTCAGAGCTGGCGGAAGCTGCCATGGTCGGGGCTGTGCGGGCCCCTCGCGCCGCCGTCCTGGCCCTGCTGTTAGTCCAGGTGAGAGGGAGGACGCGGGTGCGTTTGCCCGAGCCACTCTAACACCTCCGCTTGCCTTTGTTAGCTTTAAGGTAATTAACTCTCCAGTCATTATCGGTTGACTTTGTCCGCAGGTTTAGGTTTCCCTCCCGCTGTTCCCTTTGGGGATATTGGGTTGTCACTTCATGGGGGCGAGGGGGATTCTTTTTAGAGTTCACACAAAATCCCTTTCACAGCTTCCCAGCAGCGTTTTTCCCTCTCTTCTTCCCCGCCCCCACCTTTTTTTTTTTTTTTTTTTTTTCCTGGTGCTCTCAAGACGGCTGAATTTCCCTCTTTCTGTTTTAATGAACATTACTTTATAACTTTCTCCCTATCCGACTGGACAAGAAGAGACAGAAAAAGAAAAGAGCCTCTCCAAAAAGCCTGGCATCACACTTGCTGAGCCCTTCACATGAAAAGAAGGCCATCCTCAGTACTTAGAAGCCAACAAAAGAGACTGGAAAGGCAGTTTTGCTAAATAAGGTTACTTTGAGCCTCTGAAGGATCCTGAGAATCCTTAATGTGAATGAATGAATCCTCTCAACTTCCTACTGTGATGTGGGTGTACTACATTCTAGTTCAGCTTTAGCCAGGGGAAAATTTCCAGACTTCAAGTCTTTGGCATTTTTTTTTATTGGTCAAATGTTGCCAAGAGAAATGGAGAAAAAAGGGAAGGATGGGATGGAGCTTGACCATGTTTTCATTAATCCCATTCTCATCCGGTTCCCACTGTATTTTTTAAAATCCTATTAATAAGATGAAGAAATTGAAATCACCAGAGTGGGTGTTGCCCGCATAATTTGGAGTTGGAATAGGCATCCTTTGATTTACAGCAGGGCTAGATGAGCAGCCAGAGCAATAAGAAAGATGGGGCAAGGCACTCCCACCCCATTGCGGGCTCGACGGACGGTGAAGCCGTCCGTGCTGCAGCGTTTCCCCTTCCCCTTTCTGCTCAGGGTCTCCCCATGTACCCACCTTCCCACCAAGGCGGGGATGAACCAGCCCTCAAGTGCTGAGCCCAGCTTTGGAAAAATCCTACATCTCTGTGTGCTGTTTGAAAACTGAGCAACCTCCTTCATAGTCTTTTCCTTTCGAGGTTTGAACCAAGCAGAGCTTGGCTGGTCTCGAGGAGCAAACCACTATGTCCAGTTAGAGTTTTAACTAGGTCTGTATGTTTTTTTAATTTTTCTTTTAACCAAATATTGGCACCATAACCTGCAAGTTCCCCATGCTGAATAAGTCTCTGACCACACAAGTAATTTATTTCAGTCACTTCCCATCGCTGCTGATACCAGAGCAGCTCTACCTGCATTAGCTTGACTAGGAGGCCTCCCAGATACAGAAGGCTTCCCACCACATCATTTCAAACACCCTTCAGAAACTTTACATTTGCTCAAGGACACTTTAAAAATAGCCAGTCACTTGCTTGTATTAGGGCTCCCAACCTGGCTAACTCTGGTCGTTGAATTAGTGTCATTCACAATAGGATTTCATATTAAATACCCTTTGGGAAGGCTAGTGAAACAGGGCTTGTGGGGCAGGAAGGACTTGTTTTGCTCAGTTGATGTGAGAACACGAGCTCTTCCCAGCTGCAGTAGTAGTTAAGATAACATATCAGTGTTAGAAATATAAAGTATCTTCTTTATATACACTTAACTGCACAGTCTCCTCAGTGGTACATAGGATAAGTCGCTGGTGATATATCAAGATGCAGGGGAGGGAGTTGCATAATTTGACATAATGAAGCCCTTTGTTTATTTCATATTAAAAATAAATAAATAAACAGAGGGAAGTTCTACCTCTCCGCTGATGGCAGGACCTGGCCAAGCTGCGAGGTAGCCAGAATTGCTTCCTTGGCGCTGGCTAGAACCCCCCTGTTATCCTGATATTATTCCCCTTTGTTATTCGGTATCCCACAGTGCCAGCTAAGTCAGCGAGTTGTCACACTCCTCATGGTGCAGCAGGATACAGAATAGCTGGGGGTGGGGAGGAAGACGGGAATGGTTAGGAGGTGGAAGGGAAAAGGCCTTTTTTTTGTTGTGAAAATAGTAGCACCAGCTGCATCCTGCAAGTCGCTAAATTACCCAGTCAGTTGTTTCTCTTTTAATTTTTGTGTGAATTCAAGAATAGGTTGTGGATGTCTTGGCAACTCATGAATGAGGCTCTTTATGAAAGAATTCACCTTGCAGAGGGGCTGCTGTCAGATGCACAAGCCTCTTTCCATTAATTAAGCTACGGAACATCCCCTCCTTGGATTTTTTTTTCTCCATCCCTCTCAGTGTCTGGATAATCGTTCCCTGTGTATCCACTGCTGTCTCTCTTGCTCCTCACCATATTTTACCTACTCTGGCAAATTCGAGCTGCCATATATATATATATGTACATGTATATATATATATGTATATATTTTTTTAGATGTAACCTATTGCTGTGAGGAGAGATATCACGCCAACCAAACTAAGGAACTAAGATGGATATCTTGCTGCACTTCAACCAAAAACATCTCTACATGTCATTTTCAACTGAAAGGGGATTAAGAGCAAAGCTGGATATTTCCAAAAGCTCGCCTGGGAGTTAATCAATTCTTACTTCCTTTCAATGGGAGATGGGTGCTTAGCTTGCCTCGGCAGTGAGGCAGCCCCTGAATAATCCCTTGTCTTGTATACAAGTAGTCACACAGAAGGTGAGGAGAACTTTCAGGCATCCTAGAAATGACCTACCATTACAATGTATAGCTAATTTGGATGATGTTAGGAAGTAACTACAGCTGTAACGATGCCTGAACAGAAGAACAATTCTGGCAGAGAAGGTGGGTTCACGTGGGAGCAGCACCCTCCTCACTCAGCTTTGCCATAGTCTGAGCAAGATGTACGACTGCAACCCAGTAGTGTTACCTAGAGATACTCATATGTGTGCTCATGGTGCTAGGCACCTGCTTACAGAATAATCCAAAATCCTTTAAAACCAGTGGAAAGATTTCCATTGATGAGCTCCGTATCATACCTTCAGTATTTGCATTTTTGGATTTAATTTTGTGAGGCTAACAAAATCCTGCTCGTTAGGAGTAGAGAAGTACAGTATATGGTATTAATGACTAGCTTCTAAAAATGTCTATTCACTTTTCTTCAGTACTACAGAATCGCAGAATGATTGAGGTTGGGAGGGACCTTTGGAGATCGTCTAGACCAACCCGCTTGCACAAACATTTACAGGTAACGCTCATTTTCTGCAAATGAAGCGATCTCATGTAGAGCACACAAAATAATCTTTGGAAACTTTGGACTAAATTAAAATAACTTAAATTTAAATTAAGAAATCATCTGTGGTCTCAGTTAGTTCTCTTGCTGGAAAACAAGGGATGCATACATGAATCAAAAAGAAAGCAAATACCAAATTATCTAACAGGAAAGAAACTTATGAATACATGTAATAAATTCCCACATAACATCATAAAAATAGCTCTCTCTCTCAATTACTGTCATTGCATATGCCAAGACACATAGGAGACCATTTAATTAGTGGTAAAAATTGAAAAAGCAAATGAGAAGTGTTTTACATTGGAAATACTAATTTTGTCAGTCTGGGGATTACTACTAAAAAGTTAGCACTTTCTAGAAATTAACAGAGTATCTAATATTACATTTTTTTAAATACTAAGAATATGGATATGGCAGAATTTGAAATAGTATTTAACTGAACTTGTGGAGTAAGACATTGTCTCTGTGAGTGCGGACAACACCTCAAAAATGAGCATGCCCAATAAACTCAATTTTGGGGTGTCAATTGGTGGCTTTTTAATCAAACACCGTGATTTGGTTAAAATAAAAGCATATGGTTGCCTCATCATCTGAAAATGGAGAACACTCAGGAAGACAGCAAAAGTATTTTCTTCTTCATCTTGTATTGTATTATTTGACCTATGAAAGGCATGCTTTTTTGTATTGCTCTGTTTTTTTTGGTTGTCATCTCTGCTGAAAATCATTCCCTGAATTTTTATGCCTGCATTTACCCATCTCAAAGACAACACTAAATAAGCTCTTTTTTTTTCCCATTCTGCAGGGAGAATTCATAAAATTAAACCATTAATATTTGTAAAATAGCTTTGATGGCCTCACACAGAAATTATACTCAATAACAATGTGTTCCTAAGAACAGAAACTCATGGTATTCTTGTTCAGAGCCCTTTATCCCTTCAGCCTGTACATCCTTCGCTTCTTTCAGGAATCTGCTTGTCTTTCTCGTTTTTTAACTCCCCACATCTTTCCTTGGTTTCAAATCCACAGCCATCAGAGGCAAATAGCCTAGTGGAAAGTAATATGGCCAAAAAGATTAAACACAATACTGGTCAGTTGGCTCTCTTTGAGTTTTAAGCACAAGTTACTGTCTCTGAAACCTCCTTGCTGCAGTTTTCATGTTTGTTAAGTAGGAACAATATTAACCTGTCTCTGGGAGATGCAGAGCTGGAGCTCAGAATTACTACTGTCTGTGTAAATGCTAGGGATTATTACAGAGAACATGTTTAGCTTGGGAGGGGGGTCCTCAATATAGAGATGAACCCACTCAATTTCAATTGCCACATTTTTTTTCTTACTACAGCAATTAACCTCCTATAAAAGAATTAGCACTGAGTTTACATGTTGACTCTGTAGACATTGGATAATTGCTATAAAAAGCCCATCTATAGTCCAGGAAATTACATTTCTCCTTTTGCTTCTAAAATTACAAACTTCTGGCTTCCCAGCTGGTAATGCAAGCAATCAAAATCAGGTCTCTTGAGTGCAGTTGCATGACACACATGAACAACAATCTCATTTCATAAAGAATTAACCCACAGCCAGCCATGTTAACTGGTTCCAATTCCTGCCACAAAGCCCTTCTGAGCAAGGCATTGTAGTTCCTGGTTTGCATAGGAAGCAAAACACCAGTTAAGCAACATCATAACTTCTCACAGCCCTACCATAC
Organism: Tinamus guttatus; assembly: GCF_059628265.1. Classification (NCBI taxonomy): domain Eukaryota; kingdom Metazoa; phylum Chordata; class Aves; order Tinamiformes; family Tinamidae; genus Tinamus; species Tinamus guttatus. The sequence goes on from NW_028288780.1 coordinate 8,302,027, forward strand.
CTGAGCTCCCTGACAGAGGGAAAGACATTGGATTAAAGCACTGAATTTAAACTCAGCAGCACTGGCTTCATTTTTCTGTCTTTTTTTACAGACTTCCTATCTGTAAGTCACTTAACCTCCCTGAGTTTCATCTTTCCTTCTATGATATAGGGACAATAATACTTCCTTTGACTGTCTTTTTTTTTTTTTTTTTTTTTTAAATCTGGAGTATAAAGAAAGGGATACCCTTCCCCCACCAGTCTTGGATAAGACATCTATGCACTACTGTGATTCTAATCAGTAAAAGCATTAACAACTGTTAAAATAGAAAGACCTACTTTAATTTGGAATTTCCTTGATTTTATCTATTTAAAATTCTCTCTCTGATTTCCCTGCTTTCCAGAGAAGGTGGGAGGAAAGGGGTTATTGTTTTGGGCTGATAATGCGGCTCTTAAAATAATTGAAATATAGAATGATAAAAATGAAGCATAGAACATGGATACATAGGTCCTAATGATCACGAACTGGTATACTTTCACTTCTTTAGCTAGGGTTACTCCCTACAATATAGTGTATATGTTCCATAAAGCTTAGACTGAAAGATGTCCCACAGATGGAAAGCCCAGAATGAATGTTAACTCTGTTGCAAGCTTTCCTACCGAGTCACTTTAAAATGACCTGGGTGGAGGTCCCGCCCCAGCCTTTCAGACTGCAGACCTTACTGCAGTGCCACGGCTTTCCTTGATACTCAGTATAAATCTTTCCCTACTGTGTTTTATATGACTCTAGTTTAGTCCCACATCAATTCGTCTCCTTTCTTAGTGTTTACGGTACAAATGGTTATCTGGGGTAAGCAATTGCCGTATCTCCCACCAGTAATCACTTACTTCTCTCCATTTTTTCCCCTCCCAGGTCCATTTCGAAATACTTCTTAGCTGACAGATTCCAATGAACACCATATTCAGTTATGACAAATACTGCCATTCAGCGGGTTTTGTACTAGAAAATCTGGTCAGGGAAAAGGTTATTCATATATTTAGGAAACTAACTTTTCCAATATATGTACACATTTGTATTTGAAAGTACTAGATTGACAACCCTTCAAAACCAATTGCCTTCACCTGGGAAGGAACGCGAACCTTCATTTCACTTTGGGTTTGAGAACTGACACTGCTCTGATCTCCATGACAAGTCTAGCAATGTTAAGTGTGTTGTTCTTTACAGGACTGACTGCTAGAATTGAGGGACTACATGTTGACCTTGGGAGGGCTATGCGGAGGGAGAGGGGGGTGCTGGATTGGGTTGTTTGTTTTTTAAAATTCCTCCCCTGCACATTCTGTGGGGAAAAAAAAGAGTTTGCAGACATTACATGATTTTATGAACTCAAACAACAGCTGATTTCAGCAGCGTCTTATGCTTTCAAGACAGCTTTATGATCTGTTGAAGCTTAACATAGGATTTTTTTTAGATCAAAAGATGTGACAGACCACAAAATGTGCAGTGAAGAAATAAAGCCATTCCCCCCACACACACCAAGACACTGCTACATACCAGGCTTCCCCCACAAAGGTGTCTTTAGCATGAGTCCAGAAAATTGGCAGGCTGAACTGCACTTATGCTTCAAAGACAGAGAGCCCTCTGCCACGGACAAAAGGCCGTCATCGTCTCTGCCGGTGACTCGCAATGGAGCATAGCAGTCATTGCGAGTTCAGCAAAAAATAAAGGAAGGCTGCATGTGATGTACTGCTGAACCAGGGGACATAAGAGGAATTGATGAAAAAAGCTGGAGCTGGCAAGTTCCTCGGTGCTTGTGCCTCCAGACAGCAGCTCTCCTCCCGCTCTGCCCAGCCACAGGGAGCTTGGGGTACCCTGCCAGTAACTTCTGTAGATTGCAGCCTTCTCTCGCACAGGGGGAATCCCGTAGCTACCTCTAGGAAGGCAGAACTTTTGTATCACTCGCAAACAGAAAGGCTGAGGTCCTCACACCAAGTGTTCACATGCCTAAGGAGGGAGAAAACAAAACTCAGGAGGCCCTAAATCCAATTCAAGGACGAATTCCAGCTCTTGAGATAGAGATGGATGAATTTCATCCATTCATGGAAATAAAAACAATTTTATAATCATGCAACTGAATTGTTTCTAATTAATTCATGATCAATATTTCACACTGTGGAAGCAGGGTCTGAGGCATTCTAGAAGAAATCCTTCATGTGACACCTTCTTCCTGCTGATAGCATAGGTGCTGAGTCATAGTTTGCATTATTAACAACATTCCTTGATAGTTTGTAGCCCATTTCTTAATTTCACCTTTTTGGACACACGCAGCAAAGCATTAGGGAGCAGCAAGGGCCAGCTGCCCACTAAGGGGTGAGGAGCTGGTAGGGCCCTGTCCCACAGTACCAGAGCAAGGTGAGCAGGGCAGATCCAGCGACCACGGCCAGGCTCAACCAGGAGTCCAGGTATCACCAGGCAAAGTCATGACATTTAGACAGGCCCAAAGGCAAGACGGGAAGTCAATCCACAGGTCAGGACGAAGTCCAGTGACTGCCACCCATAGTAACATGGCAGGTCTGAATTACCAACCCAGCAAGGCAGCCCGTGGGTCAGAGTCTGAACCAAGAAGAACCCCCAGGCAGGCCCAGAGATAGCTGTGACACAGGTGGAGAGCAGAACTCTTTGGGCTGACCTGCAGCGGGGCGCACGGGCTCAGAGCAGGGCTGTGAGAGGGAGCCCCACGTGAGGCTGCTCAAGGCTGTTTGTTCAGGGCTGTCAGTGCCCTAGGACCCTGGTGTATAGACACACGGTATTCCCAAGCTGTTTGTAGTCCCAGTGAAGTCAGGACCCTGTGGAAGTGCTGCACTGGAGCCAGCAAGAGCTAGCAAGAGTAAAAGGTCTGTGTTTTACTGTTCTGTATTAGAATTCTTCTATGAATCCAATAATTTTAATCCTAAATTAATCTATTTCAGGGCTGGATCTTGAAAACCTGGCACCACCTTAAAAAATTTTAAGAATGCAATGTCTGTGTTAAAAAACAGACAAAACGTGTATAGAGCTATACACACATGCTTGTTCATGCATATATACACATACTTTTAGTGTAGTGACATGCTATTATGGTTTTACATATAAGATAGAAAGTAATATAAACAAAATAAAACAAAGAATTTACCAGTAAAAATTGCAATAACAAGATGAAGGCCAAAATTATAATCCCCAACCGAATTGATAACAGTCACAACATTAACAATGTCATTCTGCTCCTACAACATTTGCATAAAATCACTGATTTATCTATGAAAGAGTTTTGGTTTTTTATTTTCTGTGGGTAGATGCTAGGACTCCAAGATTGTTTCTCTAACCAGACTCAGGCTGGGTCTTGTTTGCTTGGAGTGGAGATCCTTTTGCAGCCTTTTGCAGATGTGCTCATAACTGCTAAGTCTGAACAAGAGACTTGCTGCCTCCATTCAAACAGCAGCTCTGACAGATCCGAACCCAACTGTGGGAAAGTCCTTGAGGGATATGTTGTGCCCTTGAATTTAAGCAGGACTTCCAACGGAAACTGATAGCCCAACACAACTGTTGAGCTCTCGCTAGACCCTCCTCCAAATGGGGAATAACTGGTGCAGATTGAAAGGTAAACTGCAGGCAAGTCAGTGAGAAGGAATTCATAACCAAAATTACCCATAAAGTGAGAATGCAACACTAACAAAAATGAAGTGTAAACTGTATATGGGCAATTAATGCAGTAAATGCCTGCAGAAGGCAGGCAAAACATTGCTTTGGTGAATGGTGCAGAAAAACTTGTCAGCAATAGGTGTCAAATAGCTCCTTTGTAGCCTCACTGTGGTACATTGCAGTGCAAAAATCAAAACAAATAGAGCGATCCCAGGCGTGGATAAGATCTTCTTGCAGGTTAGGGCTCGGAGTTCCCCAGCAGTTTGTTTTGCAGAACACAGCGTGCTGCTGGGTCCCCGTATCTCCCAGCTCACCATCCCTCGAGGAGTGTCCGGCCCTCGCTGCTCCCTGACAGGCTGTTTCTTCCAGAGTCTCTGTACCTTTTAAAGACACTTATCTTCTGGAAATGTCCATCGTCCTTCACAGAAGAGCTAAAAATAGTAGAATCAGCCAGGAATCCAGCCCACCACTTACACTATTGAACCACGGAGGCAGCAAAATTAATAGTCTAACATCGTTTCCTCTCCCAGCAATGAAAGATAGTGTTAGAAACTTTGAGAACTCTTTTTTTTTTTTTCCCTTACTCCTCGGACCCTTATATACCTGTAAACCCACTCTATTTAGAGTAATTCTGGAACCAAACACGATTAATTCATGAAGCAGAAGCAAACAAGGTGTGTGAGGAGTGGCACTTTTGACTGTTGCAGTCCTATAGACTTGTCTGCTACATGCCCTGCTGCACCCTCAGCAAGCCCAGGCAGCGATAGGGAAATGCCAGCTGAGACCTTTATCACCCTGGCACCACGCAGAACATCACAGCTCCAGCAAGTGTCAGGAGACTAAAATATCTGCTTCAGACAACATGTCAGAGGGATTCCAGGGAAGCTGTGGCCAACATGTCAGGACACTGTCTTTTTTTTTTTTTTTTTCCACCTTCTCCTGCTTTCCTTTCACACTCGCCCTCTCCCATCAGCTGCTTCTGCTGGAGAACTGGGATCTGCTCCTGAATGGGCTCTTTCTGAGCCTGTGGCAAAACTGCTGTAGTGGCTGCTCGGGCCTTTTCCTGTCGTTGTGGTGCAATACAGTCCTGACTCTAGCAGAAAAGTGGTGTTTGCTGTTGTGACCCCCAGAGTTCAGCACTGATTAGGAGGGATGACTGCCGGGCTGGCGAGCAGCGTGACTGACTCAGCCAAGTTTCCTTAGGAACTCAGCCCGAGAGTGAGAAAGTAAGAGCATGTGTGTTCTGGTAGGCGGTGAACAATCCATTAAAACTCTTAATTAAAAATTTAAACATGTGTCTGCTAATTACAACCCCCCTCTCCTGCCCTCAGAAAAGAGCAAATGTGCATGGTTGCACACCTGCCTATGTGTTTATTTCCTCAGAATGCTGCTCACTTCTCCAGCAACCCAAAGAGCAGCTCACGCAGCAGCTGCCATTGTAAAGATGCTCTGTGGAAGAGCAGAGACAAATATTTCCTATTTGGTAACAATGGGCAGAACCATTTACAGGATTCTGCTCACTGTTGCTACATGCCCTAGATTTATTGATGTTTTCCATATTTTTATGTTGATATTGCTAGGTCCCATCTCCCAAATGTCTCCCATGTTTAATGCTAGCAATGCATGCTCTGCTGACCAGCCACATGAAGACCTGTGGTAAGAGACTGGGTAAATGGTTTAAAAAGTAGACTCTCAGTTTTGTAGGGCAAGTGTGACACAAAATTTCAAACATATATGGGTGAGGAGCTTCAGCTGGGTAAGGGGACACCTCAGCATAGCAGTTGTCTGTGTAAATGTGTGCTCATGGCAAATGAAACTTGCTTTTCACTCTGCAAGTCACCCTGCAGTGAATCTCCTCTGCTGTATGTAGATTCTTCAGCCCTTCTGAGTTGGCTGAGCTGCAGTCACTTGACATCAGACCATGAGCCGCTGAGTTGGTAACTGCTTTGTTCACTGCCTAGAGGAGAAAGATCATGTTCAATATTGTTGTTGTTGTTTTTATTTATTACAGTCACTAATTTGGCAGGAATTAACTGAATTCTGGCAGATAGTGCATGTCTCTGTATGTTAGCATAACAGTGTTCAGCTCTAGTGGAAATACTGGATGAAAGTTGACTACCTGATTCTTGATTTCTGTCAAGACAGACAGAGGGGAGGAGGCAGATAGGCATAAGAACATGTGTGTCCACAGATACATATATGATCTTGATGATCCTCAGAGGTTATCTCTGGGCCTTCGCTAGAAATTTTAAAGCTTCACAGGTGACGTCTTAAGAAGACATACTGAAAAAGGCTTTATTATCCTCAGAAGTGCAGACAAGGAGATGTCTACCCTGCCCTGGGCGTGCTCATAGCAGGTTTATGCTCTGCAGTAACAGCCATCTAAGCCAGCTGCAGTCAGGCTACCCTGTTCAGGGGCTGCCAGAACTACTGAATGATTTTTCGTGTGAGTTGAAGCATCTGTTATTACAGCATAAACAAAATAACTGTTCTTTCCTTTAAAAAATGCTCATTTGTTAAAATCTGAGGTGCATCGAGAGTTTACAATGCATATGATAATCTGAAGGCACATGAAAACCCACGCAGACTGGTGAAGTTGGTTGTCCTCAATCAGAAACACTCACGCTTGGCAGGCCTGGCCTCTAGTCACTACAGAGGGATCCCAGATCCAGAAATGAATTTCCCAAATTGGTCCATCTTTATAGGGATTTCAGTCTCAGTCCCAATGCTGAGTCACTGTCTGAAATGCATAGCTCGTTTCTGCTCGTTTCGTCTTTACCAACTCACCCGGTGGTGATTTGTGCAACCGCACGTTCTGCTGGCCGGACCCTGCTGCGCTGGCCTGCCCTGCTCCATGGGCCTCATTACAACGGTATCAGGAGGTAGTGGTTCACCGTGAGATAACTGTTTGACACGGGCTCACGTGCTCCCAGCTGCCCACACGTCGGATAACATCCACTCTGCTGAGCATCTGCCCAGATCTCTCTGCTTTTCGGCCCCGGGACAGCCGCAGCAGCGGAGCAGGCCGAGCGCTCAGCCCGCGTGCCCGCGCAGCGAGGCAGCCGCAGCGCCTGGGCGCTGTGGGGACAGTGGTGTGACTACCCCTTGCGCTGCAGAGACGGAGAGAAGCCCCAAGGCTCCCGCCAAAGCCTGCTCCAGCTGCTGGGGGGCAGATGTGTCCCCAGCTGAGCTCCCTAGACAAAGCCTGATTATTTAGCTTGTGTGTAGAGTAGGGGTGCATTTAATCCTGAAACAGTAGCAACCGGAAAGTCATCTCCCTACATACGAAGATCATCTCCCACTTGGGAGTAGCTAGACCTGTTTACAAAATGTGTTCACACTTCAGCAAGGCACAGGCTGCATATTTCTGATTGCAGAGCAGAAGGCAGCCTTATAATAATGTCTCATCTTCACCCAATCATTCCAAATTATTCACATGAAAGATCCTGTTTTCTCTCTTGGACTTTAATGAAGCTCCTGTTGAACCAATTATTCACTAGCTATTCATGTATTGTCAAAAAGGAAATCACAGAAGCTTTGTCATTAGAAATAAGATTTGATTGGGAAGGCACATGGCTTTGGGGTGGATTTTCTTCTTCCCCTTTTTTTTGCTCTAAAGCCATAGCTTTTAGCTGGCAATTTCCACTGCTATAATCTGATGAAAAGTGATAAAACGCATCAGACTGCAGTACTCAAATGAGAAAACACTCCAGATTAGTAGGAATATAATTATGTTTTTCATGACATTGATTTTTTATTTTCTAACTGATAAAAGTAAACAACTGAGTGAGGGGGGGAGTGCCGAAAAACAACATTTAGACTTTAGTGAGATAATTAACTCAGCAATTAAACATATTTTGTATTCAGCATTTGTCCTCCATAGCACACAGCATATGTGACGTTTGTCCTTTATTCAAATTCTTGCTTCTTACAGTCTTTTTTGTCAGCAGGAGCGGCAGCCGGCGAGAGTCCTGTATGAAGGCCCACTTCTATGGTGCTTTGCTTTTAAAAGATGAATATTCACAGCTACAGTTTAGAAGGGAAGAGGCAGCCAAAAAGAATCATTAAGCTGAGCTAAATGAGCAGAGTTGAGAGGCGAGAGATCTGTGCAACAGGCATTTGTGTTTAGTTCCCTGTTGTCACTGGAGTTGGGGCGGGAGCAACGCAAGGCCCTGGTGATCCTTCCTGCTCCCTGTACCACACAACTTCATCCAGCCGCAAGGCCAAATGCTCCGTGCTCAGTCGCACTGAATATCAGTGTTAACATGGACCGGTACATGGGGTGGTTATGTCTGAGGAAAACTAAAGATCAAGAATTAAAGATAGTTACTGGACAGTGGCTAGTCCTTCAGTAGGCCGCCTGCTTGCCCAGTACAGAGAAGACATCTCCCTGCAGCAGGAAACATGGAAAGAGGTATAGGCATGAGATCCTCAACCGGGGGATCGTTACAAATCCCGCTGGCCTTTTTAGCAAGGAGTAGTTCCCTAACCAGTTCAGCAAGAGTGAATGAATTTTCAGGGTACCTGGTGTCTTAGAGGGTAGGAATGGGGACATGGGGAAGATGTCCACCCCATGGCAGAAAAACGAGGTCACAAAGAAAAAGGTTGCAGGGATGGGTCAAATAGGACATACTACTTGTGACATGACAGGCACGATCAACACTGTGCCAGGCACAGGTGCACAGATGTGGCCTACAGAGGCTGTTCGAGATGGTGCAGTATTAAAGGCAACTTGTGCACATCAAGACAAACCACAAAGCTGTAACTGATATGGTGCAAATTAATACCCAAATGCCCTGCTGTTTACCTTTTCTGTTTTAGACAACAAGATGTGAGGCTTCCTTTCAGGGCTGAGCTCTGAGCCTCAGGGAAACTCAAATATCTTACTATGTCTATATTCCAATTTAAGCAGCTGCTGCTGGGAGGTGGAAGGGCTAGCTTCTCAGCTGGAATAAATTTCTATAATAAGTGTATTATGACAAGTCATACCAAATTTGTGACTCCCACTCCCACGCCTGAATTTACCAGGTTACTTGGTAAAAATCTTGTTTCTTGCAAGTCCAAAAGTCTTTTGCAAATCCACAGTCTTGCTTTGTAACAAAACACTGTGATGCATAATAAACATAAAGCCTCAAGAGGCTATTTTATTACTAATTTTAAGTGATGAAATGCATAATGTGTATATTCATGATACATACAAATCGCTATGTGATTGGAGCACAACCTTCCCCAAATCCAGGGTGTTCATGCTGTGAAATCTCTGGCCATTTACAGAATACAAAAGTTGCACTGTTAAATGCTTTGCACTATCAGACATAAAATGTGGTTGTTTTTGTACTGACCTTGGGAGATGAATAGAAACCTACTTTGTCCTTACCCTGCAAGACAGCCACAGCAGCTGGCTATGCTTTAAGACAGGCAAGACTAAAATAGGTCTATCCACATGATGGGTTTATGCAATGCCCCCAGAAATTCTGCAAGTTACCTGAGTTATTTTGTGAGGTCCATTAATGGTTCTGCTAAGAGCTGATTTCCTGAGACTATCTCAAACGTGGATCCCTTACTTCTTCTATAATTTGATAATCCAGAGAGATAACAACAGTCTAATTTGAGGGAAAACCCATTGTGAATGGTAACTCTCCACAGACTTTAAAGAAAAAAAAACCCCAAACCTATTCTTTTTGTGAATACAGCTGGGGTCAGGAGGTGGGTTTGTGGAGAAGTACTGCGGGAATGAAAGAAATCTAAAGGAAACAAATGGTTCTATAGTTTAAAGCAAGCATTGCCCAAACAGCAGATGAGCAATATGGGGTGGTTTAGTGGAGTATCTGCTGCAGATATTAATATGAAGATGAGAAACTGAAGGAGTTAAGATCAACTTGCAAGCCAAGTCACTTTAAGAAATTGAGTTTGCAGTAATTTGAACGTTACCCATGAGACACTTTGCTGGTTAGTACAGATTTTGCACCTTTGCTTGCCTCCCTGTTATTTCTCTTCCCTCCTCTTGCCTTGCTGTGAAAGCTGGGTGCCAGCCAAGGTGACAGGCCCCGGAGGAGCCCCGGCCAGTCCCTGCCCACTCTGGGTACCCACAGCTGCAGGGTGAGAACAGGCAGCAAATCTATAGGGAAAGAGAGAAACCAACCACCCCAAGGCCCCCGAAAGCAGGAGCCCTCAAAACCCAGCAATTCTTAACTGCAGTGAAGTGATGTGTTATTACTAGCATTACTGAGAACAAAAATAAGTAGAATGAGGGCATTTTTTTAAGCTGAATCTCTTTCTTGAAACACTGTCATATATGCTACTGTTATTCCACAGTCATATCTCTTTGGGGGCAATTTTTTACACTTCTATTAATATCCCCAATGGCACCCTAGCCAGAAAGGCCATCAGTGCATTTATGCTGCACCGCTGCATTGGGATATTTGAGCCAGAAGGATGAAATGTGTTTTTTTTTTTTCTTCATTCCAGCTTTTGCTCAAACTCCTTTGGAAACATCACCCGGGAGCAGCAGGGTGGTGGAAGGCAGAGGCCGGCAGAGCCTGCTGGTGAGTGCCTGGCAAAGCTGGGACGGACACAGACGTCCTCCATCCTCCTCTCGTTTGAGAAGCAGCTCAGCTTGACATTGCTCTGAACTTTGGAGATGATCTGCCTGCTAAGCTGTAGCACATTTATGATTTGCGGGTTTCTAGTCTGACTTGGCTTCATTTTTAAACTTTTCATTTTCTTTTTTAGGGAACTAGACTGTTCAACGGGTTTGGCAGCTGATGGCTATTAACTGTCACACTCCAATAACCAAGGGATAGTTAGAACAGCATTAAATATTTGCACTGTGCAGCAAGGCTATGCTTCATCTCAGTACACATGAATCCCATGCTCTTTTCACACTGGAAGGAGACCCATCTTATTGCTATTCAAATCTATCTGTCTGTCTCTTCCCATTCTGTCATTACGCGTGCAGGGCCTGTCAGTGCCATTGACACAAACAAAAGCTTCCCCTTTACGCCAACACCAGTGACACCTGGAAAAAAAAAGGCACAAAAGACTCACTGCAGTTTTCAATTATGTTTATGCTTATTGCATGTCTTTATAAGAGAATCTCTCCTCACATGCAACAGTGCTCACCCTCTCGCACCGGAGCAGGGCACAGACATTTGTTTGAAAAGTGGGTTTGGTAGCTGAGGGTTGTCCATTTTCTATGTCCCTGCTTGGTAAAATTGTGAAACTTTGTTCTGAGTGCAATGTTCACCTCGACATCTTAACTGCTATTTTAAAACCTAATCTTTTAGGAAATATCCTACATAGGCACTCCTTGTGGTCTGCTTTTAAAAAGCAAAATTTATTTTGGCCTCTGCAGGAAGCATTTAAAGCACATAATGAATAATGTTTGACATTATTCACAGAGTCAGTTAGCAGTCATTTTAGATTAACAACACTGCTCAGAAGAAGAAAAAAAAAAAAAAAAAAAAAACCTTGCAGGGGATTAGAGCAAGGGAAAGATGCTTAGGCACTAACCTCTGAGCCAGTAGGTTGCTGAACTATTCACAATAGACATAACTATCTCAGAAGGACTTAAGCGTGAGAATTATCTCCAGGAAGGGAACAATGAGTTGGTGAGATATAAAACAAAAGGCTCATGCTCTCCTACAAGCAGTTAGCACTGCACATGTTCACTCTCCATTTAATCTGCGAGACTTTCAGACAGGAGCAGTTGGTGCCCAAATTAAGATGTCCTCTTTCCCTTTGATCTTATGTAAAAACTAATGAATTGTATAATCTCCAACACCTCTGAAATCCCGCTGGTTAAAAGCAACTATCCCTACCTTTCCCATGCCTGTCTCAATTCACTAAATGGGAGCTATATTTAACAACAGGCCAATCACATGATCACTGAAAAGGAACAGCACAAGGATCTGTAATCCTAATGCTCTGGAGCTGTGATTGCTATAAATCCTTTGCAGAATGATTTCCTTTAAATCCCAAACATATCACCACACTTTTAATTAACATTTCCTTATGAAAACTGTGGATAAGACCTTTTAAATTAAAGATTGTTCCCATACTTGTCATCTTAAAACAGTCTGCATTTCTATTGTCATTTTCATGTAGCATATTTTACAGTAAAGCTTCTTTTTCTTCCCTTTCCCCTCCTTTTCCTTATTTCTTTTAACCCCCAAACGAGCAGTAACTACTAACATTATTTTTACTAGCACTATTTTTAAAGGGCAAACAAACAGTTTGAAATTATTTCATATTCAAAAGAGGAAATTAAAATAATTAAAAGGTCAGCAGTGAGTACAGGTAGAGATGTGGCTGATACTGCCCTACTTAAATTCTTATGAGTTTAATCTCTTGAATTTACTGTCTTCTTGAGCTTAACATTTTCTTTACAGAGAAAAAAGAGGTTTAGAGAAAAAAGTAATTGGCCTAAAATCGCAAAGTGAATCATTAGCAGGAATGGAAAAAATAACCTTTATTTTCTGATTCCTAGCCCTTATTCTCAGCTCTTTAATATTTCATTTTCTGAATAACTGCCCATTCCTTGCCTAGAGTGGATTGGATGGATTTCTAGTATTTGTTTTCCTGAAAATACCCCAACTGAGAACTTTGTGTTTCAATGATGGCTCAAGCCCAGTGACAGACTCACTTCAGTTACCCAGTCTGGTAACAGGCAATTCTTCCAATAACCTGTTTTTCAGGAAGCCCAGTTTTCTAACATGCTTCTGTGTGGAAGAGGTTGGTAGGGGACAAATACAGATAAAGAATATTTGTGACAGAGAAGATTAAGGATGGCACCATTATCCACTATACAGACAAAACCCCTTCATCAGTGCAAAGCAGGAAAGGTCTAAAGATGCTGAAAAGAATTTGGAATGGAATCATCAGGCAATCTGACAGTACAGTTTGAAGTTACTTAGCATGATTTGGCAATACATTTCTGAGTATCCATATATCATCCAAGAATATCCATTGACAGATATTGGAGAAATAATGAATGGCTAAATAGAGCAGGTCAGACGCTGATGCCCTGCCATGAATTGGGTAGCAGTTTATTCTTCAGCTGCTCCTGCTGGCTTCAAATTATGCTTGGGAGCTGACACGCAGAGCCAAATGTCAGGAGCCCAAGCTAACCAAGCACGTCAGTGGAAAAACTCAGACAGGAACCTCTGACTTGACTCGCTTGCATCCTGAATTGGAAACAAAAAATGGGCTTTTTGATTTTTTAAGTCCTTTTTTCTTTTTTTCTTTTTTTTTTAAATATCTTGTCTTGTGTATCTTATGTACTCTAATGTATCTCCCTTCCTTTATAGTAGTTATATTGTATTTTAGTTCCACTGGCAAAGAACATTTACATATTTAAATTCTACTTTAAATAAGCCACAGTTATCTAGCTAAAACGTGATGAAGTTGTTACAAAAGGAATGTGTCACTGATGCAGAGCTAAGGACACAGCAGATTTACTCATTAGATCACATGTAGTTCCTTGAGTGACAGACAAACATATACAGTTAACTTAGTGGGATATATGTGAACATACATTAATAGCATGACTGCAAGATCTCTTATCTCTGCCCATCAGATTCTCTTGATTAAAATATACCAAGTTAAGGAATTAAAAATTAACTGAGATGTTAAAAATTGCATCCTACTGATCAGCCTATAAAGCCTGAAGATAATGCACACACTAGTCTTCCTGTTTTGCTTGCTCTTTCATTTTACTCCAGTGTATTTATTACCGTCCCAGTCTCCTACACTAGAAAGTATTTCTATCTCAAGAATATGAGAAATGTAGAGCCCAAAGCTCTTCAGAGTAGTACATGGGCAGAAAACAGGCAAGCACAAAAGTTTTACTTGCACACAGCTGTTCATGAGTATGTCCACAGATAGACAAGGCCTGAACACGCAAGCAGCCTTCTGTAGCTCTAAACTGTGAGGTCAGAAAGTCTAACATAATTGTATATGACTTTATTGGCCAAAATATAGAGTGTGTGTGTATTTACTTGGCACCAGTTAAGCCCGAGTCCTTTAAGAACAGATGATACTTAAAATGCAGTGACTTTAGCTCGAGTCAGTGGAGCTCTAGAGCCTCAAGAGGGTTCTCAGAGCAGTTGCTTTGAAGCTCCATAATGTTCATGCAGGATCCCAACATATTACCTTTAAGAAGACAGAGCCTTTCTCCTCCTGTTCTCCTCCTTTTCAAAGCAGATCGTGGCCCAAGTGAAGAAGGGAATCAGGATCCCTATTGCTCCCCATGCTCCTTGCAGTGAGTTACATGCCAATGGCATAGGAGCATGTGACAGTTCCTGCGAGTCCCTCATTCCTCGTTCTGCAGTAAAATGCAAAACCTACCACGACTTGGCACTCTCTGATGAACTCCAGCCATTAATTTTTCATGTCTGCTGTGTACAACACCACATTGATAGGACCTTCCTTACTGATGAGCTCACTCCTAAACATCTACCTGGACACTGAGAGCCACGGATAAAATGCAGAGATCTATGCAGTGGGCTAAACATCCCTTCCTGCTCCTGCTTCAGTAAGATGTCTGGAAGAAAGCTGGATACATATCAATAAAAAGCCAGTAGCAACTGTATGACAATTTTTTATTTATCAGTATCAAATTACATAGCAAAGTAATGAATGCAGTGTCAGATCACCTCTTAGAATACTGAAAATACAAACAAAATCCACCATATTGCTTAATTATCCAAAGTAAATTAAAAGTTTAAAAATGTGCGTTTCAGAGATTCTGTTTGGCATATCCTGTCAATATAGCCTGCATAAATATTTCTGTACCTCATTTTCACTATGTGTACCTTAATTAAATACAGCCTCTAAAAAAGCTTACGAAGAGGAGATAGGATCTATCCAAATGTCTGTTTTCATCATCAATTCAGGTTCTGCCCTGAAATCCCTGAAAGTACCTACCTTCTAGCTCTCCTGACAGATGAACGTGGATGTACAGTGCAGCGGCCAGAACCAGCTCTCACACAGTGCCAGACCAAAGCTGGATTCCACATCAGTGGCTGACACTTAATACATGTCATCAGCTCTGGATCATGTCCTGAAATTACTGACAAAATAGCTATTCACTTCCATGGGAGCCAGGCTGGATCTGATGGCCAGACTGTGTAAACTAAAACATGTAAGGAAATTCTTGGGATATTCACACCACTCTTAACACTAGTGTGACTCCACTGATTTACAAAGAACTATTCCTGGATTACAACATTATAAGACAAAAATTCAGGTCTGTTGATTTCCTGTAAATTGAGTAGGATTTGGCCATTGCCAGACACGAACTACAGATTTCAATAGCAGTATTTTAGTGGGGTTAATCAGCAGTGTAATTTACATGGGACTTCCTTACAATCTGTGTAAACAGAACAATTCCTCCAGGTTGAGAAGAGAATAAGCTTCACTTAGCACTCTTTCCCAAAGTTAAGACTTGTGAGACATTATAGTGGTATGAAAAGGAAAATATCATAGAAATATATATTTTGTTTAGGATAAAATGAACAGAAGTACAGAAGCGTTGATGCAGGTAATTGGAAGGGCGAGGAAGGGGAAGGAGGAAGAATTTAGGCAGCGGTCCCATGGCAACATGGGATTTTCTCTTGATCCCTCGGATTCACCAGCATCAGTGGAAGTCGGGCTTCTCTGGGAAGGTGCAACCTGAGCGCTTGATGATCACGCTGGCTGCGTAATGTCCAGCTCGGATGCACTCGGTCACTGGCCGGTCGTAGACGAGCTGGGAGAGAAAGCCTAGGGAGCAAAGCCGTAGAGAGAGGAGGAAAATGGTTAATTAGGTTCTTAAACGCACCAAGGTTTGTCATATGGCAAGAGAAGGAAATACTGGCCTAACTGCAGCTGCACGAGTAGCCGACTGCAGTTTATATTCAGTGCTGTGCGTACGTGACCTGCTGAGCTAGGGTGCTGCTTCTGTTACCTCTATCTGAAGTCTCCACTTAGTATACTCAAGTAAATTAAAGGTTATCAGGACTATCTTCATTCATGACTTCAGTGTAAATGATTTCACCAGAGTTGCGGTAAAATAACTATAACCTCTCTTCTTTTCCTCAGATACCCTTTTAAAAATAAAAGAAACATCTTCCTGTGTTGGAGAGCTCCTTCTGTTCGTGCTGGCTACCGTGACAGCACCACACAACTGCTGCTGCAAGCCTGCCTCAGAAAAGGGAAGGCCATGTAACCCCAAAATGTTATCCTTATTCACAGTTACAGGTTCACAACAGAAATCAACTGAGAAACTTTTATCTGATCAAGAAAGTTGACTCTGATCACTAGAACTTTAACCTAGGACTTAAGAAATATCAGATGCGTCTTACCATGTCCAGATATGTAAGGAAACAGCAGACTGACTGAATAGCTAAAGCATCTCTCAGAATTAGGGAACTTGGAAAACTGCTTTAGCTACCAAAATCCGTAGAATTCATGGCCTACAAATCCAGAAATTACTGGGAGCTGAGTGCCTTAAAAATTAGACTTTAGGTAAATCTTTAGATAAATACGTGCAGACATGGTTCCAAAAAGGATATTATTCACAGGTATATGGAAAAGTTAAGTATAAGTTAAGAATAACCTAAAATTTTATGGATTGAGTCCCTCATTTCAGAAACATTTTATCTTGGCTGAAACTGCTGAGATCAACACAATGACAGAATTTATGGCAGAGGCGAAATACATCTTTTAAATTTTGAAGAGATTTTCAAGAGGTGAAAAGTAAACTTAGCATCTTTTAATTTAGAAATCCATTGAGAAGTAATATCTTATTCACTTTCATTCTCAGTTTTAATGTGTTTAAGAGGCATCTCACCTCCTCATCCAATCACCAAAGGGAAGCCAGGCTTGCCCAGGTAAGTCAGAAATGTAGCAAGCTGAAACATGCTTTTCTATAGCTTTCCTGCACCACTTCAAGTTCCTGTGCCAGGCTCTGACAGCATTCACAGGACAAATCTAGGCTTGAAACGACGTCTCTCATAGGTACTATGTGGCTGATAGGTATCCATTTCTGACACATTACAAATTTTTATAAATATTACAAACATAATCGTCTTCTTTGCTATAGCTTTCTTTTGATAGAGTCCAACACATTTTCTCTGTTCAGCTTGATTAATATTGGAATAAACATGCCACGCTGCCTTGTGACACTTTTGTTTAACCTGTATTTCTTTTCTAAATATTTGTTTCTGGGTGAAGTATTAGAGCATGCTTATAGAACAGGACTGACAGATTTTTCTTATGCAATAATATTTGTTGCTTGAAAATTAAAAATCATTAAAAAATTTAAAATCATGATGTTACAAATTAACCAACCCTAATACTGGTGAGCAAAAGAATCTGTTTTATATGAACTACTAATCTCTTCCTTGGCTTCTCAGTTATGACCAAGAGTAAAAAGAAGGCAAGTTGATTTGTGTAGTTTTCTCTAAACTGCACTGAACAGGTGAGAAATCTGGGACTAACGTCAAAATTGCTAAATCTATAAATCATATACATTGGAATAGGGAGGCAATAGAAAATAGGTGTTGTGATTGACAACCAGGAAAAATCTTGGAAGTTTCTGACATCAGTACTGTTCTAGAGAAAGCTGAACCATCTATTAGCTGGAATTTCATAGATATTGACTGACATTAACTGGGAAAAAAAAATGAGTACTTAACCAACAAATCTTAAATTCATAAATATAAGTGGAGAAGATGGGAGGTTTCAGTCTACGAAGAGGAGAATGGGAACAGAAAGCTGTGGATGCTGTCAGTGGTGGCAGGCAGGGGATGACAGACAAGCCAAGTGGGGCAGGAAGGTCCAGCTGTAATAGCTGGGTACCAGTTGAGAAATTCAAACAGCATGCCTGGCAGAAACAGGGCCAGTTCTGAATAACGAGATGAAAATGGTCTGCTCTCCATTAAATTAACATGCATTCTTCGAAGAAACTTTCTTGGATGCACAGAGAATGTCAATCACTAAATTTCAACTGCCTGGGAGACAAGAGCGTGCCAGTGTGCCTCTGGGTGGTTAAAACTTGGGAGCAAGTTGTAACCGTATGTAAAATAAGGCTGTTAAGACAGTCCATTTCTGACTCAGTAAGTGGAGAAGATGCACTGGGCAGGCCTCCAAAGGCAAACACGAGGCTAAATGTTGTGCAGAGCATGAATTCAGAGAGAGGTTTATACGGGAAGGAAAAAATGTCCTCTGTGTTTATGACCAAGGCATGAAGAAATACATGAAAATGAGGAAATCAAAAGAGTAAAGGACCATATGACATGAAGCGTTTTTTAATACAAACTAGACTGAGGCTGTCACTGCTTCCCAAGCTCAAAGTATTTTCAAGCTAGAATGTATTTTTTGCCTATAGTGAAGCTACTTCTTATTTATTCTGATCTAAGGGAAAGCAGAATCAGGTAGAAAAACTATCCTGTTCTAATTGGGGATAGAATGAGAGATCTCTGGTATTTCAGAGTGGTGGAGAAATGACATTAAGTGCAGCTGTCATGTATGAGATATGTAAAATCTGCAGTGGGGAGTTTGCCCTCCAACCATTCTCTTGTCTGTTGAGTTTCTTTTAAAAGCTATGTATTTCATAGATGAAATAGAAATAGCAGTATCTGACACAATATCGTATTGAATGACAATACAAACACACATATCACAAACACAGAGCTACATCACATACTAAGACTAGGCAGTTGGCAAAGCAGCCCCCGAGGGAACACCAGAAAGCACCGTTGTTTGAGCATAGAAACAAAGAGCTCTATCAGGCTGGCTGCTTTAGCTGCAGAATGTTCTTTCCGATTAATGCAATAAAAAGCAACATGGTCAGAATATAATTTAGTGTTCTCCTCCTCCAGTGTGCAAGATACGGTAATGCAAACCCCAGGAGTGACACTCTCAAGGCATGAACTCAGATCTTCTACTTCCAAGTGGAAGAAGTTGCTGCCCCATCTGCTTTTCACCATCCTTCTTTTCTGCTTGTGTAAGCTGATGCTCTGTCAAAATGAGCCAGATTAGTTTAAACAGTAAGCTGTTTAATAGTAGATCTTAGCTAACCCAGCTGATTTAAACTGAAGGGGGTTTGTGAGCACTCGAACAAACGGCTCTACCAGCGAGCAGGGCACAGGAGGGAAGGGTGACAAGCAGCTGAAAGCAGGAATCTCTTTAAGGTGCCGTAAATGAAGACGCAAGAGGGCCAGTGAGCAGAGCTCCAGCCTTTCTCCACACTACATGTTCAAACTCAGAACAGCCAGAATAGCACAGCAAGTATCTTAACTTATGCAAGGACCTGCATCAATTCCTGTGCAAAAAAGTAGCACAGTCTGGCTATACAGGAGAACCTTCCTTCAAATATTTTACCAAAACAACTTCAGGCAATTTTTTTTTTTCTAACCATCTTATACGTGCATTTATTCTGTCCCTAGCATTTCTACGCTCTGAAGCTGTGCAGGCTGTGGCACGGATTCCATACCACCCTCCTCACACTAGAAAACAAAGGCAGGAAACAAGCTCAAGACATTCCCTATAGGCTGCCTCCTGCCCTGACACCCAAGCGTTTATGGTGTGTGGGGTAAGAGAAATGGCAGCACCAGGACGGCTGCTCTGCCACCGGGCTGTAATTAGCCACACGGGCAAGCTTCGGAGCAAAACGCGATGCCTCTTCTCCTCCACAGGCACGGACAGCCAAGTAACCAACCTATTCATCATAAGAACTTATTTGGAACAGTGTCCAATTCATCCCACACATTCAGCAGCTTCCTAGAAAGAAAAGACAATTTGGCTTGAAAAGCCGCTTTATACCTTAGAGTGGTACAACACACAAAGAAAATGTATTCACGTTCCCAGATGATAGAAGTGATTATGAGACACCAACAGCTATTTTTGGCCCATAATTATTTCTTGCAGGGAACTGCAGGCTCTCTCAACTGCTCGAGAGAGAAAAGTGCCTCTGAAATCAGTTTGCTCAGAGAGAGTGCCTGAAATAATTGAGAGTTAATCTTTATTATCTCCAGTTTCCACACTATACATGCTCAAAGACTATGTTTATAACCACTAGGCTCTGCAAACAAAACAGAGGACAGAAAAGAGCTTTCTTCCTTTTTGTGCCTACCACCAAATGAAAGGTTCTGCAAGGCAAGTGCTAGAAGTGGTGCTTGAGCCTCAGAATCCAGACCCAAATCAAGGTCCTCACTGAAACCAACTCAAGTCTCCTTGGGGATATCAATAAAACTCTGAAAAGACACAAGACACTGACCAACACAAAAGGTGTTGTCTTCACTTAGCTCCTTTTAAGGGCTGAGTAGCACTTCAAAATCATTAAAGCAGAAGCAAGGTGATTCTCCTAAGGACAACAAAATAGACATTGCAGAGATCATACGCACTGAACTCGGTGATTTCTTTAAAAGTTTGTTTTCCAGATTATTAGTGACAATTCTGAATGAGTGCCTAGCACTAGTGCAATTGGATGGGGATGTAGGAGTCCAAGAGCTGAGATTTTAAAACAGCTCTGGTCTGCTTCAGTAATGGTTTAACAACACTTAAAAACAGCTCATATTGAAGCCAAATGTTTCATTTCCAATTGTGCATTTGACAATTAATTTTAATGACTGTTAATTACTAATGCTGGCTGGAAATCAGTTTATAGCCTCTGACACCCAGCTCCCCACTACTAGTCTTTCTGCTGCCTCTCTCACACTTTCAACCTTTAAAAATGCCTATGGAAAAAACACAATATTTATTTATTTAGACAAAAAAGAGATGAAAGCAGGAAATAAACCCCCAATTACTATATATGTTAACTGTAAACAATCGCAAGCTGGCCCCAAGTCATGCTAGCCCCTCAAAACATTTTTCTGTGTGATATCCCCAGACAACTCTCCTCCAGGCGAACTCAGAAGCACCTAATGTGATCTATGCTTGCCAGGACACTCATACAGCAAAACCATCTCATCCAGAGAAAGGATCCACAAGCAGCTCAGCTGTTTCCTTTATTTTTGCATTTAAAGATTTTACAGCTTAATTTGTGAACTGTCTTTCTAAATTGGTGTTATTCCACCATAGAGGGCAGTTCCAAGCACCTTTTTACAGTCTTGTTTGTATGCAGCATTTATCACAGTTGCTTGTGATCCAGTTGCTATTTTTATTTGGTCCCACTAGCTTCCCAGGCTCGCAATGTGGGAAGATGCAATTTCCAAGAAACATTACTCTAGTAATTTAAAATCTTGCAGTCTATATGACTAAGGCTTTGCTGAAGTCTTTCTGTGCTCTTGGAGCAGGTTAATGCTGCGGTAGCACGAGCCTGGTCAGCTGTAATCAGGTGGTTAGCAAAGCTGGTGCCAGGAGCCAACCAGCCAACCTAGATTTTGTAAAAGCTGTTGGCATCATCATTGCATTCTGCAGTATAGTCGCTGAATGACTGTACGTCAACATGCTGCGGTTTCTTCTTTTTTAATTTTGTGGCAGATGGTGGGTATCACAGCCAAGAACTGTGGCAAGCCAGAGGCCCTGCCCATTGCTATCAGATTGAAGGTTGGCTATTCGAAATGGAAACGTTTGATTAAGGGTGGGATTTGGCTTCTGTTTGCATGTATTTTGGCAATGTGGTCTGACACATTACACTTAAAGTATTTAAGAGAAATTAAATATATACATCTTCAAATACACTATGTGCTTCTTTCAACCCTCACACACCTCATATTGCTCTGTCAAATATAGTTTGAGAATTATTCCACACAAAAAATGCACATTTATGTTATTAGTCATAAATGCATATGTATAAACAAGTGCCTTTCCCTCTTCTTTTAAATAAGATGGCTCTGCACTTCTGCAGAACTGTAGTGCCAGGCTAATTACAAGTGAGAGAAAAAAGGTTACCAACCTTTTCAGAAAAGCAGTCATTTAAGATATATATCTAACAAGTGGCAACCTTGAAATCTCACTCTCGCTGAAAAGAACATTAAAAAAGCCTTCCTGACTATACCACTGGAGGAAAGTTTCAATAAAAACTAATTAAACTACAAAAATCCCAAGTGGTTAGCTGATTTTAGGGGCTAAATTTCTGGCAATTCTAATTATCCTCTTGTGGCTTCACTTAGTGTTTCACAACCATGACAGATGACAATGAAAAACTGCAGCTAAATTCATCCTCCCTGACACCATGCTAAGCACCAGCTTCTCCCTCTCCAAGCAAAATCAATACCATGTTTGAGTAAACACGTTTACAGCTTTATTAGGATGTCTTGCTTGTTCTGTAACAGCTACTTGAAGCTGTGGTAACAAATCGACTCAACTCAGTTAAACCTAGAGAGCTGGGTAAGAGGCTCATCGATAAGGTTGTTACAAAAATAAACTGCAGGAGATCAGAAAGCTGGAACAAACAGCCTGGTAAATGTCAATATTTTTACTTCCAGAGAATGACAAAACCATGAGATCACAAATAAAAGGTTTGGGAAGTCTATTTTTACTCTATTTATAAAACGGTCACGTGCTAAATGGAGGATGCATTTCACTGTCTATATAGGGCCCTCTAATACAAACTTCTCATTTTCTCATCACCAGCATGAATGCTAAAACAAGCATTTTTCAAGAGGAGCAGCTAGTTATTATTATCATTGTCTCTATCCTTCTTGCTTTCCTTATATTTATGGACCCATTTTGAGTGCATTGGATCGGTTTAGGATCATTCAGATGGGTGTAAGCTTTCCTCAGTCTGAGTTGATACAGTCATTTATGGACACACACAAGTAATATAACTTTGCATTTACTAGACGGCTGTGAATAAGTGAAAGGAGCATTTTTAGTTCACTTTAGCAGCTGTTCCCTGAGCTGGAGAGGAGGTGTAGAATATACAAAGCAAAGAAGTATAGCAACCCTAATGCCACAAAGCATTATGTGTGGAAAAAGCTAACAAAAGGCTTCTGAGAAAGTGAAACACATAAAAAAAAAAAAAAGAAAAAAAAGAAAACTCCACTACATCCTTGTCATTCCAGCAGAAATGACTTTCTAGTGGAAATCAGAAATACTCAAGGGTGAATATTCTCACTGCGTTGCCTATAAGCTCACCACTGTGTGCACCGACTTGCCAGTTCCCTGAAGCTCGTAGACTAGGGTGTAACCAGGCTCCCCAGGACCTACCTAGATGCTTGGACCCATTTGAGACTCTCTCTAAAGAAAAACGAGCAGTTTTGTTTCGTTGAGATCTTTGTTCAAGTAGAGATTGTGGTTGTGACTCTGCGCAGTTTGTTACTGAGGGCAGTGCGATGGATGGCGGTCGCAGTTTGAAGTCTATTGAGAACGACGGCAGTTTTCCCGCTGACTTTGACGTGTCAGCCTATGCCCTGACTGAGGCTCTCCACTCTTTAAGGAGGAATGGCTCGAAGCTGGAGGAGAGGCTTACATGTTTTATACAGCGACAGCCTCCACCTTACTCATCCTCAGTGGACTCTATTTATAGCCTGGGTTGCATATCAGCTATGTAAAACCTCCCCAGTGCATATGACTGCTCATGAAAAGAATCGTTTCCATTTATAATATGCTCCAAGAGACATGTAGTGGAGGAAACTGGCTAACAAAGCTGCCCAGACTCTTTTCAACGGTGCCCAGCAATAGGACAAGAGGCAATGAAATACAACACAACGCAACCCGAAATGAAAATGAAAAACTTCACCTGAACATGACAAAAAACTTCTCTACTGTGACAGTAACAAATACGGAAACAGGCTACCCAGAGAGGCTGTGGACTCAAAATACCTTCCTGGGGTGTATTCAAAAGCTGCCAGGGCAAAATGCTTGGAAACAGGGTCTAGGTCACTCTGCTAGAGCAGGGGGGTTGGACTACATGATCTCTAGAGGTCCCTTCCAACCTCCACCCTTCTGTCATTCTGTGGTCATAGCGCTCATTTTTATTTTCACATGATGAACTTGGGGAAATTTCCTTTTGAATCAAAATCAGGCGGTTTTGGGGTTGGCTTGTCTCTATGCGAAAAAGCAATGGAAAAAAAATCATATAAAAAGTTTTTACACTCTCCAAGGCTTACAAGAAATAATTGACACTGCATAAGCCAAACTAGAAGACAAGTATTTTCACTGGAAACATCTTTAAATATCTAAAAAAAGTACCTTGCAGGCTAATACTTATTTCTTTTTTTTTTTTTTTTTCTCTTAGAAACTTTTCCTAGAAGCGTTTCTGGAAAGTTAAAATTCCCCTTAGCCATTCTTGATGAGGCAGAAGGAATAAAAACTTCCCTTTCTTTTAGTACCTCAGGAAATTTTCTAAGCCTCAGAACAGATCCCTAGTATTTACATTAAAAGGTGCAGATAAATCTTCTTACTACACCCACTGGTTGGGTTAAGAGGAAGAGAATTTCACATTGAAACAACAAAGCTCAAAGCATAAAAAATGGAATACTATGTGCTACTCTTTATTTGGTTCTTAAAATTGCTTGAAAGCAAGATGCTTCTATCATATATTTAAGGACACAATGCAAAAAAAAGCTACCTGAATGTAACTTTCTGGCTGAGATTCACATGCACAAAAGCTAGGAAACTGGAAGCTGTGTTTGTCAGAGTAACCATAACTCAGCAAGGTGTCCTTTAAAAAAAAAAAAAAAAAGAAATCCATATTCCCATTTCAGAAATTTCCATGCTTCTATATAGTAGCGGAGGTTGCAGGCAAGTTATTGTAGTGCTAGACACCATCACAGTCTTGAGAAATATCTTTATGATTGTTGCGAAAATCTCCATAGCACCACACCAAGTCACATCAGACATGAAATAGATAACATATTTCTGTGTGTTTTTGCATTTCAGTGTGTGTTGTTGTATTTGCTGCAAATATAGCATCAGTTTAATCTGACACATCGTTTCTTAGGGGACTATATCCTGCCCTGACTCCCAGAGGAATTTTCTTGATGATCCAATCTGACTAGTGCCTCTGTCTCTACTCAGAATACATTAAAATAACACAAAAATATTACCAACAGTCTGAGAACAAGGTAATAATAACTCATTAAAGTCATTTCTAACCTTCCACATGAACGTTTTCTTTATCATTACATGATTTTCCAACACTTGCCACATTAACATAAAATGAAATGTTATGAGGATATGGATGGTAGGCATGACAAAATATTTTAAACAGTGATGATTTGCTTTGAGGCATTAAGTCAATTTGTAATTGTCCCATAGTTATAATAGCAAAAATTGGAACTTTATAATTGGTTTTGAAAATCTATTTTTAACACGGTAGGCTTGTTTTTAAAATGTACACAACCTATTCAACGTTTGTTTCTCATACGGCCCGACAGAATGTCATTGAATTTATGGTGAGATAAGTTACACCTTTAAAGACCTCATTTTGCAAAACATTAATCTTCTTGCTGTGTACTGAGCCTCCCTTAATACTCCCACTGTCACTGACAGGAAAAGAGACACTGGAGCAACTGGAAGGATCAGGTCCTGCTTCAGTCTAATTGGGAAATGCTTAGGAGTTTTAATTCCATGCACTGATCCTTTTATATGGATGTATATTTTTACATTTTATTTTTAAAATGACAGCAAATAAACCGAAATTTTGCCTTGCACTTAATCCAATTATGCATTTTATCTGTTTGCATATATACTGCACAGGTGAAAATAGGAATTAGCATATTTAAGTGGTATTTTGATTAAAAGAAACACAATAAAATCATTAAGATTAAGAATACTTAGAGCTCAGAAAAAAAGGGAAAAATATGAAAAAATTAAAATAAGATTGAATCACAATTAAATTACACTAGAACACCTGCTTCTGGATTTGTGAATCATATCAACCATATTATTTCTGCAGATGTAATTTTTAATGGAAATTGGTATAACATGAAATAGTTAAATAGAAAACAGAAATATAGAGTATTTTTTCCTGTGTGATATCTCTATCTATATTTTTGCTTAAAGAGTTACAGTTCAAACGGTGGCAAATTCCTAAATTGTGCCAATGCTAATGTTGCAAATCCCACTGACTGGCTACAGTATTGATCAGAATAATGATGTGCCTCTAGCTAAGACTGAGAAAAATCAACTAGGAGCATACAACCTGGTGATATTCTGGTTTCCAGAAGGTCAGCTGCAGAGATAACATTGCCAGCTAATAGCCTGGGTTTTCGTGTGATCCTTATCTGGGAGAGTTACGAACGGCATGAGAACGCAGGGGCGGTAAGTCATGAACATGCCGACAAGTTATCCCCCAGCACGTGAAGATTGATGTCCTATCTGCAACTCAGCTGTTTTACTTGTGGATGCTGCTTATAAAACAGAGCTATTAAGGATGGGCAAAATGGGTTGTCAGTCAAAGCGCTGATGACATTAAGAAGGTATTTTTATTTCAAAACTTCAGCTCTCATCAGCGATGATTTCAGGAACAACAGGATTGCTCAGAGGCAATTAGCCGCCCATGTTGTATAAATGAAGACTATGAGAGTGCTGATCTCTGTTATAACATTTATCTTCGCTTCAAAGAAAAGACAGAACAATTCAAAGTAGTACCCCCTTGTCTCTTCCTGCACGAAGATGAATTTTAGAGCAGAAAAAAAGCCATAATAAGTTACATATCCATATGTATTTAATTGGTATCACCAAACAAAAAATTCTCACTCGCTGCCAGCTGGCAAATCAAGTTGCATCTCGGAGCTCTGGTATTATCAGAGGGCTGTGTTTCACAGCAGTGACATTTAACCAGTGTATTTCTCTCTATCTAATGTGATTAAGACATGGTGACAATTTCCCATGGTATCATAAACAAGCATAAAAAGCTCACACAAATTGAAGATCACTAAGTGGGATTAGGCAGCTTCTGATATCACACTCCTACTGTTTAATACAGACCTACTGCTAGTCCCTCGAACTCTGAGCTGAAGAAATCTAGAATATTTTTGGGGTTGCAAGTACAGGAGGAAGGGCTCTTACAAAAGATATGCGAACAGAGACGAAAATAAAACAGAGAGATACATTCTGATTCCCTGCAGCGTTTTTTTTTTTTTTTTTTTTTTTTTGTGAAAACAGTTTCTTTCACAATCTTAGAGAGTCCTCTAAATCCATTAAGGAATTTTCTCTCCAGTATAGTCAGAAGATCACTCATAATTTAGTATTCTCACAAACCATTCAACCATCTCCCTCTGCCAACTGAACTATCAGAAGTTTTGTCTTGCTTAGCAGGCCTAGTGTAGCCATACAGCACCTATCCAAATGTACATATTTCATTTCTCAGATGCATGCACCCAATTCCTTCCCTTGAAATACATAAGGTACTTATTTGTCTAAGTCATAAATACAGCACATCTTAGCCCTGTATCAGATTTACTGTAAGAAGATAGAATTCCCAATGTAACAGTTTCATTTCTTAGTTCAGGCAACTTCTACTCTCTAATCACCACCATTGCCCTCAGATGACGACTCAGAGTGGGTTTCAGGGGAGGTGAAAACAACATCTGGGCACCTGGTTCCTATAGGTTTACAAGTCACAGAATAACACCATAATTTAGATTGGAAAGCACTTCTGAAGATCACCTGCCCTGCTCCCTAGGTGCCTTTTTTTTTTTTCTTTTTTTGAACAGGTCTTTCTGCCCTTGAAATCCCTTCATAAATGATGGATTTTGCAGAGCAGTACAAGAAGCATTAATATATTGGATTTAATTCTGTTTTCATTTTCATCGATATTATACTTCTATAAATCAACTGGTGTTGGCAAAGGTATTCCAGATTTATACTATAACACTCAGAACCAGACCTTTCTTAAAAATGGTTTCTTGAATCAAACTTAATAGTAGAGGAGTAATTGATATGCTACAAAACAACTTCTTTTGGCAGTCATTCTCTTCACTGGGAGTCTTTGGCAAGCCTATACTTATATTTCTTGTGTTTTTATAAACATATATACACATGTATAATATATTTGAAGAAGTTTTCAAATTCAGGAGAATATTTTAACACCGCAATCGTGTAGAAATATACCAAGAAATATACTGAACTCTGAAGGCAAGATGGGATATCAATGTGGAGAAAGTCATTTGCATTTATGTCACACAAGCAGGCTAAAAATTGAACAATGTGATGACCTGCAAGCAAAATCTCAATTCAGTATCTTGCTCTAATCTGTAGATGCATTTAGACTAAGATGAAAAGAAAAAAGCTTGGGCTTAACCTCTATATTAAAGATGAATGGATAGCTTAAGTTAGCCAGTTTGCCCACAGGAACGTAACCAAAAGGAGGAAAGTATCTCCTCTAAGCAATGTGGTCTCCAAAGAGAAGATGAGGATGCCACCAAGCACACTCACTCGAGGACACCTCACAGCTCTGCTTGTGGACCTGACCCTGACTTCTAGCAGGGTGGTTCTCTGACTGCTGGCACAGTAACATCTTATAAGGTGTGCACCATCTTTCAGAAGAGGAGGAGAGAGAATTGCTTATTTGATAAGCACATGCAGCAAAAAAAAAAAAAAAAAAAAACCTCTCTGTAGCTTTCAAATTGCAAGTAACAACTTTCCAAGGCCTCTCTACATGTGCAAGCTGTCAATGGGATTTTGAAGGTGACAGGTGGTGTTGACCTCAGCTTTGCTATGGACAGAGATAAATTGCTATGAGCTGGTTTGGGCACCTTACAGTGCCCAATGAAGAGCTCCTTATAACTCAGGAATTCTTGTCCCTGTGAATGGTATAATAACTTTATAGTATGGCAATACTAATATATACTTACTCTGCACTTTCTGTTGATGCTTCATGATACTGCTTTAAAATTACTTGCAGTTACATCTCCTCTTCTAGAACTTTTCTTACAGTATGCGACTAAATCAGATTAGATTAGCAAAGAAATATATTGACAGAATGGTGAGGCGCATATTTATTTTACACTTCTTTCCATTCACCATTACAAACTCTCTACCCAATTCCACTTAGTAGACACAGCCTATTAGTAGGGGAGGACTTTTCAGGAGCCCTCAAAGATTCTTATTGTCTTATGAGTCCACACAGAAGGCAGACCGACGATGGCTAAGGAAGGCATGATGGCATAGAGGAAAGCATAAGATGGTAAAATTGTCTGTATTTCAATATATGCATTGCCATTAAATGGGCTTTGAATATCATGATTGCAGAGGTCCAGAAAGGGACCAAATAGTAATAAATAAATGCTAATTAATAAAGAGGAAGAGAATGCTCCCCAAACTCTAAAAAAATAAGGCTGTAATTCCATAAAGAGGACTCTTATGACATAAGACATGTTAGCAAAGCTCAAGTGATTTGTCAATGTCATCAGAACCCTGGGGTAGAATTACAGCTCTAATTTATGGGTATTTCAAGGATTTGTAGCTGGAAATCTGTGGTACCCTTGGAATCCACAAGAGGTGCTGAGATGCTACAGAGTGAATTGTTATTGTTGAACTTCTAATTGGAAGCAGTATTGCTGAAAAGCAATAAAGGCAGGAGTCTGTTAGTATCGTTTAGAAAAATATTTTTAGGATAATGATACCTTCAGCAAATTTAAAATCTAATTTCTCATTCATGCATTCTACCAGCCAGAGTGGCAAGCGACTTGATGCTGCAATACAAGGTAAGAAATTGAGACATATTCCTGATCCCAACTTAATAAAAATGCACTTCATCTGCAGAATCCAGCTGATTTGCTGTTGCTAGCTGTGGGAGTGAGCTAGCTCTGCTTTGAGACTAGGGGCTTCAGGTACAGAACTGCTGAACTCACAAACCAACTCCGTTATAAGTGCCCAGAAACTTAGTTTCTTTATTTTTTTTCATTTTTAATTTTAATGACCTTTGGTAGCTAGATAAGTTCTAGGAAAAAAAAAATCCCACAGATTTCTTATTTTCCACTTTCACATGGAGAAATACATGAGCAGTAATTTGCCAAGTTGGCATAATCATCGAGATGGAATTTCCTTACAATCTGGTGAGTTATACCTCTGGAAGAAAGTGCCTCAGTGAAAGACCTCTCAAAATATGATAAAGTCTAACAAACCTGACCTCCTAATGTAAAATAAATCCTGCTTGATGGGGTTAGCTCTCATTATATTCCACATTGCCTTCTCAGCCAAGACATTTGCTCCAACAAGACCACTATTCAGTCATGTTAATTTATCAGTCCTGGAGAAGTAAGGGACTCTCGTTCTCTACTGTTCAAATAAAGGAGCTATGTGTCCAGAAAAGTATATTATACTACTGAGTGCATTTTTGAGTTAAGGGATGAATTCTGAAACTTTTTACTACAAGGAACCTAAAGGTTGAATCAGAATTTTACATGTACTGTTGCCTGGGTAAGAACCACCTGATAAAAATCTCAATCAAAGAGGAAAAAGATCCCTAGAAAAGAACCTTAGAAAAGAATCTAACTTTCCCATTATAAAAAAAAAAAAAATGACAGGTCAACAACACTGCATCTGGTTTGATGTTAGAATCAGCAGAAGATATATATTTTGAGTAGTATTACCAACATTACTATGTAGAATTTTCTGGTAAGGAGACAATAAAAAACTTTTCCTATTGCAAATATATACTTTGAAAATGCATTAAAAGTGCGATATTGATAAATACTGGCATTCCCCTCAAATGAAATCCAGACAAAATCAAAGCCAATCCCATCCAGTATTCTATTTCCCGCATATGGGAAGGAAAATGAAATGACTCCATGAAGAAGGAGACTACAGCATACAGAATCAGCTGTGTACCTAGACTGTTATGACTCCCAAACCTCCCATCTGGACTAAAGTCAGGAAAATCTCTACTCTGAGGAGAATAAATGAACAATTTATTATTTATGGAGTGACAGAGGAGAACTAGGATATCTCAGAAACTAATGGGAGAACTATAGATATTCAAAAGCTCATGGTTTCTGAGTCACAGCAGAGTGAAATATGATGCAATGAGAACCTTAGCACATGCTTGCTACTCAGGTAGGGCTCCAATTCAGATTTCAGATAGCTTTGTCACTGCTGAGCCAACTGATATTATAAAGAAGAAAATAGCTGGGATCCTTTCCTTTCAGGGGAGAAACACATGTACCAAACTGTCACTGGACAGCACTGCCTTTGTACAAAAAAAAAAATCTGATGCCTCAGTGCAACTTGTAGGATAACTGAGTCAAATCATATATCCATAAACCACAGCACAGGATCTTTGCTCAGATTCCCCAAAAGACTCTGCAGCTTGCTGCATCCAGGCAGGCTACCTCAACAGACCTGGAATTAAAAAGAGGAGTTGATCTTTTAGAAGTAGTTTTTGTCTATTTTTTCCCACTTCCTTCCCAGGGAGTTTAACATTTCTTCCACCATTTTCCTCCAGACTCTTGCAATCCGCTCTTTGACACCTGCAAAAAGGAATCTCACAATGGACCTAACTAGGGCCCGCCTGATGAGATGTACCTGAACTCCTGCTGGCAGTGTTGAAGGCAGCAATTTGGAATAGGGTGTGATTTGGCTCATGTCAATGAATCCATTCAGTATGTTCCAAGTAATTACTAACATCAAAGTTTAGCCCTTTCACACAAAAAGAGCAGTTACTGCAGCACCAGGGAAAAGGATATTGTTTAAAGAGGGTTATGAGAGACCTGATAGTTCTTAAAACCTAACGATTTAGTTATAATAATCTTCCTACAGCTAAACTAGGAAAGAACAGAATTAGGATTATTAAAAGAAAAGCTCCTGATTTCCAAAAGTTGAAATAATGTCTAAAAACAAAATAACTGTAATAAATACCGCCTGAGATAAATATGGCAGGCAGGTCAAAAGAAACAAAGATTGGTTGGTCTCTACTGTATTGCCCACCTGGGCATTACCCATCACTATTTTCAGGACCTGAAAATAAAATTGGCCAGATCTTTTCTCTGTTTCCATGACGAGAGCTGCAGCTTACTGGCACAGCTGAGACAGAGCACATGTGTGCAGGGACCAGCACTTGAGGATGATTTTCTTTATTTTACAGTCATTTTTTATGTACTAGTTCAAATATAGCCCTGTATGTTACTTAGGAATAACAGAGAGTGACAAGTGTGCACTAAAAGGTGCATGGATAACACAACCTAATGCGCTTCCCTCTATTTCTGCCCTTTTTGATTCAGAAAAGCACTGAAGCAAATGAGTAATCACGTTCCAATTTTCATCCACATTTAACCAAATACTGAACATTTATCATGGGTTTAAGTGATGTATTGAGCAAGGCTGGAATTATCCATATGCTTAAGGCTGAGTTTATTTTGAATCCCTTCTTGAAGTGGGGCCCAATTCTGATGCTTTAATTTGGGTAACACACTCCCTGCTATCCCCTTCCCAGTTTCATGACTGAGCCCTGGAATTCTATTTATAAAGTCTCTTTAGTAACGTTTCCAGTAAATTAGTGACTAATGGAGCTCCTTAAAGCTACTACTTACTGGATATTAGAGCCTTCAGGATGCCACAGTGTATCACACAACTACATGTATGAAGGTTACAATGAATGACAGAACTTTTGGAGTAGATTGGTTTTTGGTTTATGTTGAATAATTTTTTAAAACAGGCATAGACATAACATCCTCTTTTTCCCTTAGAGCTTGTGCCAAAAGAAATAGTAAGTTTGCAAATGGATATTAAGCAATGCCAGATATTTTCTGCGTTTGTTTTAACAAATTAACCCTTTGTGTTCTTTTCTGATGTCCAAATAATTGTATTGGAAGCAGATGTTGTATGAAAATTGACAAGATCAGAAGACATTATGCTCACTTATTAACATACTGTTTAATATTCACTACAACCTGTTTAAAGAACAACAATGTGTTAACATTTAAGCCAGGAGGGATTTCTGTACACTATATAGTACTTGATGCAGCTTGTTTATGCAACAGTCTGACAGACACAATTAATTTCACGAAAACGACCAGGGTATAGCATAACAGCATATTATCTTTAAAGTAACAGAACACGCTTTTCCTTGGAAAATCAGAACTTAATTAAATCACGTAACTTCAGGATGCAGAGGAAAGCCTAAAAGGATGAAGTTCATTCAAAAGGAGAGTCAAGTGAAACAAAATGGCAGTGTTTATAGACAGATTAATACGAATATCTCCAAAAACAAGAGACTGAAGTAACGAGTACCTCCAACAAATGCATCTCCAGCTCCATTGGTATCCACAATTTCACTCTGATCACTCACCAACACAGGGAAAGTAGCTACTTCATTTTCTATAACAGAAGAGAAGAGAACATCAGTTACTTGCAGATCCGACTTAGAGCAAAGCAATTCAAAACTGGAACACTGATCTTTAACATAATAATTCGGATAAAAATAAATTTGGCTTGTAATTCAGTCTGTATTTACTGCAGAGGAATATGTGACTACAGCTGATCAAGCTATTTGTTGTGGATGCTTTCATAATTATGTTCAGCCTCATCTCCTTTCTTGATCTCATAGTGTTAAGGACAAGGGAAAAAAAAAAAGTAAATTGATAAGAATACCATTAAACACATGGACAGATGGAGAACGCTAAGAGAAATGCCAAAACTCATGCTTCCTATCAGTCACAGAGAGGTGGTGTAGCCTACAGAATAGCCAGTGCAAGCCTCCAAACGCTCAACAGAAATTGTTATATTAGAAAAAAAAGCAGAATGCATGTGGCCTAACTAAAACAAAACTGTGAAATAAGGAGTGCTTATATCAAATATATCAAAGTAGCACTGAAGTGCTCTCAAATTATGTCTTTGTTTTAAAAAAAAAAAAAAGTATACGTGCAAGGAGCCTCCAATCAGACTAGATTTGGTTTCAAGAGTCTAATGACTTCATCATCATCTTTCTTTCTTTCTTTTTTTTTAAAGTATTTCCTCCTGTGCAGCTCCCTGCCCTCTACTGGCACTTGCTAAACCTGTTTCAATAGGTGGGTACTCAGCATCCTCACCTCCAATTCACTGCCACACCACAGCTCAACATAATTACACCACTTAGGTATGATAACTTTAGAGTTCTAGGGTTATAAATTTAATATATGCCACTAATTAATCAGCTAGGGCTTTCCAGGTGGTAATGTCATAATGACGTGATAAAAATATAATTACCACCTTGTCACAATACCTTGTTAAAGTGTAAATTACCCCTGTAAGAGAGCCAATGGAAGTTCTGCCTCTGGTAGTCGGGATGCATTAAACTGTCTCTGAGCAAACAGATTGTCCTTTGGCAGACAGCAGGAATTACAAAAAGGGGAGGGGGGGAAGAGCCTGTCAACCAGTGAAAACGAAAACCATCAGAGCTGCCTTCTTTTAATTTTTGGTAAAAATAGACAAAATGGGAAATAGATCCCCCAAAAGCTAAAGGCTGGAGGTAGGTATGTAGTTTCTTCACTGCCCAGCAACAGAGTATACCGTAAAAATCAGTCTTAACTGCCTTACACAGTTGCAAACAAGGAAACCCAGTTTGGGAAGCACATAAAGAATTCACAGTCTCAAATCAGGCGAGGCTGCGCATGCTGCAGAGGTACCAGAAGGATCCTGGTTTCTGTGAAATGCAGTGTATCAGCTCTACTGCTCCTCACCATCTGCTACTAAGTGAACCAGGCAGATATAATGATGCTGCCTCCAGAGGGAACTGTTGGCTGGCCCACCAGGAGGGGAGGGGGGCATTAGCAACAGCCATCCATGAGAGGCAAAGGAAAAAGGGTAATGAAAAACAGAAGATGAATATTCCAATTAAAGAACAGGTTTCAGTCAGTTCTCAGTGCATCCTGCTCTCTACCCTGTTACGAAAGCCATTCCG
This sequence comes from Tinamus guttatus, assembly GCF_059628265.1. Lineage (NCBI taxonomy): Eukaryota > Metazoa > Chordata > Aves > Tinamiformes > Tinamidae > Tinamus > Tinamus guttatus. Next base: position 8,336,438 of record NW_028288780.1, read on the forward strand.
AAACCCATTTCAATGCTGTGTTGTACTCTTAAGAAAGTGTTCAAGAGCAATGTTTTTCAGTAATTTTAACAGAATTCATTTGAATTGGAAATCAAGAGAGAGGTCTTATATTCAACTCTGCCAGGAGAGCAGAGTGTATTCATCCATTGCATAAGAAACTATATATGATTTGCTCCAGATAATGCAAAAACAATCAGTAAAGTGATAAATCTATTGAAGACACATAGTAATAAACTAACCTGTTCCCTCCCGAGTGTGCACAGCCACACACAGATGTTCTACATTATGGACATGCACTCACTTGCATATGTGCTGGGCACAGGGAGTGAATAACGCCCACGGACTGCACACGGCATCCCGTGTACACGGCCGTAAATGGGGGGTTGGCATCAAGGAAGCAAACTTACACAAATGAAATGTCTCACCGTCACCTTTCTCCTTGCTTTTCCTCCTGAGTCTTGCTTGCTGCCTTCCCTAAGCTCCCTCTAGTACTTTCAAGCAAGCATTGTACCAAGAGCTCTTATTCTGTGGTAGATGTAAATCTAAAAAACTGAATTATTCTAAAAAACCAAACATATCAATGAATGCAGTTGGTATGAGGCCAAGCATTTTTTTATTGATCACAGTTTTCCACCTCTCCCTGGGTCATGCATTCTGTCTCCCCTTCTCTGTAACTTCACATATTTTCCAGTAGGGCAATAATCTCATGTTTTGGAGCATTAACGATTTAGGAGCATGGCTGTGAAGTACATACTGCATTGTAAAGATATTAGCATCTGCACATACTGCACATATACAACACAGTAAATTATGTTTCTTTAACTTATAAGAACTTCTACTGACATAATATAGTACACTGACCTGTTTAAATCTATACTTAACAGCAACACACATTAAAAGATACAGCAATATAAAACTGATTTTTTTTCTATCCTTCACAATAAATGAGGTCACACAGAATTAAGGCTCCCATTAAGTTACCTTTCCAGTTCTATGTAACAGCATATAAAATAGCTAACATCTCTCACTGATCTCAGTCTTGTAAAAAACAGGCACAACAGAATTAAGATGCAGCACAAATCAGGATTCAGAACATACTTGCTTTAGAGAGTTTAATGTTACTTTAATTCCATTTTCTTGTTTGATCTATTATATTCTAAAACTCCCAAATCCATCACAGTGAACACAGAGACACCTAAGAGCACTGGTCATCAGTGGCCTTGCTTTTCAAAGTCAGTTCATATTTCATTTATCATTCTGAGAGCTTATGAAATAAAGAATAATTACATAAGTGTTTTGAAATCCAAGTGCTGCTCCCCTGGGCATAATATCCAGTGTTCTATTTTTAAGCAACAAATATCTTCTTTGGTAAACAAACTCGGATACAGAACATGCCATCGTGCTATCATGTCTTGGAAGCCAGAACAGGGAGGATAAACTGCAGCAAGGTGTCTATAATTAGGGAAATTTAGTAACAAGCATTCATGAAATCTGAAATCTTGGGACTCTGATTCAGCTACGTCAATGATTTTACATTGCTGAGTAACTTCAGTGACTACCACTGCTTTAGAATGATGATTTAGAAATAATTAATGTAGAGATTTCCTAGGCTGAAGACAATATTCACGGACGAAACAAAACCAGCTCATTGGTAAATGTGGTTACTGTTTGTCACGTTAGATACATAAAGATGCCAAGACTCTTTTCCTCAGACAAAAATATGCACTAGGATGTCTAGCACAAGAAATTTATTCAGGTAAAACAGTCTAAAGAGAAAATAACTGGAGAACAATATTAATTGAAAAAGCAGTCCTCCTTCCACCCTAAAGCAGAGCAAAATTCAGGCTCCCAGATGAACGGAGCTCTGTTTCATCATGTTAGCTGAAACAATCAAACTCTGATGATAGCTGCAAAAACTACAGGTCTGTCTTTAAACCAAATTAGAATTACAGACTACAAGTCTACTCTTAGTACAGTAATAAACACCAGCAAGCAATAATTACATCCAATTAGGCTGAGTACTTTCCTTAACTGGGTCATTTACCAGTCTCTCTTGCTCTTAAAAGTAGATTAAATGTGTAAACTTACATTTAATTACCTGTAACAGAACTCTTATGGGCAACGTGTTGGAGTGTCCTTAATTTTGTATTAAAATAAAATAAAATAAAATGAGGGAGTCCTAAAATACATACAAAAAACGTCTAGCTATTTCCTCAAATAAGCTTTTGATCCTTGGGCTGATAGTGGCAGTACAGATGCTTACAAGATGGAGCCAGGCTCATGCTTCTTCTGGGAGCTTTAACTTGTAAAAAAAGAACAACTGCAAAGCAGAATTCTGCCCCATCTCCTTCCCACCCCCACCCTCTTTCATTTTCTTTAGATCAGGGGCCAAAAATAGATAAAAAGAAAGAGAAAGAAAGGACAGGAAAAACATAACAGAGGAGAGAAACCTAAGCTCAAAACCTATAAATGTCTCTGGACAGCTATGAGGTAAGGAGTAATGAGAAAAGTATTTGGAACAAATTCATGTCAGCTTGGATGATTTTGAGCTGTAACCTCTCTCCAAAAGGTAAAAAATGAAGCCTACAGGCTGTAAGCTTCTTCACTTTCCTTAGCACCTTAATGCCTCTCTCAAAATTAGCAAGATAATGATATTTTCTCCCATTTCTTCTACAGGGTAAACTACTCTTGTTGCTGTATTTGACACACAGATTTCAGAGTTGATACATAAACCAAACAAATGGTGTAATTCTCAGAGCAGGATCAGCACTGAACTGACCAAAGTCATAGGGGAGCGTGGGGACAGCACTGTGTGCCGAACTCCCACTTAGAAACACTTGGACTTTCTATAATCACGTATTTCAAGCCTGGCAGTGTCGATTCGACCTGTCATTTCAAGGCAAACGGAATGAGATCCTGCATTTTCAGGCTGAGACTTTCAGATAGCTGCTCTGCATGAACATTACAGACCCCCTGGCACTTTCTGTGTGCATATTAACTTTGCCTTGTTTTCATGCCAACATTTCCCCTCTCCTACATCTATTTCTGTGCACTGTGTGGCCTAGTATTGCAGCTATCTTGAGCTTGACAGAGAAATAAGGAATTTATTTGTGCAAGTCAATGAGTTAAATAGCATAATGTGTGAGATGCAAGTCAGCCATATGCTTTGGGATCTCTGTAATCAAATATCCTAATAATACACAACAAAGGATGCTGTATTCTAACATGTTCAATATGTAGCCAAGAAAACTTTATATCTAGGAATACTGAACTCTTTACTGATAATAATAAACAATGTTATTCAAAGTGAGTCGTACAATAGCTGCCATTTACTATGCATTTGTATGCCTATGGTATGATACAACTTATTAATATATTTACATAATAAAAGATCCAGATAGTGCTACTAGGCTAAAATTCTCCTTGCAGCTCACTAAGCAAAAGAAAGTGCATGTAGCTATGCTGGCCAGGATGCAAAGAGCTGTCCCTTAGAGGCAACTAGTTCATTTACAGTAGAAATAGAGAAGGAATATGATGGTTTTGAATCTTCTATGGCTCTACTCGTGGACCCACAGAAAGGTATCTGTAGAGGGAAATGACAGTGCAGACCCTGTTTTCCCTCTCTTCTAGGGTAAAGTTAATGCAAAGATGTCCTTGAGACCTGGCACCCCTTTACAGTTCTGCCCAGGCACACACATTGTCTCATTATCTAGCCGAGAATATTTTTGTTCACAGTTCATATTTGTAGCATCTGATTAAAGCTGATTAAATCACAGGATTAGAGCTAACAGAAGAAGGTTGCTCTAAAGGAACAAATTCGTAGGAAATCTTTCTCTCCACTAGCCATTAACAGAGATGCAAACTCAAACAATGTCCTTGCACCCAGTGTATATCCACTGAACCTCTATGCCTGATTCTCTATGGATTCCAGGCAGTACCACACCACTGCTTTGAACTAATTCTTGATTTATACCATTACGAGATCTGACTCTGTATCTCTGTATCTAGTTACAACAACTGTAAAAAATGTAACGGCATCACCTCATGACTCAGCCCAAATATGTTTTGTTTACTTTACAGAAGGTGAGAGCCACTCAACCTTTGAAATTCTCCATACTATCACTGCCAATGCCATAATCTGAAGCTCTACTTTATTTCTGCTATTATTTTGTTTGTACTATTAAACAAAACATTGTAGTTGTATGTAAAAGATGGGGGAGCATGAGGAGGTCAACAGAAGACACTATGGCTTTGCTTCACTTCGGCGCTAATGTAATTTTTATATATATATATATATACATATATGGAAAAACTGCCCAAAGAACAAGCTGCTGAATTTTTCTGGCATGTGTCACAATGTTTAAAGTTTAGAATGGCAATGAACTCTGTTGAAAAAGCCTTTCCGAGCACACGAGACTACTGCCATTTGCCCGCTAGGCACAGCTTTCAGAGGGAGCTGAAACTGCGCCCACTGAACTGCCAGAAAATGCTCTCTCCTCTCTCAGCACGGCTGCTGAAGACATAAGGTAGCGCTCAGAATTAAATCATTTTCCTCTGATCTCTCTCTGCACCAGGAAAAGGGTTGAAGGTCAAAGAAAGGCAAAGGAAGTGAAGTCGTAAGCACCAGAATTAGGAAAAGCTCAAAACTTCTGCAAATGTCACACTGATTCAACGCAGCAACTGGAAATACTATAAAAAGCTCAGGTTAAAATCAGTCTTGAAATCAGAGGAGATGGGTTAAAATAAACTTAACTCCTGCATTGCATGGTCAGGCCTCAGATATTAACAAATGTAGATCTCTGCTCTGGCACTGTAAATTCCACATGATTTGGTTTGGCAAGGATACATGCCAGTGTATCATAAAAAGATTTTTTTTAAAAATCAAAACACGCCCCCCCACCCCAAATAGTAATTTCTGAGCTGTATACAGGAGTGGGTACTACGAACAAATCTCTGTTTCTATACCTAAATCAACACTGCTCAAACACATCAAAACAAATGAGCATGACGACAACTCAAATGCCAATTTTCAGTGTCTAATTCAAAGAATACATCTCATCTGCGTGTCCAGGCTACACTGACACATACACCCACCTGCTCCCACCTGCCCTTTAAGCTCTTAAAATTTGGCTATGTAGATCAGGCAAAAATAAAATATATTTCAGCTAAGAAAGCAGAGCATGCACTTCACTTACTGCTTGCCTTAACGCACATCCTAGCAGGAATCCATGTATGTTTGTTTTCCATTTCATGCTATTGTACCGACATATTTTAAACCGCTACTGAAGCCAGACCATCAGAATACCATCCTAAAAAAGATTTTTCTGACAAACCCTGGTCCTTAATCAAGTCAAAGCAATTCCTACGCAAAAGCTTATCAAGACACTGGCTAAAAAGGGGAGAAAACCAGCATTATAATCTGATTTTGAGAAGAAGAAAGACTGCATTATACATTTTTATGCATTAAGCTTATGGTCCTAATGCGGCACACACACACCTGTCATAATTTGCAAGCTTTCTTAGCTACACCTCAGTTTCAGAGCAGTGAGCACAGAAATCACATCATTTAAATAAATGCCATGTTATATGACAGCTTTGTTTATGCTACATGATAATCTGAGAAGCATAGGTCATCAGTGGAGGCAGAAATGGGCCCAAGGCATTTCTGTTTTACTTGAGCATCAGTGAGACTGAAAAGAGAAGGAGTGAACATTAGGTCACTACAGAGCAGTTTTGAAGGAGTTTTTTCTTCTGGGAGAATTTATATTTAGTTTCATACATACAGTCGGTCCCTCGGCACGAAAGAGACAGCCTTTCCTTAATATATTAAAAATAAATTAATACATACATATGTGTGTATATGTGTGTGTGTGTGTGCGTGTGTACATCTCTACACATATAGATGTACACACACACACTTCTACCTTTTTTTATTAATCATATACTATATTTTTGGACACTGCTCAGGAATATGCTGTAGAAATCCTACAGCATTGCGTTTAAATACTCAAATTACATGTAGAAATATTGTTTTTTCATCCTTTTAAATCAGAGGTCAGAACTTTTTTACATTTATTTTTTCTTCTCATACTGTATTTGTAAATTCTTTGTAGCCTTTAATTAAGATCGGTCTAGACTACTTATTTATTTTTGAAGAATGAAACTTCCTTACTAAATGAATTTTCTCCATTTTTTGCAGGTTTTAGATCACTGAGAAGATGCCAATACATTTTTCAATGAAATCTGTATTAATCTCAAAGGGAAAATATCCTGCTCTTAAAACAGCAGTTAAAAACAGATTAACTCGATTCTTTTAGACTTTTGCAAGTCAAGCAAGAGGATTTGGTCCAAAGTGAAGGAGTTTATTTTTCCCCTAAATTAGTTGCAAATAAGTTCTTAGATAATTAAATACCCCAACCTACAATCTCTGAAGGAACACTTAATCAGTTTGTAAGTATTACCTAATTACTGCTGTAAGTAGCATGTTCAATTTACCACTTTTTAAAATAATTATGCATGCATTTTAATGTAAATTATGCAATAATGAATTTCTACATTATTTACTATGTAGCTAACTAAATTCAATTCATTTGGATACAGTTAACAAGATGCCAGTTTTGAAAGGCAGAGCTCTTTAATCCTGTGTTTGCCTAACAAGCCCTTTAATGCAAGGCTATAGGATACAGGCACTCAGAAAGGTAACGCAACAGGCTTTACAATACACACGTACCTGTCATTTACAAGAAAGCCCCAAACTATAAAAACAGGCTGCCCAACAAAAACAAGTACCCTAGGAGACAAATTAAAAATTTCCATTCTTCATTTCTGCAGAACTGCGTCAAGTTCAGAACAGTCGGTCACTTCAGCTACTTCTCTCTTAGAAGTTTTATTTCCAAAACTATTAAATTGCTGAGTCATTCAGTTTTATTCAATTTTTAGTTAGAACAAAACAACACAAGATGTTGATCTTTTGGGAGCAACTATAAGAATTCAAAAAATTAAATTTTAATTGGCATGTGCAGCTAAATTCAATCTGTGATCTTTTAAGTCTTTTAAACTTTACTTGTATTTGCATATTGCCAGGCTGGCCTCCAACATATATATTAGAAGAACCACAACTAGTCCCTGCTCTAAAGAGTATCCAGTCTGCAAAACAAGATTAGTCAGCAACTAAAGGAAGATATATAGATAAAATGTGGATACACTGCTGCTACACATAAATATAAAGAACTTCATGAAAAAAGGCAAGAAGCAGATATTGCTGCTTTAAAAGCCAGAATTGTATTTAATGTGGACATACAGGCTAAAACTCTGTTTATCCTACAGAGCGAGATCATTTCAACCGCAACTTTGAAATGTGACAAGAACGCCAAAAAATGCCAGTTACTTGTTCCTATTAGACCTAATTCAGTATAAAACATATTCTGATTCCATTCTTAGCTGCCTCTTCATTTTGCAGTAACAGACAAACTGGGGGAGCGGCGCTGCCCCCAGGCAGCTCGAGCCTTTGCTGACCTGTCGCGCTAACCGCAAGCAGCTCTCGGAGGAGACGCTGGGAACTGAGCAGCGCTCCTGGTCTCCAAGGAGAAGAGGTTGGCACTGCCCACCAGGTCCCCTGATTCCAGCCACCCTCGCCTCTTCCTAGCTGCTTGCTCTGGCCTTGGAGAAACAAACTCCATTTCCCCTTTTCTTCCAATTTCAAACATACTTTAATTTCTACAGTCATTTCCCAAAGCAATTTGGTATCACAGCTTCATGTGCTTTTGTCTTCTAGATCAGTTTGGCATCTCACCCAGAAGGTGACATCCAGTAACTACATTTCCAATACAAACATCTAACATGTTCTGCTTTGTTTCTCTAAACATCTGTTTTGGTTGCACGCAAAAAGACCAGTTAATGGCTTCTATATTCTGCCTTACACAATAATTGTCACTTGATTTTTGAAATGTTTTAGATGCCTAAATAGACAGGAAATCCAGAAACCATCTTCAGGTGCCAGTTGTAAAAACGTCAGGACAAGAGGCAGATCCTTACTCATACCCCATAATGCACTGGAGATTAAAAGAAAATTGCATTATTAGCACTCTACTAACTACTGCTTTTAACTGCTCACAGATGGAAGTTCATATTTGTGCAGCAATTTACAATGTGCAGTAGGTATTGTAATCTAATTCACCACAATGCATAATTTTTGACCAACTTGCTCTTGATAAATAATGCAAGTATTAGGTTATTACATTTTTTACAATTAAGTGACTAAGAAAGCTGTTTATTGCCTTCCGTTATCCCCTCTGTTAATAAGATCGTTGTTGCAGATGTTCATGTACGCTGCATTGATGTTTAATGGTGCATGATGCTCTAGGTGGTTCCCATAACCTTGCTTTGTCTACTATGAGCTGACTCAATTGATATGATAATAGAGAAAAGGGGTCTGAAACAAGCTGGGCTGTACTGGCATAATTTGCATAACCTTTAAATTTGCCATCATTTGATAGCCAACTGCTCCTAAAAATTCTTATTCAGTTGTCAGTGACAACAATATACTGTACAAACAGAGCTCTGTCGTTGGACAGGTGGGGAGGAAAGAGAGGGCATGCACAGTTTATATTGCACTTTTATGTTCTCCAAGGAAATGTGCCCATTATCAAATTTATAAAGACAACAATTTGAAATAGAGCTCTGGAGTTTCAATTGTGATCAATTGCTATTAGCCACAATGCCTGGCCAGGCTTCTTTCCAGGTTCCCGGTACAATATCACAGTGTTGCATTACAAGAGGTATAAATATTTGCTTCCCTAGACTTCTCTCTGATGTATTTTTTCCTGCTAATCACTGGGGCTGGGGGAAGAACTGGGAGTGCAGGGGTGGTGAGGGGTACAGGGAGTAAAGCACAGCCAACAAAATCAGCATAAGTAGCCCTCCAAAATTCAAATCTTGTTTCCGATGAGTGCACGTATGCTTTTTAAACAAATATCATTGTTATGTCATTCTGTAAATAAAGCCAAAAACTAACAATATAAAAATAGCCTGTGCTTACTATACTCACTACATCTGCTGTCTGTATATACTTTAAGTCATATCTGTTTATTTTACTGACTTTATTATTCATTACAAAGAAAACAGCTATGGCAAAGCCAAATTGGAGCCTACTTTAGTTCAAACAGGATCAACTACATAAACTTTGATTCTGTGGTATCCAGAGGTTAATATCCAAACTGCATCATCTATATTATGTTCAGGTATCTCGAGGTCAGGCCTTTGTATACAAATAACACATGCAGAGCTTTTCATACGCAGCATTTTATACTGTCCAACCTTGCTTTACATATAAAAGCTACTGTGGAAACCACTGAACCAACCTCTTCATAAAGCCTCAAAATTCCACTATGGGGTACATCACAGTTTTTGAGAGGCCTCAAAGACCATTTGGCCTTTTTCGTTCTAGTGTTAGACCTAGATATTTAGCTGTCATACTGAAAATGTTTCCTAAATTGCAGAATTTATGTGAAGGAGGACCCATTCAACCCACCCATTTTGCCCATTTTTATTCCACTAGCCAAAATCCCCAACCTGTCCCTTCTAGAGCTAATATGTCCCTTCAGACACCTTTTCAACCAGACTTCTACTGTCTGACACTGGATGTTACAGCAGCGAAGCTTCTAATCAAGGGGTCTGTTCCTGCAGTTGATTTTCTACCAGGGCCACCAAACACATGCACATTCTACCTTCTTTCCATTCTGTGAGATTATTTTACAGTGACTGCTTGGGCTGGTGAAGATTAGAGGCCTGAAAACACAAATTCCATCATTTACAGCAAAAGCATGACACAGATAACTACAATTTAAACTTTTCTACAATCTTCATTCAACTGTAATGACAAAATGGCAAATAAAATCTTTAAATTAAAGATGATAGGCTAGTGGAGCCTGTAGAGCGCCTTCTGAGTACAATTCTGCTGTTCAGATGACTTGTTATCAAGTGAACTGCTGTCTAATATAACAAGGCTAAAGCTGCCAAAATAAGGGAAGAAATGATCTTCCACACAAGACACTCTGCCCAGGTGGAGTGGTCAAAAGGTCCAGTTCTTTATGCACCTCATTTGTAAGAGAAGATACCTTAAAGTAAAATTTGTTATAAAATTTTTCAGTATACATAAAGTTTCCTTTTTGTATAACCTCTAGGTAGGCTATGAAAAGTGAATCAGAGATTACAGATAAGGGGCAACACACGCAAAGACAAATGAATCAGCAGAAACCATTAATATTCATGATTGGTTTAAGTTCTCCATGCCCATAATCAACACCCAATGAAGGTAATGAGTTGTTTCCATTGATTTCAAAAAAACATTTGGTTGAGCCCCTGAGACAACATTTTCATATTTTCTGCAAGCGTTCCAGATGATAGTGCATACTTTGTTAAATCGCTAGCCTCCCATGAAGAATTTCAGCAATGAGCAAAAGATGTTATCTTATTTCAAATTGGTCTTGCAAAATGGGCAATATAATGTCATAAAACTCTATCATGGAGCATTTAATATCTTAAATCGAAGAGCTGTCAAGGCCACAGTAGTTACTTGGCATGTTAACACATGAGATCCATAAATAAGACAATTGTTATTTGTTTAATAAGAAAAAAAAAGAGAGGGGAAAAAAAAAGCTTTAATGTTTTATCCTCCCAGAAGGTTGAGTTTTTGTTTTGTTTTAACTTTCGGCCTCTAAAAAGTAGTGTTTCATCCTGTGTTCAAACTCTTATGTTTTCTAACACATCTAAGCTCATCCAATAGATTTAATTACTGATAACTAGAGTTATAAGTTCAAACTGGCTTTGACCTTGGGCAGTATGACATTATCCAAAAACCATTAATGGTCTGAAACTAAAGGAAAAGCTCATTAATAAAAGCAAAACTGTACAAAGGTAAAAAGAAAAAAAAAAAGGAAAAAAAGAGGAAGTTTTATTAAAGGTATTGATCATGACCTAGGGCACTACAGACATTGATCTTCCCACATCTCTACAGGAAGAAAAAAAAAAAAAAAGTTAAGCCAACATACTATTGATCTGTTATGAAACCTGCTGAACAAGTCATACATTTAATTCCTTACAATGAAAGAAATAATCACATCAAATTAGAGTAAGCAAACAGAAAATACATTTGTTAAAAATTATTGGTAGATGAATGATATGATAAAAAACTTTCCACTTGACTACTGTCATAAATATCTACCTTATTAGTATGATTTGAACTCAAGTGTTCGGGGGTGAGAAGCCTATGAATAATAACTCTTTAAATCTTATTTTTCAGATTTTAGTTTAAAAAAATGTATGTTTTTGAGCTTTCATCCAATACTTAATATTGCAGCAACAGAGAATATGTGTATGAAAAAAGGATAAGACTGAATCTGAAACTTAAAGCATTAATGAAAAGTTTAGAGGACAATTATTTTTTCATGAAATTTGATACTGCAGTTTAGATTTTTTACAGTTTAAAAAGTCAGTAAAATACATTTAGATTAAAAGAACACTGTAGATTCAAAAACAGTCACTAAAAAACTAAGATTCACCAGAATTTTATCTTTGATGTATACGGAGATAGGTAGGTGATAGTTTCAGAAAATACGGGATAACCTTGACAAATTTACAGCAGTCACATATGCTTGCAAAAAGCACAAATTAAAATTTACAGGCTGTCATTAGTTCCGGCACTTTCTAAGTACTGAGTGACCGATTTTGCAATCCTACCATTCTCTTACTACAGTTCCATGATAAAACTGTTTGTTTTTAGAATATGAAATGTCAAAGAGATCATTTCCCTTCTGATGATACATTCCTGGCTCTATCCTCTTACTCATTGCTTTGTGGACATAATTTGACAGTATTACTATCTCATCCTGGAGCCACCTTCTTTCCGATTTTAGAAATACAACTTTGTTGCTAGATTGATGTTCAAAATAAAGCACGTCCCAGTCTAAGGCTCCATAACAATTTAAACTGCTATTTGCAAATGCTGTCATCATCCTTGCCCCCATTCCATGCTCCCCTGCTGGCACTAGTGCTCACTTGGCCCCTGCAATAAGCAGGTTCATAAAGCTCAATACCCTACCAAAATAGATTTCTGCTGTTCAGTGCAGACTACTGAACTGGTTCACCATGGAGGATGAGAAGTATCGTCAGTGCCGTGGAAAAGTAGGGGATGGAAATGTGTATCCTGGGATGAGTCAGTGACTTTTATCAGTTTAAAACCATCATGGAATCAACTCATAGCCCCTCATGGGATGAGGTAGGGTCATCCTAGTTCCACTCTGCAGACTATCTGTCTTCAGCATGAACCTATGAAGAAGAATTTGGTTCTTTCCAGGGAAGGTAAAAGTGAGGGTCTCTATTCGTGAGGGTCCCTATTTATTGCCTTTCACCAAATGCTTATGCATTTTTCACACCTTAACGGTATATTTTTTTTCCTGAATGCTAAAATGCAAATACAGGCACTCATTTATTTATATATATCTATATACATATCTGCATATATCTGTATGTAGAAACATTCTTTGAGATACAGTTTTTCATACCCTTTTAAGTTTAGCTAAGATACTGGTATCCAGGAACTCAAGTTTTAATAATGTGTTTCAGCTGTCTAGTAAAATGTTCAAACTACCTCTCCCACACAGCATGAAACTGTGAACAGTCTCAGTTACAAAAATTGTGATTCATTAATCCCTATCAACAAACTTTCATTATTCGCTTTTGGTTTCCTAAATGACAAATATTTTATAATAGCTAAAATAAAAATAATTCTATTGGGCTTTCTGGCCTATTTATGTATTTTATTGCTTAATAATTGGCCATTATCTGACTGAAATTTCCTTTTTCATAGATCAAAAGAATATTTTCGTTGACAAAGAAAAAAATTATTCTGTTATATTAGACACTTTTAAAATTTGTCTTTATATTTATGAATATGATAAAATAAGGAAGAGTGCAAGTGTGTAATCCAGTGAAAAAACTAACATATCGCAATGTAACCTTTATTCTTTATTATTTCCATAGGTCTAAAACATACGCTTTGTTTGTGTAACCACCTAGGAAGGCTGTCCCATAAAAGAATTAGTCAAGATTTTCCTGACTGAAAGTTTGAGCACGTAAGCGACTAGAACTAAGGAAAACTATAACACTTCTCGCCTTTCTTAGAGGAGAACAAAATAAAGTAACTTGTAGAAAGAGGAGCTAAAACAGGCCCACCATAAAATGTCAGCAATGTCAATAGCAATAAATACTTCTTTGTTTTATAGGTAGGCTTAGAGGGCAACGTGCTGGTCTATGATTGCAGCGAAACCTGCAAAGAAAACCTACTGACCTCTATTTAGAGCATGCTCAAGCATCAGTCATTCTGATTCCCAACAAAAGGATACAGCACCATACCATTCTGATTTAACAACAACTCTCAAGATCTCTAGCTTCCAAAATTTTGAGCAGCCTTCTAAAAAACACGTCTACAGAAGTTCCATCAAACAACCAACCAACCCAACACATCATCCATATCTTTGTTGTTACTTTCACTTAGATCACAGTTTGGTCCTACTCATACACACGTAAAGTTATAATTTATGAACACATGTGCACGTATTGCCTTAAGAATGATGGTGATTAGTCACACCAACATCCGCTTCGCTCACTATCCTGTTTCAGATAACGGGTAGAGGCCAATGCCTGCTACTACTTCAACAATAAAATCTGTCTGGTAGGCCCTAAAATTTGGAAATGTTGCAAGTTTTATTGCCACCTATTAACGTGGTTACATGGTACCTCCTGCTTAACTTATTAAACAGATTAAATAACAAAGGATAATAACAAGAAGAAAGTCACAAAACTATTTCAGTATTTACCATGCAGTTGGTGCACTAAGAGATTTTTAAGTGAGATCTTTCTCATTCTACCTCATTCATTGCCACTGCTGATATATTTCTCGAAATATTCTCAAGGTATCCCACAAACTGAAGAAGATATAAGTGGTATCAATAACTCAATAAGTCCTAATTAAGAAGGTCTCAATACTTGAATGTATAATAAGTTCATTCTTTATTGCCCTATTCTAACAAATGAGCTTATTACAAATGTGCCCTTAACAGAGGTGGTCTTGCAAACGTTGGGGAATAAAGAATGGAAAATTCTATGTTCATGCCTGAACATGCCAGATTTCATCATTCATAACTTGAAAAATACTGAAGTGATTTTCTTTAAATTTGGATTGTTTTTCTTTCCTCTATTAAAGCCATAAAACAAGCCAAGTTTAAAGTTTGTAGCTTCAGCTGTTTTTGAATTATGCAAATATTTCAATATAAAAGTATGTTTTTCCATTGCTGAACTGATTTTGCTCAGACTTTCCAAAGATATCCCTTTGGGCCAAGACCAGCCATAAAATCTATCTTACTAAAAGTAATTTGTTTAAAAATGTTATGAGCAACTCTGTAAAAGGGATAGATTTCACAGCATTTGATTCTGACAAATGTTATAGTACACATATAGATATGACATATATGGTGTTGCCAGAGCTTGTGATTTTTGGTACATTTCTTAAGAGACCCTGCTGCTGAAATAAAGACTGCATGAGCTCATTAAAAAAAAAAAGAAGAAGAAGAAAAAAAAAGAATAAAACCCCACCAAACCCACAACCCACAATAAGTATTTTTGTGTTCACAGGAGAAAAAAAAAAAAGTGCTGAAACATGAAACAAATGTCTCCTACCAGCTCAGGAACCCACAGTCAAGCACAGAATCTCATACCTGGGAAAAGGAATATGATTGTGAAACATGGTTGTGGTAGTGGAACCAGAGCACTGATAGCTTTGGCCTAGCATGGCCAAACAGCATGGCCATTTGTGCAGGGTGTTAATTTGACACTGTTCCTCAAATAAACTCTTCCACATAAGCAAGTTTATAGACCTTGTTTTCAGGTATTAGCAGCTTTTCCAAGCCATAATCATCTGTACTGAAAGTTTTGATCACAAATGTGTCTATCAGATTACTTTCTTTCTTTTTTTTTCTTTTTTTTTTTTTTTAAGAGAGTTTTATCAAAAGCAATGCAATCATTTGGGGA
The DNA here is from genome assembly GCF_059628265.1 of Tinamus guttatus. Taxonomy (NCBI): domain Eukaryota; kingdom Metazoa; phylum Chordata; class Aves; order Tinamiformes; family Tinamidae; genus Tinamus; species Tinamus guttatus. Next base: position 8,351,522 of record NW_028288780.1, read on the forward strand.
ACTGATGTTGCAAAATAATAGGATGTTTTTGTCTGTAATAATTCTTATGGTCACCAAGAAGCTCCACAGTCATCTTAGGTAAAAAAACAATGATCATTTGCACATGCTCCATAGAGTCTTATTAGAATCTGACAGCTAATTTAGTCAGCATTTCATCTGCCACAGCTCCTGTGTGCCAATCCTAAAGAGTCCCTTCCTCTCTATAAAACATGCTGAACACATTCAGCTTGAATTTGAGCTTGCCTTTCCTGGCAATTATTCCTACTGACAGGGAACAGGAAGGAAAGGGAGAGGAAAGGGGTCTTGAGGCTGGAGCGTTGTGACGGAGAAGATACAAACAGACAGTAGAAAGACCCAATGTGCTTCATGATAAGCTGACAGATTTTTTTCCATTGAAAACACAAATAATTCAAAACGACTAAGGACTTGGCCTGACAAACAAGAATGCGCTGGCCGATACAATTATTGCTCCCCACTGTTTTCATGATCTGATTCAGTGGCATGGACCTCTAAGGTGCTCGTTGATCAGCATCTGCGTGGCTGCCACCCATGCTTCTGGCGGGCACGAACACAGGTAAACGGCAGCACCTCAGGAGCTGATTCAATATCTCAGCAGCAGGCCTGGGACAGATGGCTGGAGGCCATCCTTCTCACATGTCTCAATCTGAGGTCGCTCTCTCGTCTATCGGAGCTAGAGTCTACATTTTTGGTCAATTTCTCTCTTTTTGGAAGTTATCTGGGCCTTTCTGCCATACCCTCTGCTCCTCCAATACCCTCTACTCCCAAACAAGGAAGAATCAACAGCTGTCTCCACAGTTATCTCTACTGAAATGATTTGGCCTTCTCTCCACGCTTCCCACAAGAGAAAAGTAGTTCCACATACAATTTTCAGCAGATACGACTCTGTACCCTTTCATGGACAACCTGTAACAACTCCTTTTACCCCACATATCTTCCTGCCACAGCAGTATCGAAGTGCATCCCCTCCTTGCTTCCACTGACTCAAACTACACACACCTCATGGAAGAGGCGCACTCCTCTCAAAATCCAGTCCTTTCTGCATAGCCCCTGGCCACCTTGTCTCAGATAGCAAAGCGAAACTTCAGCAGGGACGGGGAGCTGCGTTGGCGATGCTGTTACAGCCACAGTAGTGTCTGTCCCGCTTTGCTGTGAATGGGCAGGGACTAAGGAAATCAAGGGGCAGCTGCCCCTCTGGCCGTGTCTTCCCAGCGAACAGGCCACTCCACGCTTCTCACTTCCACTCCCGTGGTCCACAGTAAATGCTGGATTTCACAACATTGAAGGACAGCAGAGAGCTTTCCATCAGGAAAATGGGCAGGGAAGGAGAACAGAAAGAAGAGAAAACAAAGAGGAGAAATTCATTTTCTTGCAGTTCTTGCTTAAGCTGTAGCTCCATCTACACTCTTAGAGAGGACATAAATTGAGACCATCGTAATATCTACAGCTGATGTAGGACAGTTCACAGAAATAGGAGAAAAAAAGAAAGAAAGAGTAGAGTCACTTGCATGGATACAACACCTTCTGAGGCTTAGTCACTACTGACAGAAAGGGCACGGCTGACCTTTCAACTAAAAAACATCCTGGAACCATGGCCTTATTCTTATTGTTATTATTACTGTTAACTTGGACAAAATGTAAAGCAGAGTTTCCTAAAAGTATGTCCAAATCCATATTTGACTTATTATTTTGCAAAAACTGATTTAATCTAGGAAGAAACTTTTTGAGAGAAAAAAAAAAGCTTTCCTCAGAAATGTAGTATACTAAATTCTACACAGCCTGCTTTTTCAAAAAGTTACCTGTTTTCTGTTCATTATCAAAAGGAAACAGATTTTATACAGGTAACTACTCTTAAACGGAGATAATCTTCCAAAGACCATTTAGAAACATTTTAAACTTTCCTGCAGGTTTTAAAGCACAACCAGCCCTAATGAGTGTTGAAATAAGTGTTAGCAGTGCTCCATGCCATTCGCTGATATCATCATCGGCTAAATTAACAGACCCATTTTCCTCCTTTCATTATTATTTTAATATGAGAAGGTGGGAAAAAGATGATCCACACTGAAGGAAAGAAAAGGGGGGGAAAACAATAACAAATTGGTATCTCTTTTGAGTATTGCCCCACAGGCCAAGCATTTTTATGTTCTTAATCATTATTAAATGACTTAACATGACACACAGAGCCCAGCGAATGATTGCATCCTGACATGAGAACGAATTACAAATGAAATGAAAGATCAAGCTGTATTAGAGGACTGCCTCTGGGAAATGAAAATCTTTAATTCTCTTTTATTATTGACATTTATTTGGCTGCCATGAATAACAACACAGCAAAGAGATTCAGCTATGCTTGTGCACTGAATAGCTTATCCCACGGCTCAAAACTGCCTTAACATTTATCATGTTTGCTTTTGTAGCTGACACCATTGCATACACTCTCTATCCATCTTGCATTTATCATGCATATAAAGTGCATTCTCTAATTTAAGTTCATTTCATAGCGAACAAACTGCTAAGATTAGCAAGTGTCAGTCCTCAAATAAGCTCCCAGTTGTAAAAATATCAAAGAAGGGATTAATGGATTTGTTAACAACTTCATTTTGAAGAATAAAGTAAGTACACAGTGAAAATTAAATAAGAGCATAGGAGGGTTACATATAAGATTTAGGTTTACTACCATTATTACTCGCTCATGTATAAAAACATTTTTATACTGCTATTTTTCAGCCAACTGTACAATACTCCAGTGGAGTGCCTCCATATGGGCCATTCACATAATGCAGTAACTTTCTGGAAGCAATGCTGTCATCGTTACTCAGTGAGATACGCACACACAACTCTCAGCGATTGCTTTCCTTTCCTCTAAACTCGTTTGCAGCTACCAAAACACAGGAAGAAGCCAACTACTGGAGAAATCATTCAAACTGCTGCTAAGAATGATCTATAAAGCAGTGACATGCCTACTTAGTGCCTAGCCCCGCAGCCATAGTCTGAAGTAAATTCTGATTTTGAGGCGAATATCATATGAGTAGGCACTGGTCCCTCAGGTGCAAAGCTTCCTCAGCTTTACTTGATTTCCAGAGGAGGAATTCAACCTTGGGTAATAACTTACCTTGTGTAGGAATGAATGACTAAAATGGCTTGCCACAGCACATGTTTTTAATAGCTTTATTTAGTCTAGGAGCATAGGTGGACAAAATTAAAGAGACTGTCAAAAGGTAGGCAGTCATGTTTATAATGCTTAAATCTGTGTGTCATACATCATCAATTTAGACAGCACAAACTACTTGTATCCCTGCTAGAACACCTTTTTTCCCACGTATTCCTTTGAGAATAGAGGGGCAGACGACTGAGAAAAGATAGAAGCGAGATTTTCTGCTTCAAGCAAAAAAAAAGCCTGGAAATTCACTTAGGACTGGATTACACTTCCTCCTTCTCACAAATGTTTAAATGTACTATGCCGTTGCACAGCTGTTCTCAGCAGGCATAGTGTGTTCTTGTTTGCAGCAAAGATGGCTACACAGATAAAATCTCAAGTCATAAAAATCTGAGTAAAACCAACTGGATCAATATTTTTGATCTATGTTATAAAAAAAGAACTTAAGATGTCTAGAACTAAATTCTCAGGCATTCCTGTGAAACATTAACTTCTCAAATTCAGAATCTTAAAAGAGTTAAAAGCAGAACAGAGATGAGAAGCACTGACTAACATCAGAAGCCAAATGCTCTGACTACCATTTAAAAACTATAATTTGTAAAACCACAACTCGCAATTGATTAACAAGAATATTTCCTGTGAGTGAGAACAGAGATTTGAAAAATATACCTGTAGCCATTATAGTGTCATCTTTCCCCTGGGTAAAGACTACAATTCGTTGCCTTTTAGGGTTCACCTTTGGCAGGGCTTGTGTCTTCCGGGCTATCTCTTTAATGTCGTCAGTCTATTAATAGAGAGAAAGAAAATCCTTGTAACTGGCATACTGCAGCAGTGAAAGATTAAGAGTTTATTAGCAGATCAAAGATTTATCGTCTTATGGTGAGGTGTAGAATAGAATTTATTGTCAGTAGAATAAGATCCCCTATATGTTTATGTAGCACTAGGAGGCCATTGTTTTTAAATCTTGGAAATGATAGTTCAGCTATTCCAACTGCTGCAAAACTGCAAGCCTTAACAAAGGAATTGCTGAGCATTTCCTAATTAGCAATTAGTGGGTTTCTTTGCTGCTGACTGGATTCTAACCTTACCTATCACAAAATTAAAAATAAAATCAGTAAGAGAATACTTTAGATAAACTGTAAGCACGATTTTCATCCCAGTTTAGCAGGTTTTATAGCACTATAATCCCTCTAATTTCAGTGGGGTTAGAAACACTGTTTCTCTAATTTCCTTATAGCAGTGGATCTCAACGAGGAAGCTCAGCGTGTGCTGCAGAGTGGCAGCACCTGCCAAGGAGGTGTGGAGCTCACATGGAGACTCTCTGCCTGCCAGCTCTCGCTTTGCACAGCTGACATGAAGGGAAGGAAAGGGGGAAAGCCATATCCAGTGGGCCCATCTTTCTGAAATAAGGCTAAGCTGCAAAAATTTCAGGAATCTCTGGTTGAAGGGAACTTCTGTACGATACGGAGCATGTAGATAGGATCCGACCAATTGGCATACCTCTTATACACCCAGTGTCAGGCAGCAGCCAGTGTGAGTTGTTTTATTTAGGTACAAGAGACCAAATAACAGCAAGATCTGCCATTAGAATATTATCCTTCCATTATTTATTTTTTAATCTGGTGTAATTACGATTATTCTTGTTATCCCTATAAGCATCCAATCCCTTTACAATGCTATGTGGTAAGCTTTTGTCCTCAATTTATCTCATCAGTGAGTTCCACCAATTAACTGTTTTACATGTAATCATATTTCTTTATATCTTTTATACTTTTTTTTTATTTTCTTAACAGTTGGAAAAGCAAGAAAGACTCATATTTTTCTATCTGCTACTTATTATGCCCATTTTATTCATATCCTTGCTAAACTATATTGTAAAATTCTTTCCAGTTTGCTCCTACCTATGAACCACTGTAATGAGGGACAGCAGATTGGGTGTGGGTCTATTGCTGAATGTATGCAAGCATAATAACACTTTTTGCATTATTTAGTGGCCTGTTCATTACATATCCCAATTCATTTTTAACACAATTACATAAAGAATACAGTTCATTTATAAAGCTGTTCAGAGTGGTTTCAAGTCACTTACCAGAGTTGTTACAATTAATTTATATTATTCATAAATTGATTTCTGTCTTCCAAAACCTATATGCAGTGTTATTTTTATACTTAGGTATAGCATATGCAATTCTGATGGTAGCTGCTGGTTTTAACATGAGATTGCTTATTTTTCATCAGCAGCTCGGCTAAACACTTCAAGAACTCAAATCTGCATACCATTCAGTCCTGGTTACTTGCTGCCTTTCATTAATCCTGTTCATCAAGTCACTGACAGCACTTCAAGCTTTATTATTGATAGAGAATAGGCCTGCACTGTATATGTATCAATATCTATTTAAGAGAGAATTATCTAGCTTTTCTGCAACATCCTCAGCTTCCCTTTGATATCCCTCCCAAGTCTCCAGTAGCCTGATGAGCCCATTGATTAATACGCTTTTGTTCACATGCTAAAATAATTTATCCTCATTTATTGATCCATTTAACTGCCTCTTCTTCACATCCTCTCATATTTATTAATTTCCATATATAGTCACCATCCTCTCATTTGCATTATTTCTATCTTTCTGATGTTCAAACTGTTAACAAAGGATTTTATAGAAGACAACTTCTTCCAGGAGAGAAGAAAGGGGAGAACCTTGAACCTCTCAGAGGACTGTGAAGAGTGAAAAAGGCCATCTTAGCCTATCCCGAAAAGGTGAGGAGTGCCTTAAAGATGCCAGAAGGGGAAAAAAAAAGAAAAAAGGGAAAGAAATTGTTCAATTGTTCTCCTATTTTGAAACATATTTTTATGAGGAGATATGTGAATAGAGGGGATCAGCTGGTATCCAGCAAGCTACAGAATAGGGAATAGATGGAAAATTACATCCCTCCAACTGGTAACATGTAGGTTTCTGAAGGTCACCTAAATTCTGAAGTATTTAAAACCTTGATAATAAGAGAACCATGAAACAAAAAGGCAACAAAGCATCATGAATATCAAGGAAAACAAGAGAAAAACTTTTAGTTTTTGCTAAGTATGAAGTGGTTATTAGTAACTTGATTAAACATATTTTCAGGTGAGCAGAACAGGGAAGGACACTGAAGAGCTTAAAGACATTTATGCAGTGTATTTACATTAGTTTTAAAAAAAGGAAAATGAGGAAGTTATACTGCAAGAAAATAATGTGATCAAGATGATTTCTTCAGCATAAGTGAGAACCAGGATGTACTTAAAGGAGAGGAAGAGGACCCTGAGGAAAAGGTTATGAAGAATGATGGTAAAAGATGAAATAAAGTATACAGTAAAATGCAGTGCACATGTGTTTTCAGGAAGATTTAAATATACAGTAAATGTGTAACAGTAGTCTTAAGGCATTTAGAGGAAAGAAAGACTTTTTTAATGAAAGTGGAAATTTCAAAACAGAAATTTGAAGGCTGTGACTGATTGTGCAAGGCCTTAAAATAAAGATAAAGCAATTGAAATTACTATTTTTTAATTATGAGAAATAAATTGACCATTTTTAGTCAAAATCATTTTCTATACTAAATTTAGTGGAAATAACAGAGTAAAATAGAGTTTATATAGTGAAAGACATGCAATCTTAATGTTGAGGAGGCTTTAACTTTTCCATAATATGTCTTTTCCTTACTTTTATGCTGCATTTTGAAGGTGCAGCTGTGGAATTACTAAACTCTATCATTTGGTTTACTGAAAACCATTCTATACTTCACAGGGGAACAAAATCCGTGATTTACCTTGGGATAAAACCAGTGACAATTATGTATTACTGGGGTGACTGCAGCATACAATTAGGATGAGGCAGGGAGGTCATATTATTTATTTAATACTTTTAAAATGTTGTAGAACACAATATTCCCAAGCAAGTAAGAGAAAGCACTGATTGATGAACTCCAGGAAGAGACTGCATTAAAAATAATGTTCTGCTTCTGATTATTACAGATAAGCATCGGTCAGGAGATAAATGAAGGACATAATGGTCATCAAATACCATGACTGATTTATACAAAAATCTCTCAGGTTTCAACAAAGTACAATGGAAAACTAACGCTTGTTAAGGTGAAGCACAAAACAGAATATAAAAATTCCTTTGAATAAAGTTTCCCTTATCAGAAAAAAAAATAGGTTTGAGTCTTGGAAGTATTTTTCCCTTGTCTGTGACAAGAAGAATTTCTCTCTTCAGAAAGGGCATATTCTTCTGGAATTCAGCATGATCAAAGGTCTTTTTTTTTGAAAATTGTTTCAGATATACTTAACCCAAATTATATTTAAAAATTTAGTCCATATAAACTGCTCAAATAATTGGGAGGTAGAAATGGAAAAGATATAAAAAATGCTAGTCATAACAGATACTCCATGTTAAAAGACATTTCTGACTTTCTAAAATTTTTATGTAAAAAAGACAAAATTCTTTCTAGACTGAAATTCAAATGCAGGTTCCAGCACTTATTATACAAAATTTCTAAATCATCTATAGAAAAAATACCCTCTTGCTTTTTGCTCTGGTCACTCACTGGTCCCTGACTTTACTCTCCTATGCTTTGCTTTACAAATACCTATTCACAATGGAAACTGCAGAATCATTTTTACAAGACCCTGTAACTTGCTGATTTTTTTTCTTTTTTTTTTTTTTAATTGAAAGTCTAATTGAAGTTATGCAAATTTTTCTTAAGACACTGCATTAATAGCAAGATTTTTCTTTTTGCCTTCACACAATGGGAAAACGGGGCTGTGGACACTTACCAATTTTTACACATTTCTGTCAGTAAACTTGACATGCGAGCTGTTGTCAAGCAAGGGGGTAATAAGAGATAAGATCATAATCATTGTGCACTTTACTGATATGCTGTAATCAAATGTGGCAGATTTAGGATGTTCAGAAAGAACTGTGCTACAATCTCTAAGCAAGCACTAATGGAAAGGTTAATATGATGGTAGTTAGCAGACACCAGGAAAAGCAGTTTGTCACAAGGACTGAATTTAAACCAGGCACACGCAAAGTCTTTAGCTCAAGGGGGCAATAAAAATATAGAATGGGTAGACTTAATACACTACTTCCTTTCTTTTTTATTGTCTAGCTACCAGAGGGTACCAATAATTTGTTATGCTTCATATTATATTTGGAGGCATCTGTGAAATTCATTCATTTGATAGAATAAACTGAAAGTGTATTTTTATGCTAACAATGCAGATAATACAAATGAAAATTGACAGTGATAAAAAGTCTTGATTTCTACAAAGCAGCCACATGAATTTATGAAACATAAAATGAAATGGGACAGCCCACAGTTTTAATATCTCAAACACTGATGGCATTGATGTGCCTGCTAGTGTATGGTTTTGAGGAAATCTAAAATGCAGAACAAAAGCTGTCAGTCTTGCCTTCTTTATGTGTATGCAACCATCCACCGAGCGAAGTGGCATGTTCTGAGCGCGATGCCGTTTGATTTGCGCGGCTCCTATTCTGGATGCTACGGGGGCTGGGCACGCTAACTCCCAGCTATTCTTTTGCACTGCAAACAAATCAATTAAGGTGGGTCTAATTCCAGCGAGAATGTATGTAAACGGGTTCATACGCGTGCAGGTCTGCCATTCAGTAAGTAGTAAGATCACTTACTATCTCTAAAATCGGCATAATTGTTGTCACGCTAATTATAGTGTTTAAAACCTGTCCATTTGAATTCAGTGCTAGAGACCAATAGCTGACAGCACTCCAGATTAAGTTATCTCAATTTAGCCAATGAGAGAAACCAGGAAAAGGCTTAGGCATTCAAATAAATACATCAAGATGATGAAATCAAATGCTCCGAATATCACCGCAAAATCAACAGTGTTTACTTCAAGAAAGTGGAGGATTATACATTTTTGAGAGCACAGATGGAAAACACCAACTTGAATATGTTTTAAAACAGAAATTCTGCCCTAGCCCTTCTAGAAGGAGTTGTTTGTAGAAGCGTGCTTTACACTAATCAGTATCTAGCCATTTTTTACACAACCTTTCTACGATCCATTTGCATAATGATAATCCGCATATGGCAAGGTTTAAGTTATTTAAGCGGTGTTATATTTCGCTATTTAGCCTTGCTTCACCACTGCTTTAGCAGCGGATCCTTATGGAGTGTAATGCAGCTAATGAGGTAGCTTTTTAACTGAACAAACTGACAGGTCCCATATCTGCAGAGGCAGCTTGAAACCGTGCCCAACCTCTCGGCTTCCCAAGAGGCTTTTCAAAATTCAATAAATAACATCTGTAGGCGATGTTGGGTGCAGACCTAGCAGAGTGCGTCATAACACTGAGCTGGCAGAACAAAGAAACCATGACGACTGCCAAGTTTCTATGGCAACCGCTGCGAGGCTTGGAGAGTATAATAGCACATCAATCATTGTCCAAAAGAACTTCATTATCAGCAAGAAAAAAACCTTTCGGATCTGTTTAGTGTGCAATTGCGGGTTAACTCACCTCAAAGCCTTGCTCTCTAGCAAAAGTGGCAGCTTCCTGAAATAATAAAAAAAAGAACAGTTAATTATAAAGTGCTAGATAATGAAGAAATAACACATTTGGAAACTCATTGGGCCAGTTTTCCTTTTACGTGATTATCTCAATATGCCCATATACAGTTGTTCGGTTTTGATAGTTGCACCAAAGGCTTCCCCCTCCTTCCTTCGAGCCCAACAACAAAACAATGTCCACACACTTCACAAGTCCCAGCTAGGAACATGCAATATATCTTTTTTTCATGGAGAGGAAAGTTACTTCTGGATTTAGGACTTCAATCAGGAAACCACTACTTCAAATCCATGAGAATTTCCCTCAGACATGTTCCTAATTAAAAATGGATCACATCTCCATTTATGTGTTAGACTTCTTGGGCTATAGGTTATTAAGCCATTTAAAAAATCATGTCGTTACTGTGCTTTAAAAAAATAAGACCACAAAATGTGTTCAAACCTTTGTGGTGGAATCAGATGAGCATTTAAAAATACTCTGGTGTCTTAATCACTGCTTTAGGCAATTCAGCTATGTTCTTTTCCTCAAAGAACAGAGGAAACATCAGAGTATCAGAATGTCCTCGTTTCTTATTTATATTAATTGGAGCAATTAAAATCTCTGTTTTGAAATAAAAGCAAGGAGACAGAAGACAATAGCGATGTTTTTTTCCTTTGCTCACTTTCTACCTTAACACTGCAACAGACAACATCAAAGTCTTTACATTGTAACTCGCGTTCTTCCAAACCTCTTTGCCAAGTGATATTAATAGATGGATAAGACTTGAGTCAGACTAGCGAGTTGATCCAACTAAATAAAATCCACTACTGCACCAAGCCATTTAAGGGAGTGTGCCTAGAGACACTGCCAGCTTCCCCGTGACAGCTTTTAGGCAGTACTCGAGAAAATACATACTTGTGGACCTATATGATCTGCCAGTTGGGGGGCAATATAAGAATCTGAAGTGGGTGCAATTGATTATAACAACATTGAGTTGAGGTTAATAAAATGTGATAAGCTGAAAAGCACAACTCCTCAGGCTGCTTCGCTGCAGAAACATAAGGCTGACCGGGTTAGCCTGAGCTGATGTTGACAGAAAAACTGAATCATGGTCCTGACAATTGGGTGCGGGCAAGGTTAGCCACTTTGACAATTTACTTACAATTGAATTCCTTCTTCTACATCACACAGTCAATGACATTTGCTAGCCTGGCTGTCAGGATGGAGTGTAGGGTTCAAAGATATCATGCAGTGTTTTCCTAAGCCAGCATGTGATTAACAAAGCCTATGCTCATATGAAAAAAAGGAATCTGCGGGCTTCCCCGCGAAGTGCTGCACTTCCACTGAACTGCAGCACAATCAAGCCTCGGATGGGGCTAGGACACAGAAAAAACAAAAGCAACAGAATTAAGGGAGCGATAAGCTGTGCAGAGAAGACGGAAATGAACTAAACACTGTGAACTAGAGCCAAATTACTTCTCTAACCATGGGTTTTTGGTCATGCAATTGAAATTGGAAGTTACGCTGCACTGTCCTAAGGGAGTTTCTTTAGTGCCCCAGTGCAACAGGACATTAACATCTGTGTTAAACTATTGTTTGGCTGGGAAACTGGACACCAGTACGTTCTTACATCTGTGAAATAAAAAAGTATTCAAGCTAAGTAGTATTTCCTTGTGTGGGAGACTTTGAGAAAATTTATCTTAATTTTTTGTATTGGGGTACCCATGCATAGCACATGTGGTTGGAAAGACCTGGCCCTTCTGCAGCAAGGTATAAATGATTGCACATTTGTTAAAAAGTATCTCTTTTTGGAATACTCCCTCTTAGTCTGGTCCAGCCACATGAATAACATCACCTAGTGTACAATCCCAGATTTTCCTGCACATGCCAAAAACCAAAAGTCATCTGAAAAGTCTTGTTTCCTACGAGCCAAGCCTCCCAACACCTCCTGAGCCATCTCCACCACAGCTCCCTCGCAATGGGCACGTCTCAGAAAAACACCCTTTTAAGAATTAAGGCCATTCTTGTAAAAAGGATAGTAAAGTTCAGAGCATATGTTGGGAGACTACAGTTTGGTGTTTGCAAAATGGTGAGAAATGCCAGGCAGGTCTTGAATACCAGGGACAGTTCAAAGTAAATTAACCAGATAAAAGCGATGAGAACCTTTTAGTATCTCTTCACAGTAACAGTGAGAACAGGAAACAAGCAGACCCCATCTGTGCAGCCCTAGGGCACCTCACACTGAGCTTCACATATCTAATAAAGTAGTCAGGTTAAAATCTAAGTGGCTGTAACATGTGGAGACTGCTAAGGTTACGGCGGGCAGCGGGGGCGTTCCCTAATGCAGGTGATAATCAGTATGATAATCACTGTATTTACAGGCTTTCCATTTTATATCTGACATCGAAAATCATGAAGAAGGAGGGATTAAGGAAATAAACAACCTACACAGAGGCTCTACCGCTCCCTGGAGAATGCAGCATTTTCATTCATGCACGACATGCGACAACAGCAGAGCAAAACAGCCGCCGAACAGAATTTTCTTGGGAGGCTTCATTTCGCATCAGGAGTTCTTCCAGTTTTGATAAACTTTAGACATTACTCTCTCATTACTCCAACTCAGGATTTTCAGAGCTATTTTCCATTATTTTCTACAATAAAATACCTAATTTCATAAAACCCTCTCCCTACCTTTTTTTTTTTTTTTTTTTTTTAATACAAAGCACATTTATAAAACTCATGCTCCTTTTTATGTCATCTTTTTACTACCCATGACAGAAGATTTACTGCTGTACCACTTAAACTAGAAAAGGGATTTGTTAATAATTATGAACCATTATTTGGCTCATGTGGTTTGGGAAAAAAATATTCTTTAGAAGTACAGCCACAGTGAAGGAAACTCGTTGTACAGAGTTATTTAATGGCAGTAACACAATGTCACCAAAGTCAACACACACCCTCTCTTTGCACAATGCCCAGCAGTTTACACAGGAAAGAGAGATAAACTAAAGAGATAACAATAAAAAAGACAACTTCCCTTAGTACTAGCTTTGCTGTTATGCTCGAACTCTTTTGCAAGCTGAAAACTCTTTACATTCTTGCCTGTGTTTCTGTGTTTTATTGCTGTTGGAGTCTTGGCATTTATTAATTGGAGCTGCCTATAACCTAGACTGAGCCTAATTGTAACAGAACTTGTTAAAATTCTGAGCCCTTTCATCACCAGCAATACAAACTATTTGTTTATAAGTAAACAGAAATGTACCCTCCAAACACAGAATTCATTAGCATCTACACTACTATGAGTATTCGTTAATCCCCTGTGTTAGAAGAATTTTATGATTACGGACTTAAAATGGCTCAACTTCAGTAATTGTATGTTCAGCTTGCCATAACACTCAGTAGGAAAACTGTGTGTTAAATATACTCGGCACATCCATTTTTTTTTTATTGGTACGAAGGTTATGTGATGGCTTGGCCAAATTATATCCCAAATGATAACAACATGCATGTCAGGTTAAATTTAATTCATGTAGGCCAACATCAAACTCATGCAGCTCCATTCAACAGCGTTTAGAACCACATACAGCTGACAAAGACCGTTTCAAAAGCACCACCGACAGTATTATCTACAATATGCATTTTAACCTTTATACAGAGGAAAAGAGCACTGTAAACTAAATTTGCATTTCATTGCTGAAATCAACATTATCTCATAAAGAAATGATAAAACAGCAGGACAACAATGATACCCTTGCACATGAATGCATTTCCCATAATTACACACAGAAGCAAATGCAGGGACGCCAAAGCTATTTTTTTTCCCCAAATCCTTCTGGAGAGGCAGCATCTGTTAGATCTGTTAGAATTACCTATCGCTTGCTCACATTTGATAATACTTTTCTGTGCAGGCCTCTTCAAATCTCTCTTCAATTTACCTTGACAAAAAGAAAGAAAACAAAAAAGGCAGGGAGTAGAGGATTACTGACCATTTTTAAGGGAGTTCCCATTGCTGGAAGCTTCTGTGCTCAGTAGGTAAGTTCAGATCAGACAATCCAAAATAAGCTCTACTAACATTTTCAGAAATATCACCCCTTCCTTTACTTACCAAATCTATGAGTCAGTGGATTCACTCTGTCCTACGCATCTTTGTAACTTAAAGGCTGCACACACATACAGTGTGTATACTGCAGAGGATATTTTTGCACTAAATCAGAGTGCATAACACACACACACAAAAAAATCATAGAAAGACACTGAGAGACTATTAGGATCATCCACGTAGTGTTTGCACTTGATGGACTTACTCATCGCATATTTGAAAAGAACTCAACTACTACCTCCATCCCTGTGCCTCACAGCACTTTTCTAACTGCTACAATCTTCCAAAATTCTATCTTAAGCTTTTCCTTCCTCGGCTTCAGGCTCTTATCCTTGCACCACTAGCTTCACAGAAGTATGAATTATTAGTTCTCTTCCATTTACCTTGCTTCCTTGAACACACTACAGGCTATGATTATCTCCCTTGGAAAATTCTGTTTCTTCAACGTGATTGTTTAGTATCATCAATCCTGCTGATTAGTTCATCCCTAATTCTGGTATAACTTTGTGTTCTTTGTATTCTTTTTGCTTTTCTACAGCTTGCCTTGTTTTCTGCAACAAACCGTTAGTTGCAAAAATCTTCTCTAACATTAAAACCCCTTTATCTAAATGAAACGGATGGCAAAAAAGTAAAATAAGTCAATGTGGGTACAAGGAAGATTTCTTCACCAAGTAATGAACTGTTATCTACAACTTCATTGCACAGAAGACTGGCTCAAATAATCTATTTTGTATTATATTGACAATCTCCTTACTTTGAGAGAGGTCCTAAGAATTGTATTTCTGAAATAGATGCTTTTTATTCATGATTTCTTAGAGGACAGTGTATTTGTAAAACTCTTTAAAATAAAAAAGAAATGAAAATAAAAATAAGTTTAAAAATCATGTATTATTTCTCATGCTGCACTAGACAGAGATGAAATCCTTCTGTTTCATTAAAATTTACTTCTAAACTTTACTTCTACTTCAGCTTTCCTTAGACAAGCACATTTGTCCTTCCTATCCCATTTGATCTGCCATCCCGCCTTGTCCCTAACAGAGTCTTCTCATAAAATTCTTTGCATTCAGAGCTATACTCTAAGAAACTCTGACATCAGCAGTATCTCTTAATGCCCAGTACTTTTAAACACAGACCTATTAAAATCTTGCTCTTTTTTGTTTAGAAGACAATTTATTTAGTGGTCATATATTTGTGACAGATACTACTATCAAAATCACCAAGTACACCCTTTTTGGTACTTCCTAAAAGAGTTGGTTCTTCATAAAACACTCATCACAGTGTAGGAATTAAATTTGTTTTTAAGGAGGGAAGTAGTGAGTTGTGCCACCTTTTCTACTATTTCAACTCCAGGCCAATTTATAATAAATATGAGCTAGGAAATAGCATCTGTCTCAAGGCATAGACAGGACAATAGATTTTTGGTTTCCATCTTTGGGCATCACACGTACATCTATTAACTCCATCATACACTTCTTTGTGGGTATTCTTATATCAAATCCATGTATTTTATACAGTCCATAAAAGGGCAGTAATATGATCTGTCTTTAAACCGCTCCTCCCTGTGGATACTACAAGGCCAAACTAAATTATACCTCATTTATTGCCCAGCACCATGATTGCTTTTACACTACACAAACAGCAGTGATGTCAAAGGCCTAATGATAACTATGATTTACCTAAGGAATCAGAGGTAGATATTGTGAAGACTGTCTGATGATCAATTCAAAACATGATTGCACCCAATGGACACCTACATCCTGCTATTTAAAAATGAATGGATTGAGAGGACAATTGAGGACATAGTTCCCGGTGAACCACTAATCTGTATTACCAGCGGCGTGTTTGCTGCGGTTAGAGCTAAGATACACATATTGCCCCTCAATTCACTGCTAAATAGTTATTATTAGTCACACACAGTAGATTGGCCTGGTCAGCCTTCTATTTCATTGTTGTCTAATTTAGACACACATTAGCTTCAGCTGGCACTACACTTCATCGTGTACAAGCAGTATGAGCTCATATATCTTTAACAAAAATAGCCATTTTAACAGGTATTCAGGGCTCAGAAGAAGAATGGGACTTTATGCCCTTCTCCTACCCCCCAATCCCCTTTTTTATTTTTCCAGAGACAGTTGCTTTAAAATGTGCCATATGAGAGTTTGAGAAACAGAAGTCAAAAGAACCACCCAGAATATTTTCTGAAGCAAATGTGTATCTGATGAAATTCTGCTGCAGCTGATAGTTTGAGATATACTTGGGATACAGGAATATAATGCTTTAAAATCATTTTTCTCTGACAAACACTGAAGACTAACCCATGACTGTGGCGAGGAGCGGACACCCATCCACCTTTGAGACAAGATCAATCCAAGCTGGTCCCAGAAGGGGCAGCTCCTTGCAGACAGCCTGAGAATCGGCAGTGTCTGACCAAGTTACTGCTGGAGAAAGCACAGCTGGCAACAGCTGGATGGGCAGACTCTCTTACAGGAAGGTTGAGATGGTTTTTCCCCCTTTTCTTCTCCAATGAGCAGTACCAGACCCCAACGTTGCTATTGTACCCAAGCGATAGCATGAATTGGTTTCACATCCTGAACTATTATTTCAGCTCCCCCCAGTAGCTCTAAAAATACTGGTAAATGTATCTATGCTACCTTCACCCAGTAGGTAAAAATATGAAATAATAATAGTTCAAGTGAATAATCAGAACAAGTGGAAATGCCATATGGGATTAGAGTAGTAACATTCACAGAGCGTTCTGGCACTCTACCAAGGGGGTTTGTCTGAAAAAGCCTAGTATGACAGCAATAAAATAAATAAATAAATAAAAGTATTCCCTATCCTGTCTGAGTCCATGCTGGAACATCCATATTATCTACAATTCATTAATGTTTGAGTTATTTATTTTCCTATTCAGGCTGTTACTAGAACTGTAGTTGCTGCTAGAATCTTCTACAGAAGAAAAGAAATCACCCTGAGCCAGAGCTTAATGCCATTACAAGGTCTGCCACAGCTGCAGCAGCGATATGCCTCTGAGCCATTTGGAAATTTTACCATGGATAAAGACCTATTACTTATATCTCTGCCTCACATCCCAACCTAAAGGACTGAACTACCTATGACTCTGTAGGTGTCTCTTTCCTCACATATTAATGATACCAAAGGAGCAAAATACACTATTTGTCTACACGAATGTGTTTATCTGTGTCTTAAAAATAGAAGCAGCATGTTCAGAAAGGAGAGAGAAGAAAAAAAAAAGCTTCATTAAACATCACTGAATCTGGAGAACATAGTAAAAATGAAAGCAAATACATTAAAATTATTTTGATAACTAGAAGGGTTTTATATGCATATAAAAATGAGAGATGCACAGGGTCTTTTGAAGTCTTTAATACTACCTTCAGATGCTCTTTAGTCTGTAACCCAAAGCCTCTTGCACTAACTTTCTAGCTGAAGAATGCCAAACAGAAATAAAAGATTGCCTCATTTTCAGCAAGGCCTTCTATGATTGCAGCCACTCAGACCGGCCTCAAATCACTGACAAGATATTCTCATTCAGCAATTTCAGGTGAAGAGAATAATCAGGTGCTGTGCTAAAAGTGCTGGAATACAGCAGGACTCATCTATTGCACCTAAAAGGTTAACACATTTTTAGCAGTGAAATGGAGTTCCTTCATATACTTTGTTTGGCATGATGTTATGCACAGCCATTTAGAGTCTAATTAATGGCTAAGGAATTAGGAATTGCATAAAGAGCAATGATCATCTAACTCTCTTCACATGCTAGGTTTGCACTGCTTCTTAATTTCTTGTAACAAAATGAAAGAAATCAACCTTCAGCAATAACACTAATTTTTTAAAACGATACTACCATTACACATTTTATCCTTCCAACTTAGTTTGAATTCAATTGACTCAAAGCTAATATTTGTGGGGGCTAGTTCATACTAATTTCACAATGCATTTATATGTATTCAAGACAAATTTTCTCTCATATTTTCAGTTTTGGCTACTATAGCTACTGTGCAGAAAGGAAAGCTAAGTAACTAGAACATGAATTCATCAAATAAAGTTTTGTTCGAAAGATTCTAAGGGTGCTATTTTCACTCTTTGAGCCACTGATGAGTGCCACAATATAAAACAATAATTATAACTTAGCTATTAAAATAAAGTTAGATTATATTATTGAAAGCCATTATTGAGAAGATTTCCATATAAGGATGAAAAATGGTAACTGGCACAACCAGATACACTAAGAAAGATAAAATGAACTAAGTATGGCTGTGGGTTCTAGATTGGATGATAAATTCCTTTCTTATCTGAAAAATATGTAGTTTGTTCATTTTATTGGTATGATCAATGATGTCCTAGTAATTCTGTCTTTTTGAAGAACATCATAAACCAAATGTGGTCTTAATTTGCTATTATTCCTTTAGTTTAGTTATTCCTATGACTTTAAGTTAATAGTTACAGACTCCAAGCACAGGACAAAATCCCATTCCAGGGCTAGCAAGACAGCGAAAGACTATGTCAAAGAATTTACTGATTAAGCAGGAAAGTCAGATGACTGTTAGGATGGAAAATATGCCCTAAAGATACCAAGCATTTACTGCAGTCACACAGCAAGGGAAGATACTCAGACTAAGCACAACAAGCACAACAAGCTGGTCCAGCAAATAAGCAGCATCACTGGCCAGTTCTGGAAAACTCTCCAACCAGGTCTGGCAGACCAAAATGCTGATGGCACCAACACAGAAAAACAAAGATGAAGAAAACATGGAAGTCCTTTAAGGTCTTGGCAGCTGAGCTTCAACGGGGTTATAAAAAGCCTGCCCCAATTTGGGTAGCAGACATTCAAACCATCCACAACCAGTTTCTTCATGCATTCATATCACTCTCTTACATGATTATAATAGTTTTTTGTTTTCTTTTACAATTAGACTGGTTAAAATGCTACGCTGTTTTGTACTGTGGAGCCCAGAACTGGACACAACACTCCAGATGTGGCCTCACCAGGGCTGAGCAGAGGGGCAGGATCACCTCCCTCGACCTGCTGGAGACGCTCTTCTTAACGCACCCCAGGATCCCATTGGCCTTCTTGGCCACGAGGACACACTGCTGCCTCAGGGTCAGCTTGTCAGGTAGGATGCAAAAAATAATATAAAATATATATTGATTCTTGTAGAAAAAAATCTAAAGTTTCAAAATAAAATGTTTGATATAGATAAAATAGTATTCCTCAAAAGAAAATCACCTAATACATAATAGCATGATTATGACAATAACTATATTTGTTAAAAGCGCATAGTTCACCAAAGTGTTATTATTACTACATGGATGAATGTATGAGAAGCTCTTTCTTCCAGTATGATCATTTGCTCTTAAGGATTCACTGGATAGGTAGCAGTAATGTCAGTAAGAAATTGAATTCCCAGTGTTTTTGTTTGCCAGGCTTCTTCTTTTCCTGTTAAACTAACTTTAGAAACATACATACACTCATAAATATATACAGCATGCACATAGAAACTTTCCCAAATATATATATTACTCATGATAGTGCAAAATGATATGAAAACTTCTGAATTTCAGTCATCATCTCCTGCACACAAACTTTCTCCAAATGGTTCCTGATGACATCGGTGGTTCACAAGCATTTTATTTTAAACCTCTAACCAGGAAAAAAAAATTCACCATGGAATCACAGTCACTGAAAACAAACATTAGCAACATTTTTAATGTTTCCGAGCACTTGAAGGGATCTGAAGATCTACAACTACTGTTTAACATAAACTACTAAAATCACCATTCATGTCAAGCAGTTCTGGTCTGCGCATTTGTTACTATAAAGTAGCTTTACTGTGTTAATACAGTTACAATTAATTAGTATCTATATTCTCTTATAGATACCACTTAATGTACTAACCAGGCACAAAGTGTTAACGTGCAAATACTTTTCTCTTAAAGCATGATGACGCAGGATACTGTACTAAACATTCTCCAGTTTATGAACTCACAGTTAACCTTAAAAGCCAATTTGGAAAGCCAAATTTGGGCTCAGTTTACACAGAAATGAGTTCAGCTAAATTTGAATTAAAAAAAAAAAAAGCCTTTCAGTTTCAACTGTGCTCTTTGTACACTTTGTACATGAGCAGTTCTCTACATTACAGCTCTGCTAAGCAAGGACATTCTCCTAGTGGCATCTGCTGTATAGTCTAAGGAATTATAAAAGATAGTGTATTTTTCAAGCAATAATGTTTTATAAGTTTTAGTACCTAAGCACACACAAGCCTACCATCTTTGATTTTGCCATATGCACATTCTGAATATACTCCAAGACTCAACGCACACTTAGATTTCATCCTCAACTACATTCCAGAACAGCTACCATTCTAACCTACTACTGTACCTTTAAAATGTTACATTTATTTTAGGATTTGACTCAGAAATATTCCTTAAGCACTAAGATAACAAGTTGATATTTTATTTTAGCACACATTTGTAGATATATTTACCATAACTACATGCTTAATATGTATGCAACACATTATAAACACACCTAAAATTACACATGATATATTTCATTTCCTTGCATGAAAAACGTAAGAGTGCAAATTATTCTGAAACTGAAATGGGTAGGAGCAGTAATAGCAGTGGTACTTCAGTTTTGGACTGGTTATTTTTAGATAAGCACTTGCTCAAGCCCTTCACTATAGAATTCTAACACCTCCTGAGTGCTCAGAAGCGTAAATAATCCTTCTTTCTCTGCCTATAGCATTATATTTGTGTTTATATATAAGGGAGTTATTGCAATCTATCTAGTTTGCCTCACACTTTCCAGCATAAAGAATTCCTGTGATTTTTTCCAAGATGCTGTCTCTCTCCCATTTTATGCAAAATTTGGAAAGAGCTTTACAGTCAGAATAGTACTGTTTTTTTGTTCAGATTACATTCTGATTTAGGCTCTTGAAAATTATCTTTTTCTCTTATATTAGCAATATTTTTTTTTGCCTAAATACCAAACAACCAATGAATGGCAACATTCTAGAACAGTAGCATTATGCTTTCAGAGCAAACGCGGTGGCACCAACAGCACACCAGACGCTGCACTGGAAGCTTTTGTACAAGACAGCTGTTTAGGGACTGGGAAATGAAGGGAAAAACATACTAGGATCTCTGGAAAATGGCACAAACTTGTAGAAAGTCTTTGATTTGGGGCTAGCTCTCTCTGAAAGATCTATTAGTAACATGGTGCTCATACAATACCAGAAAATATAATTGTGTCATATAAATAACAAATTAGAATATTTACCCCTAGCAGAGAGATATGCATCTCCCTTAAAGGAAATAAACAGGTTTCTGAATTCCTTGTCCTTTGTCAGATTTTTATATCACACCCTCCCTTTTCCCTCTCTCTTTTTTTTTTTTTTCTTACCAACTCTTCTCAGTTATTCTTCAAAAAGTCACATCTGACACCCACCATGCGATGTTTGAAAATTGCCATGCTCTAAAAGGCATTTTGATCTTAAGTTTAGATCATGAAAACAAACAGTTTATTTGGAGACTGGCTGGCTCACATGGTGAGCCGCAAACAGTATGCAGAGGATACTGTGCTAAAAGTGTCACTTTTAAAAAATAATATTGAAGCAGTTCTTTACAAACATGGCACTTGTCCAAAGCACATATGGAACATTAAATATAACCATAAAAATTTTATGCACCAGATTTGACCAAGGTCCTGAGCTCTAATTTATATTTTCTCCATTTTGCTGAAAGACTAGCTACGTTTGATAAAGCTACTTCATAAGGACTCTCTTCTCCTAACATTTACACACCACACATCTGGACTTGGAAAGGGATTCTAAGTAAGAGAGCCAACTAATGCAGATCTTGTTTACATTATGTGCAATTACTCTTGTGTCATGAATCTCCCTGGGATATCAGAATGTGCTGAAGACACTCGAAGAATATGCAACTTCAAATAAGAGGGCAAAAGCTTGGATGTTTCCATTCTTATCAATGATTTGGGTATACATGATCACATAGAAAAATAACAACATTAGCACTTTCCAATAACATTTCATCTTATTTTTTAATAATCATTTGTATGCAATTAATTCTGCCCTCGGTGCCTGAAGATCTCTGTTTGGATTGTTTTTCTCTCACAACTCACTCACTGCAGCCAAGGGAACTAAGTGATGGCAGTTGCAACACTCAATTCAGTTACATAAACACATCTTCCTTGCCAGATTCCCCTGCGGTGTTCCCATTTCATGAAATAAGTCTCTAGCATTTGGTAATGTATTGTACCAGCAAGTTTCTTCTCATGTGACAAAAAAGTTAGGTCCTCTGCTCCTGGCAACAAAGAAGCATATGTGTGAACATGTCCTTGGAAACCACCCCAGACCATGTGGCTGCACCAGCAAGAGGACAGAAAGGAAACAGTACTCAAGTAGCTGCTGAGCAAGACTTGGAAACCAGATTTTAGCAGGAGAAAATAGAGTCTTTGTTCAGAAACTGAGGAAGGTTTATTCCTACATCTGTCACAGGGACAATAAATGTGAGTGTACATGATATCTTCACCCCACACAAGTCAGGAATGCTGCCATACTGAGTGTATTGGCCAATACCCAGGCCAGACCACCCCTGTAGGTGCCAACATGACATTTAAACATCACGGCTCGAACAAACGTACGTTTGACTACAGAAGGAGTGGGTGGTGAAAGGCAGAAGTCACGGAGACAGTGACCAAACAAATCAATAACGAAACAGATCGCTGCAAAGACAGGGAGCTTCTGGATAACGTTTCCCACCATATCTGCCCAGTGCAATACAGGGTGGCCACCCTTCACTGCTTTCCTTGAGCCTGCCCTTACCACACACGGGTGAATGTTCAAGGTTATCTGGTAAATTATCCAGGTACTAGCACTAGCCATTAGCATGGTCTGTATAAAGGTTAGAGACAATGTAAGTTTTAGGGCATGTTGAGATCGGGCATCAGAGCATCACAGTGACCTCAGAGCTATCAACTATTGGCTGGATCTGGTAATTCACATGGAGGGACACTCTACAACGCAAGCCTGAAGCACAGCACTCACCATCAAACTGAAATTTTCAGTTTCACAGGTAATGTGTTCAAACTCAGTTCAAATATCTTGGGATGTAAAGTGAGCCTATGCTCTTAAAAGATTATTTTCAAACACCACTTGCTCCTTGGGTAAATTGAAAATTACCCTTTTTTGCTTTTTTTTTTCTGAGAAAGAAATGTAGCAGAGAACCCCAATAAAATCTTGAAGTAGTTAAAATTACTTAATAATGATTATTAATTATAACACATTTCAAAGGGTTTCTTTCTCCTTTTACATAATTTGCAGTCATTGATGAACATAGGAAAGAAAAAGTTTCCTCCGTGGGATGTTGGAGCAAACTTTCCAGCTACGTGAATTTCCTTAGTTGGCCCTAACTAAAACAAAATGACTGAAATGGTGGAATGTGAACAAGGACTATGATTGTTACGAGTTTTCAGGGCATCTTGCACATGAGAAAACATTACTCTATATAAACCTCTGCTAAAAAAGCTTTCCTCTTTTACTCTCAACTATGCCAAGATGTATTGGATTAGGCCACCACTGCATCAGAGAATAAGTTAGTTCATCTTCTCTCTTCTATTGGTATAGTAAGCTGCACCCTAAGATATTCAAGGTCACTAACTAAGTTCTTAACAAACTTGCCATTAAATACAACAGACTATTTCTAAAGTAGAACAAGAAGCACAAGTTTTTCTGATGGCATTTTATATAACATTAAGAAATGTATATAGCCAAGAACAGCTTTGCGCATCAGTTTACACTTAAAATCTGACAAAATGTCTTTCTGAATGCCCCACACTATTTTCATGGAATACTGCATGTAAATACCGCTGTTCCGCACAAGATATAAGGTGAAGAGGTGGCCCTGCTGATAGGGAAGCGAAACTTTTCTTTTAGCATAATAGCAAGAGATTTATAATAGCAGGGATGCTAGAGACCTGAGATCTTGTATCAATTGCTTTTCACTATATAATGTTCTCTAAATCAACGTGCTACTGTTTGTTTAGATAAGTGTGTGACAACCTGAAGTTCTACTTTCCATACCTGTGCAGAAAATAATCACAGTTCAGGTGGTGCCTGGGTATTTTGTATTTCAGAACAAGCAAGGAAATCAGGTGATGTGGTCATTGCTATGGTAACTATACTTTTGTAGTGAACATTGAAGTAAATAGATACATAAAACATGCATAAGTTGTCACTGCATAAGTTACTGCTGCCCCAGAGCTGCAATAATTTTCTTCCTATAAAATAGTTAAATCTAGTCATAAATACTTGATATCTCCCCATGTCCTATTATTTTGGCGAGATGACAAGTCTCCTCTTACATAATATAGTACAAACACATGAGCAGATTTTTTTTTCTTTAAATCAAAAAAGGAACTTTTTGGAGAAGTAATTTACTGACCTGTAAGTAGCAAAGTGTGAACAGGTTTCTGGTCTGCACAAAGAAAACCACTCCTAGGGTCTTATTTCCTGAGGGAAGGTTGATCCACTATGCCAAATTTGAGAGAACAAGGAAACTTCTCCAGTTCTGACAAATACCAAGCTCCTTCCAAGCAGGAAACTAAACCTTTTTTACTCAAGTCTCCCCCTCTGTGACTTCTGTCTCCTTCTGTTCCCTAGAAATACTACATAGGTAGTAAAATGTGAAATTAGAGGAGACTGGGCCTTGTCCTTCCATGGCAAACAGCAGTAAGGTGCAGTAAGGCAACTGTGGTCTCCTTTCCTTGTACTCCTCAACACAAGCACCGTTTGGTGTAAGGAGGTCCTCCTTTTGTGGGCAATACAACCCAATTGTTTGCTCCTTCAGACACAAACTAATTTTGGAACAGAAATATTTTACAGGGAAGTTTAAGCTGCCTTCACACATGTCACAGTGACGAACTGCTCATGCTCTAGAAAAGTAAAGCACCGTTAATGTCCAGCCTTGCCTGGCACTGCAGTGTTGCTCACTAGCTAACCACAGACCTGAGCGTCTATGCATGGCCCAAAATGAAGGGAGGCCCTGTTCAGGCTAAGTGGATCTCTCAGGATCATTTTCTTGTGCTGAATCACCTACACAGCTCAGAAGTCTTACCCTTTGGAAAGAAAAGGAATGGTGTTTCGCAACAGGCATATATCTTCATATCAAATGGCTGAGGGTGGAGACCAGAGTGCCTGAGCCATTACCGCTGGTGAGGGAGGCCCAGCCGAACGGGGCCTTCACAAAACACACACCAGAGCGCTTTCAGCGCCCTGCCATCTCACTGCGTGAACATTCATAGGTAGCTTTTTAGCTTACAGAACTCAGTTGCTGCAAGGAAGAAACCTGTTTAAAAAATGGTGGAAATTATCTTTTATGTATGAGGAGAAAGCATTCACCTTAATGTATCATTGATGTTCTAAGCCCTACCTCTATAGGTAATACTAAATTCTGCTTTTTCAATTAAAACAGAGATTTTACCTCTGTTTACTAGGAAAAATCATATATTAACATGTATGTTGTTTTGCAAGTGCTTTCTGAGAAGGTACAAGAACTTAATTTACGAGTCCATTGGCAACTGGGTCTTTTATTACAGATGTTCGCATTGCTTGTGTTTTAACAGGCATGTCATAAGTAACCTTTGAAATCGGAAATTCAAGATATACTTAAAGACGAAAATGTAAACAAATTAATAGTAATTGTTTTATCCAATTATATTTAGAGGTACTGCAGCAGCTCAGGCAACTCTAATGTGTTACCACTATAACGTGAGATGCAATAGCAGTCACCTGGCAGTCTCTGTCAGACAATTCTATTGATTTTAACAATTTAGTGGTAGAAAAGAAACTCAAACTTACTTTAGCTTTTTACGTTTAGATTGATAGGCTCAAATAACATCCCTGTTTAAAAATCATGTGGCTACAACTCCTTGGACACTGTTATTTAAAATGTTTCCTGTGGCTCTGCTGCCTTAGCTCCACTGAGAAGAGGAAACCTGAGACAGAAGCTACAAGCTTGACAGAAAAAAAAATCTCTGTTTTCCTGTGGCAGTAAATTCCTAGATCAGCTCAGACTGTAATATATAACTTCACCTTATTATAACTCTGCAAACCACCACTAGGAATCTTAAGGGTCTGATCCATCAATGATACTCTCATTTCTTTATACCCCACTGCTGATAGGTACACTATTATAGCCTAACAGGTTGGTGAGCTCTGGATGTTCTTTTGCTTTGCTATATTAATCAGTTCTTAAGAGTCGACACTAATGCAAAATGATTTAACACTGATATTACTTGAAAGAGACAGAGTTTTTGTATGCCTGTGAATTCCTTGGGTTGCTTGTTTACAGTCCGTATATATCACCTAAAAGAAACACTGAGAAAAGCAATAAAAATCCAAAATAAAATTTACATCAGGTCACTACAGAGTTAAATTCAGGCTATGAACCCACAATTCCACCATTAAAAATTCTGCAAGTATGTTTTAAGCATGAGTATAAACTCAGGAAACTCAGGGTTAAGTTTATATTGAAAAATATCCAATCACATCATAATGAAAAAGAGACAGCAAGTTATTCAGACACTAAGTCCTATCGATCGTGATATCATGAAAGAAAATCTACCAGAAAAACATTCAACATCAGGAAAACACAATTCTCAGCTAAACCAGTACCACAAGCCTTAAAATATTTAAGTAATAACAATGTTTGTTACATAGTTTTATTATGTCTATTAATACTATTCTTAACAGTAGGACTGTAAAAACACCTTCCTGAGACACAGCACTTTGATGGCTCTTTTATGCCAGTAGAGGACCAAATTAACACATCTCCTGCAACCCGCAATCCCTGCTGCCACATTAAAGACGGTGCTAATGTGACAGCACAGGCAAGCTGAACCTGTTCTCCCTTTGTTGTCTTGTAGAAGACTCAGGCATAACACAGTTAATAATGAGTGTGCATTCTGTGCATTCAGTCCTCCTCTTTCTATTACAGGATCCAGCAATCGTTTTAAATGTGACGACTACAATTAAAAGTTGTTGGAAGTATTCACACAGAAAGCTAAAAAGATTGACAGTGAATTTTTACTTATATAGCAAAGACTAATTTGTATTTTACGCTGTTTCAGCAGTCTTTGACTGTTTTCTTCAAAATCACTGGCTCAGTGGCACCATATGGAGCATGTTGAACTTAAGATACCAAGAATGTGTCCAAGATATATCTCACTCCAGTGTGTTAAAACATTCCACCCTGCAGCTGTCATTATAGGAATATAATTCATACTCTAAAGTTTAAAGAAAAACAGTGTAGCTTACTATGCTTGCAAAAATACAAGACTTTTTTGGTTCCAAGTAACGGTCAGTAAATGAAAAACTATTAATCTTCAATACTATTCCTTAAAGTATTCACAATTTTAACTGATCATGAACTGCTTCAGTTCTGCATGATATTTAAGACTGAAAAACCACAAATATGCAAAGGAATTACTTAAAAAAAAAAAACTATAATTTAAAGACTTGTGTTTCTAGATTTGGCCCGGTTCATTATTACTTTTTATTCTTTTCCATTGATTGCATTTCTCCTAAAAGTTGATGCATAAGATTACTAGTCAGAAATGTTAGCTTCTTTTTTGGTAATGGCCCTGATCAAGCATATGGTCGCTGTTACATCATTTCACCTCTCTCTGCTCATGTCTTCCCCAGTCTTTTGTTTGTTATCCCTATTTGAAAACTAAATTTCTGTCTTTTGAACAGTGTAGAGTACCCCAAACACCATAAAAAAAATTAGCTGACGTAATAATAAGGATCAGAGACAGGCAAGAAAATAAGAAGAATACATGATACTTTGTATAAATTTTCTTTGAGATGGACACATTACTCATGGATAATTCATAAATAAGTAATGCAAATCTCCACAGAAAAGGGCCTATAAAACCATTTTGCCATGCCAAACCATAGTGTATTATGTAGATGGCATATTTCACATTAAAATCACTTTGAAAATATTTTTGAGAATTTTAAAATTTTATTGACACACTTCTATGTATGTTTCTGTCTCTAAAGTCAGGAAATCATGAGACTCAAGAAGAAAATATTTTAGAAACCTTCTAAGCTGGCAAATGCGTCTGTAAGGCTTAATATTCTGGAGGCCTTCAAGGGTAGGCAGTAAGTTCTGTGAGCAAGTTTTGCTGGCAAGCTGGAGATCTCCCTTTCCAATACGGGAGATCTCCCATTTACAGCCATCAAAGGTACAGAGGTTGCTTGACCATTGCATGCCCTAACTCTCAAACCAGCGTAATATTAGGGAGGCATTACATATCTGCAGGGAAATGACTGGGAGCAGAAAAATGCAGTTTGTTAGAGATGGTTTATTGCAAAAAGATAGCTGGATGGGACATCTCGGAGCACAGGGCTCTCTGTGTGGAGAGATTATAGTAACTGTGCTCTGTGGTTAGCACTACTGAAGACCTTGTTATACTTTCTACATAGCTGAGACATATAACATAAGACCTAAGGAGGTGCTTGTAAAATGTAGAATTATAGTAGGGAAATAGTACAAAATTTTACCAAATCTGTATTTCAGAGTTGTTGCTGATGTGTTTGACTACATAAAAATGGAAAGCAATAAATATATACAAGAAAAAAAAATGTAGCTGAAGAAGTGTTATGAAAAGGTAAGCAGCAGAACATGTTATGATCAATTTAAATTAGTAGCATGATTTGGGCAGATTGGTATAGACAAAATTAGTTCCATTTCAAACAGTTTTCAGGATGAGCTGGATATGGTTCACATCTACTCTTTAGAATTTTATCTTCATGAAGCACAGGTTTTCTCATTCGTTATCTTGAACAAGGATATATTGCAAGAGGTCTTATTAACAGATGAACAAAATGGTAGCACCAAAAACAATTGTTCGATTCTAATTAAAAATATTCATTAGAAAAGTTTCCACATATTACATAAATTATAAAATGAGAGAGTTCCAATTATCTGAGTAATCTTTCCTTGAAAGAAATGCCTTTGCTCAAGGACCACAGTGCTGACCATAATGGATCAGACCAGCAACCTGTCTAGTCCAGGAGCCTGAATTCAAAAAAATGCAAACATGTTAGAAAAAAAATGGAAAGAAACACTGCAGTGGAAGTTTACAGAATAGTCTAGTTTCCTTTAAACTTCATTAAAGAGTTGGCTTTTACCCTGAAAAATGAGAGCTAAAAGGTATTAACTGTGGATAGCCATGCTGTCTAATTATCTCATTCTCCCCATTCACATAACACTCAAAATCATTACTATATCATTAAATGCATACATTGTAAAATGGAAATTTAGGAAGTTTGCTTTGTGTTTGAATCTACAAGAGACTATTCTAAAATCATTAGCTTGAATAACAGCCAAAAGAAGGAACGTCTGCATAATTTACTTCTGAATTAAGCATCTTCATGGTGTGATAACATTCCTTGTTAACCTAGTACATATTCTTCTCTCACTCCAGATCTGTCCAAATGCCTTCTGAAGTAACCAGCTTCTGTTAATGTCTGTGCAGAATTGTATACAGTGCACTTTACACGTCCAAAACTTATTTAAGAATAGTAGAGATGAAGGATGATTAAAAAGAGGTAATGGACATTTATCTTCTTATAAAAACAACTTTAGTGGAGGAGGTGGAAAGTGAATAGGTATGCTTCAAATCAAGACTGTTATAAGACTATGATAAGATAACATAAGATTGCAAAATTAGATTGTTCTTTACCATATATGAAAAGATCTCTTCCATGACTTATCCACACCAGTTAAAAAGTTATCCCAGGGACACAGCTGAAGGAGATGCTAACACACTAAATACTTTGGTCTTAATTCTAGCTTGCCTTAATGACATACATACATGCACCACTCATTTTGGGACACAGTGTTCTTGCTTTAAATATGAAGAAACTCACCTACCAAGAGAGTTAAGGTGGATAGACACTGACTTCCTTGGTGCACTCTCAATAGTGAGCAGACCTCCCACCAATGCTACCTTTTAGGGTCTCATACATCTCTCCATCTCTCTCAGATACCTGCACATTCAGAAATGGGCTGTAGCTGGGCTGCATGAGCCTATGCCTTTCTCCCTCACTGCTTCACATCACAGTAGGAATCTGAAGAAGATGTCAGAAATAGTTAGATTCCAGGTGAAATATGTTTGTTTTCAGATGACTTTTTTTTTTTTCAAGCAGCTAGATACAGTACTTTGACTTAGTATCATAATTCACTTTAAGTAGCATCTCTACCATATCTGGCATTTGTTTTGATGTTCAAATGAAATCCATAGTGTTTGGCAACTACATGTACAGAATTTAAATGGTCTGATTTATTTATCTGAAACTGGTACATGTCCAAGACTACTTACAGATGTATCTATTGGTAGAAATTCCAATGAGAGGAAAAAAAGAGATGTTAATCACAGCTATCCCAAAATAGCATATATTTTAATTAAATGTTACGTGTGTTAAAGACATCAACTGCTCACCCACATAAGTCATAATGTTACAAAAAAATGTGGAAAGACTTTTTTTTCATGTGCACTGACGGTAAAGAGAGACCTGCAATTTCCTGAGTTTTCAGGTATTGTTCCAATACCACAAAGGTCCTCCTTTCAAAGTAATCAGAACTACCCCAATGTCATGACACATGGCTATGACTTCATTTCCCTTGAAACTTCCAGGATTTCAAAAAAGGAAGAACATCACACAACTCAGAGCAAGTCAGTAACCTGGAGAGGCAGGGCAAAAATGCCCTGTCCTGTTGGAGAAATTCCAGTGCAGAGACACACTTTCTAAAGACAGATCTCAAAGAGGGTTTAGTCCTGTGAGGGTCTCAAACCTACCAGGAACAAGAGATAATGTCTCATCCTTGCAGAATTAGGAAAACAAGTGTCCTTCACACAGGAACAGAAATACACATACTGTTGATTGGCAGCTGCGGACCAACTACAGACTGGCTTACACTCACAGGGCAATAACAGCAAGACAAGGAAGCAAAATTTCTCAATGAAGACAGTTTCCTTTAAACTGAGATTCAACTTTCAGCATCAGAAAAATTTAAAAGCAAAGTCCTACCTCCATAATCTGTTGGAACATCCGCAAATTGCCTACAATAATGACAGGGTCATATCTTGCTAAGAGCAGAACAGTTTAAGAAGCATCACCAGGGAGAGATTACTGGATAAAATAAGGGTCTTGCATTCAAACATGTCATTTTTCCATTGCTTTCCAAATCAGTTCCCAAATGCTTTTTGCTCATTCACAAGGACAGTCGGTCCATGGCCTTAAAGAGCTGCGAGGACCAGCTTGCTAAATGCTAAACTCTCTCCAAAGACTTGAAACAGAAATCAATGATGATGGCTACTTCCTTTGCAAGGAAAGCAAGGAAATCTTTTCCTTTCCAATCTGTAGTTGGGAAGAAGAAAATTTCTGCTTGTAAAACTGTTGACCCTCAGTGAAATAATTTGAGGATGACGAATACAATTCTTCATTCAATTTCAAATTTGAAGTAGGGAAACCCCTCTGCACAACTAGAAACATACCCAAGAAACACAGAGGTTTATATACTCCAGAGTTTCTACTATTTCAACCATACTATTGCTATAAATCTTTCCTTTACAGGAAAGGTCGTTCACCTGGGAACTGTTTTAGCATGCAAAACAGACTGACTCAAATATGCCTACTTCTCTAATGTCAATGCGTTTGTTGCTGTTTCTCATGGGGAATAACAGGTGCCAAATGATGTCTCAGGGCAAAACGAGCAACATTTTGATTTTCTTACCTATCACAAATTTGTTGGCATTACTGTTCTGGCAGAACAGTAGAAGAAGGAAGTGTAACCACCAGGCTAGATAAGTTCTGTCAACTTAAAATTGAAGCCTGTAACAAAACTATTTCTCCACATTGCTTCCCCAAGAGGTCAATATTTAAACAAATGATGTTGTAAGCCAAAATATGACCACTAAACCTCAAAATATACTTTAAGGAGACACTTTCATGTGGCTGCAAAGCGATCACACACAGGCTGTTGTAAATGGGGTGGCTTACAGATGTGAATGAGGTAAGGTTTTAGAATAAGGAGTCTTAATCCCATCTTTATAACAACAAATTATCCTTAAATTGTATAATTATTAAATTTAGTTAATGAAAATGTTCAATCTTAGCAATTCTAATGTCCTACTTCTAAATTCCAATTCTAAATTAAAATATAGATTTTAATCAATAAACAACAGTTCAGCAGAAGTCAGTTCTAAACACCTTTAACATACATGCCAATGCAGGAAGGAAAAATCTGTTGCATTGTTTACTTATCCAGGTGTTACTCACAACACTTTTTCAAGTCTCAATTAAACATGGGTGTACATGTCTTCCTATCAAATCTACAGACAATAATGACAGAAGATTACATAACTGGATAGAAAGAAGGAAGAGAAGATTCAAATACCTAGTTTTGCTCTTCCTTACTGAAAAAATTCAGAAAATTGTAGGGAACCCTCTTGAGGGAATAAAATATTTACACTCATATATGCTAAAAAACAGACCCACTTGTATTCTCTACATTTACTAGATATTCATACATTTTCTAAAAAAGAAAAAAGAAAGGATAGAGTTTGGATTTTATCTGATGTGCAGTTATATCTCTCCCTGTGGAAATGCCACACTAGTTATATATCTGGGTTCCAAATTACTGGATAGGCAACAGATGCTAAATAATGACTGATAACAGGAGTGTACAAACAGTGGTTTCCAAAGCAGTGTTTAGCAAGCAAAAAAGTGCCATATTGATGACTCTGTCTATGACACTGGAAGGAAGGCAAATGCACAAAAAATCTGGGAGAGATGTATACAAAATCCATGGCAGAAGAACATTGAAGGCTGCAATATGAAGCTTACAAAATAAGGAAACACCAGAACTGAAGCTTGTGCCCTCTTGATGTGATTCCACAGCGAGGCTTTTAAGATACAGATCAAGTTATATGCGTTCATACTATTTTTATAGACGTCTAACTCAAGTGAGTTAACATTATATACTGCATACCAGCCACTCAATACACTACTTTTCATTGTAGACAATATTTTTAAATGAACTTATGGGTGTTTGTGTAATACTCACTGATCTCTTAAAATTAATTTCATTACTCAGTAAGTAAAAACTCGTGCTTTCCTTACTGTATATTGTATATTTGGGGTAACTGGGGCAAAAAGATAAGGAAAAGCTCTTGAAAGCATCAAAAGATCATATGTTATATTTGGAAAACATAAGGACCATCTTTTCAGAATACTTGCACTACTTTATACAAAACTGGTCAAGAAATAGTTGCAAGAAATGAAGTATTATAGCTGTATACATGCTAAAAAATTAATCACAAGGGTTTTTGTCTTGGGTATCCAGAAAATAATTACTGACCTATCTTGATTTAAGACACTCACCTTGAGGTTACACTAAAAGTTTGTGACAAAGCCAGGGAAAGAATTTCATCCTTCAGAGAAGATTTCTTGGACTAATTCTTTAACCAGATCCTAAACCCCGGGTGCTTTTCACTCTTCCTGGAGTCCCCCTCTTCAAACTTGAACCTCTAACTAATGAAGCAGAGTTCCCACAGCAAAATCTTGACTGGTATCCTTGAGAAGAGAATGGGACATGTTTATTAAAACCACATTGTTCAGTACTCATGTGTCTGTGGTTTCCATGCAACTATTTTCATTGCAGACCAAGTTAACTCAAAACCTTTGGCATTTTGTTCACTAAACACACTGCACCATAGGCCAGCTGACAGAGTAAACTGCTACTTCCAGCCACTTCCTTCTCTGAACTTTGTGCAAAGGATCTTGTAGTCAAAAAAAAGAAAAAGGAAAGGGAAAATGAGATGGAATATTATAATTACCTTTAAATACTTCAGAAGATATTAAAATGAGATGATTAATTAGCTTTCTTGACTACTGAGAAAAATCAGCATAGGTTGCGACCAAGGCCACACAAGTCAGGCAGAAATGGGATAAAACCTCTCCAACCACAGACATCACCAACTGCTGGAACAAGGAAGGCACGTCATTGCCATCGGCAGTGATTCCTAACAACAGTCTAGACAAACATTCATTGGAGTAATTAAAGTGTTTCCCATTCTGTATCACTGGAAGGTGTTGAAATAAGTACTGCCTTATGCTCAATACTTGCTAAATGCTTTTCTTCTTGAACTTTCTGTAATGGGAAAGATGGTGGTAACATGCTTATGGGGCCAGCCTTTTCCTCCGCATCCCATAAAAAGTAACTTCATAGGAAAGCTACTTCCTTTCAGCAAATCTACCCAGGCTACAAGCACTTCTGTATTGTACTGTACTGTATTTTGTAACCTAAATTCTAGATATAATTTGGCTGTTTGCTGTGATGTAGCACACTCCGGACAGTAGAGGATTAAACTGGCAGTGGGTCTGAGCACATAAATTGAAACACTAAATTATAATTACAACCTGCATTATCATTAATATTAAAATCACCTATTTAAAAAGCACATGAGTTTCACGTCTTCAGAAGGAATACTGAATACAATAAGAAACACTTGTGGAAGACTTTGGGCCAAAAATGTTTCTGCTTTGATGTTTTTGTGACTTAGAGATTTGATAACCTGAGAAATTTCTTAGTGTGAAGCTCTGCTTGAAGTCGAAGTACCTGGTTCTTGGCTTATCATACCTGGTGCATAGTCATTTTGTGACTTTGAGTACTTTTACTTGAAGAATTTTTAAGAACAGGACAGAGTTTAGTGCAGCTTCCAGGCCTTCGTACAATATCTGATCA
This sequence comes from Tinamus guttatus, assembly GCF_059628265.1. Lineage (NCBI taxonomy): Eukaryota > Metazoa > Chordata > Aves > Tinamiformes > Tinamidae > Tinamus > Tinamus guttatus. Next base: position 8,386,203 of record NW_028288780.1, read on the forward strand.
CAGGCTTTCATATATTGTCAGATACTTACTACCAGCTCCTTAACTAGACTTTCCTTTTTTTCTTGGTCAAATGCTCTTTGTTCAGAAGCAAGCTTACAACCACTGTATCAATAAGTACTCATTAGAAAAATGTAAACTGTTCTGCATAATAACCTCTGCCCAAGAACTTGACCTCAACTTATCAATATGTAATAACATTCAATCAAATACTAGTAGATAACACCATACTGAGTAGCTGCATATATAAGTCAAGATTTAAAAGGACATTGTTGAAGATACTATATCACAGAAATAAAACCAAGTCAGCCAATGCCTCCAGCTGTGCTCCTTTGCCTCCTTGGGATCTTCCTGTAGAGACTGCAGCATTACAGATTCATGTTGCGTTTCATCTGATCTCTTCAAAGAGATTATCAGGCCATCCCTCCCAAGCCCTCTCCACCATCATGCCTCACCACCTCAGCTACTTAGATCTAGTGATTGTGCTGCCACAGGAAAGCTGAATCAGCTCACTGATCTGACACAAGTCTAACCTGCAAAGATTACTCTTGCTGTGGACATAAAATTGCTAAATCAGACCTAGGGAAGAGTAGTGGGAATGGGCCTATGTGGTACTGGGAGAGAGCCCTGTCCTTTCTGCACTGGCTTGCTTTTTGATGAAATCGAGCAGAACATGGGACTGCCCTCTAAATGGGATCTTACAGGTGGCCGAAAGGACTGTAATAGGTTTGAATCTCCAGTATATCTCAATGATTCCTTTTAGTATGATCTAATAATTCTCTGAATTAGAAACCAGCCACATCTGCCCCCAAACAGGCCTTTAAGTGTGGAGTCACAGAAATCTACCTCAATTGGACTGGAAAAGAAAACACCACTTCATTGCATGTTCCCTTGCCTTGTTATCTGAAATTATTCCTGTGAAACAGAACTATTCTGGATATACATTGGTTTTAAAAAAATGACATTTCTGCCCTCATTCTTCTACTTCTTACAAGTTGCACTTCTAGATTTTGTTAAAATTCTGATTTTCACAGCTCTTATGCATATATTTGTTTTTGTCCTACTATTACGCTTATTGAATTTGCATGCATTTTACCTTTAAAAAGTCCTCAGAGATATATGTTAATGTAACACTAAAAAGATAAAGTCAAATTCTGCAGACCTTTCATTCCACACAGGGGAGTTTTATCCTAATATATCTGGTGGCTGACAGAATTTCAGGATGCTAACAGAAGAAAAGAAAAAAAAAAAAAAGGGCAGAACTTAATTTTCCTTGTTCCTGACCCTGCTGTTTGACCTTGGGCAAATAACCTCTTGGTTGTCCACCTGTAAAACACAGACAAAACTACACATCCACCTTATTGGCTTATTCTGGGCTTTAATGTTTAGGAAGTGTTATGAGATGCTCTGGGAAATGCTACAAAGTGAAAAGGGTTATCAATCATTGTCAGTAAAACACAAGCTGCAGAGATACGGTGAAATCTCCCTTCCCCTCTCACAGGACGTGTTCAGTCCTGTGCTGCATTCTGTGCAGCATTCCTGACCTTAGAAGCATCGCAAAGCTGCATGGCATAACGGAGGATAAATATTCCTGATCTTCCTGAGAGACCACCAGAAAACACTTTCAATTTTACACAGTGAAGCCTGTTGTCAAGTGTTTGATTCTCTTCTAAATACCTGCTTGTTTTTCAAAAGAGCAAAAAGAAAGCCATTTTTTGAGATAGGATTCTAAAATTAAATAGCTAGACACGAGCTGAAAGCAGTACTAAATATCAACTTAAATTACATGGCTCTCAATTTTCCTTTCATTCATAATATACTAGGTAAATTATGCTAAAATAATTACTTGCTTATTACTCATGAATTTCATTGTAGCAGCTGAGACAATGTAGATAAATAAGAAGATTAATTGAAACAGAATGAATCACAACAAAATACGTTGTTGTATAAGGTATGATTAACTCCACAGTGATTCATATCATTTCAAATTGCAGGGCTTTTATCAATGATGGCTGCAAGGTTGGGAAATGATTTAAAAGCATTTCATCTTAGAGAGCCACTGCAGTTCACAAAGGGAAAAAAAAAGACAGGAGAGAGAAGAAAAAGCAGATTCAGTGTCTGCAGCTAAAATAGCCTTGGGCTATTTCAGAATCCTTCCCACAGCACATCTTTACAACATGCCATTGACATTATCAACCTCCCTTCTGCTAGAGCCACCCTCATTTTTCAGTTGGCCACGATTTATTAGATACTCAGACACTGAGAAAGTAGTTAATTCTGTGGATCAGGTAGCGATTCTATGATGCCATAGCTATTCTATAATTGAAAATTCAGTACCTGCACCGAAAAATCAGTGACAGAATTCTATGAAGAAATCAAAGAACTCTAAGAAAAATAATATTTCCTTTTCCTCAATTAAAAATCACATTTTTTAATTTCCAGGCTCCATTTCCTAAAGATTTTGCAGGAATCTGAAAAGTAAGTTTTATGAAAAGAAATAGTTTTCTATTTACATTATATTAGAAAAACAAACACCAGCATCAATTGGCCCTAAAAACCCTACCTGCTAAAATGGTCGAAAAGATGAGGTATCTCCTTACAAACATTTTTCCCGTGTGTATTTAATAAACTAGGTCAGAATATCCAGCTACAGTTTTTAACTTAACCACAGGCTCACTGTATGAGATTTTGCAATTCTCAGCCTGCAAAATGAAGATAATTACCCTCACCATTGGGGCAAGTTTCTGAGCGCTTTTGAAAACCCTAAGAAATGGAAAATATTGGCAAATAAATTGAAGTGAGAAATACTGACACCCATCTCAATTTAAACTAAGATGATTAATATTTCTGAACATTGATTCAAAATGAATAAGGATTTAGAAGGTAAATGTATAAACGTAAAAGTATAAGGTAAGAGTTTACAAAAAAACAAAAAACAAACAAAAAAAAACCCACCAACACAACACTGACTGAAAATAACCCCTAAATATGAACTCTGGAAAGTCAAAAAGAATCAATCGAGGGCTCTTAAGGACTTTTCACAAACATACAACTAACATTATGCAAAAATAAGCCTCCTAGAGAAATTTCACTTCAATCACAATTTAGTAATTGCCTTCTACTAAATAATTTCAAATAATTACTTGAATGGAATTGCTTGAAAAAGAAATAACTCTTTTACATTTATGGAATGACCAGTCATCCTTTACTATTTTTTCTCATTTTTTAGACCCACTTGATAGAGGAGAACAGACTGAGAAGTTTTCTCTCTTTTCACCAATTCTGATGGATCAAGCTGTATTTCCCTTCCTACACACACTAAATTATGTCTGTTAACTCCTTTTCTCCTTTCTCTTACCTCTTAATCACTTGCTCAGAATCAGATCATGCCTCGGTGTGAAAAGGCATGCAGGAAGCCTGGAAAACTGCATGTTTTAGGTATATAAACTAGATTGAGACAGCATTAATTATAATGGTGTAAATTCAGATCAATTATATGATTTTGAACATACACTAGTCTAAAAGAAAATCACCATGTGGCTGATTTACTTTGGGAAAGCTGTTATGTTTCATCTGAGATTTCTGTGAGCCTCTTTTTGAGGGCAGATTCCTAAGTTTTCAGGTGTCAATATAGGCCCATGTGACAAAGTCAGAGAGGCAACTTATTCACAAGGCTGAATTTTGCCCACAATACAATATCGTAATGCTACATAACCAGGCTGGTTGCAAACATATGCTATAGGTTACAGAACTGGAATGGCCAAACTTGCTTGCAAACTGTCATTTAGGTGTAAATCCTAGTGCATTAAACAGTTTTTTGGATATAAAACTTAGCGGCTTTTCCATTCACTCCTCCAGTTAAAGTAAAAGTATGGACTGTTTTTGAATGCAAGTTCAAAGCTAGGGCAATGTTAACCATTGCCACCAATTTTAGATTTATCATTTTTCCTGGTCATTAAAGCAAAAATACAATATATATATTCCTTAAAAAGGATGTACAGAAATAAAATAAGTAGCTGGATAACCTAAGACGACATTTGCTTTATATAAAGGCTCATAAGGGCCTCCTAGAGGTTCATAAAGCCTATGTCAAAACAGTATATATTTGTGGAGATGTTTATGTTAATATTTGCTACCTTATTTGCAAGCATTGTAATTAATGGAGACGCAATGTGCCCTTTTGCTGTAATTATGAGATAGAATGATGACCTGTTTATGGGATAGCTTATTGCATACATAGGCATACATCTTTTTAAAGCTCAGGATTCATAACTCTAGAACCATTATTTAAGGTGTTATTATTGCTTTTTAAAACATACAAGTCTTTCATGCAACTGCCTGTCTTTTCAGCACATTGTTGCACCAGCATCCATTTCCCAGTGAGGCTGCAGAAGTCATCTGCCTTTGCAAAGCTGCTGTTTACAATCCTGCAATTAATTTGTTCAAAAACTGTGTTTAGAAGGAAAACCTCTACATACATGCAAGAAAGAGGCTCCAGCTGCTGGAAAGAAATATTATGTTAGTTTTATTATATTACTGCTTAAGAAAACTACAATTTCTCTTTTACACACCCTACTTATCTTTTAGTGATGGCTATACACTGTATACTGCAAACTATATTGTTTGGATATGGTTTTTATTATAAACTGACAGGTTAGAAACTCAGCATTTCTGTAATTTTGAAGCTTCCGCATTTTAAATGTCCTACCTAGACATAGGAAGAGACTATAGGAAGATCTTTACTGCATCAGTTTCTTAATAAATATTCCTCTGCACATCAGGAATGCCTGGCGTAGGTGAGGATGAGGTGCAGAACCATATGAAAGCCTTGTAGAGTCCCTTTAATTCTGAAGACCTCCGTAGAAAATAAATTGCTATCCAGCTGCATGTTCCAAATACGTAGACTTTTTCCCAGTAGTTTCTTCCCTGGGGAGATGCTCTTTTATCTCGTAACTTTAGGGAGACTGGAAATTGAGTTCATGTTGCTGCGACCAGCATTTCCTTCCATGGGTTCTCAAAATGCAAATAACGTAGAACAGGACAAGTGTTCCCTGGGCTAACTCTATCACCAGCACATCAAAGACATCACCCTTAGCTGTAACGGGGGGAACGCAGAGAAAAGTCTGGGAAGAAACGCGCACAAATGGAGGCTACTCTACCGGCCCAGGAACTGCTGGGCTGGAAACATCCCGAACTGTGTAGAGCTGAAATTCTAAATGCTGCCACTCCTCTGACCATTCTGTTACTGAAAGTTACTTGGAGTTGTAAAACAGGCATTCTGAGGTGAGCTTTTACAGATGAATTAAGCAGCAACTTGTGACAAAGCAGTTATCATCAGGAGATAATTGACCTTATTGGAGAGTTAAGCATCCTGAGGCAAAGTAGAGTGTGCTTAATCCTGGCAGGTTAATTATCCAGTGATTATGGAAGCTTGGAAGGTATTATTGCTAAGAACCATTTGCAAAATGACACTATAAAAAAAACCTTAATTTAATAAAAATTAAAAGCAATGACAATAATCAAGTTCTCCAGTCAGGTATTGCTAGAAAATGACTGCAGGATGGCTGTAATTGGCTAGCAGCAATGAACATATAATTATTCCTATACTGAATGTTCTGTACTAAATTTATTAGATGAACTATGGCTAATAAGTATCAAAAATTCAAGGCAAGATATTTGTCTGGTTTTAAGAGAGGTTTAAAGTGATCAAAACACTTGTGGTCATAGAGCTAATGCTAAAACTGGTAAGTTTAGCACCGAGTTATCAGAGCATTCAGTGTCTCTATGGCAGTTTAGAGTATGTTGGCATTTGCATTCTGAAGAAGAACATTTATTCCAAGAGGTTTATATATTGCCCATTTTAATTACCATCTGGCTGAAACTTTAAATAACTAATCTCCATTCAGATGTAAATTTTTAAGTAGAAGATGTAACCCAAAATCACTTAACCAATTTTTGTTTTTTTAGTTTAGGAATAGCAGCAATTTGGAATTTTGCTGCTCTCAGAATCTTTTGTTTTACTCTAAAAATATAAACAGCTCAGTGCTCAACAATAAAATTATATTTGTCCATAATGTGAAGTTAAATATACAGAAGAATAAAAATCATGCCTGAGACTATTCTCATTCTAAAATAACAATAACCACATTACTCAGGTGACTTGCATGTACTTTCACTATTTAACTAAACTAGCAAAACTGATGGAAAATGTAGCAAAAAGGCAATCAGAGGACATGAAGGAAAATTTGGCTTTGGCTAGCTGAAGTGGTGCATTGCCCATCAAGGCATACCTAAACACAGAGAAAACAAAAGGTACTTGCAGATGAAATGAATACAGGCGAATAAAATAAAAAGGAAGCTACTAGGAGCAGAAAAACTAAACCTGCTCTCTAACCATAAACCATGGTGCAGTGAGCAGAACAACTACGAGTCACAAGATCCAGCAGGCACTAGACCTGGACGCAGCCCGTGCCAAGGGGCCGTTTCAAGTCGCCCAGGAAGACAAGAGAATAAATCGCGGTGAAAAGCTCTTCAGCAGCTCTAAAGCAGCCAGGACAGCTTATGTCGTAAGAAGCAGAGACTAAAAGCAGACTGATTTCAGCTGATTGGAAATTTAGTACATGTGGACAAAAAGGAGCACAAGTAACAGAGTGTAAGATGTTGATACTCTGAAGTGTACACACATTGTGCAGACGAGTTTAGGGACAATCACTTACATGTAAATAGCATCTTTTACCCTGAAAGACACCAAATTGCTTCAGAAATGCAGGGGACATTTCACATTTCAGTAAATACAGCAATCCTGCACAATATTTTGTGACAATATGTGAATAATACCATAGTAAACTGAAATGAAAGGGGTGATTAACTTCTCAGAATATAATTTCCAGAACGGTAATCTTGCCCATATATTGGACTATTACTTATAAAGTGAGGAAATTCATAGAAGACAATTGGTCACAACCTGTGTATTATACCCTGATAAATAGCACCTTATGATTTGCTGTGACCTGCAACGTCCTAGGAGGTTAAAGGGGCAATATTTATATAAAAGACCACCAATGGTTAATCCTAGAAGTTCTTTTGAAGTCCCTCTACCCCAACATTAACAAAAGTTGCTCCTGCTTAATTTGAGTCTCACAAGATCTTTTTCATGAAATCATATCACTAATTTCACTAATAAATCAAAATACTCAGTAGTATCTTAGTGAAGATTGTATTGCAAAAGAGAAAGCAAAGGCAAGAGATGGCAGTGGTAGCAAAATGTCTAGATAAATCCCTTCTGCATGCCCACTTATGATCAGTACTACCTCTAGAACAACACTAACCTGGCCATACAGCAATGGTGTAAAACGGGACTTTTTGTTGGAACAATTCCCTGAGTAGTAAACAGGAATAAACACTGTTTAAGTCTATGCTGTTTAAATCAGTTTTCTGTGATTTTCCCAGACTAATGCAGTTACCTCAAGGACAGGCAAATCTTTGCTTCATTTAGGTACATCATACTTTCCAAGATTCTTTTTTCTTTAACCTTTTTGTGATGAGCAAACTAATAAATATTTAATAGAACTTTCTGAACCAAAAAAAAATGGAGAAGTGATAGCAACACAATAAGTGAAATCTGAATTCAGTAAGTCTATTACATGGACTTCCAGGCAGAACTTCATGCATTCTGTTTGCCAACTGTTGCATAGCAAAGATAAGCTTCCTTAGATGGTCAGCCAGTCCATTTTCTATTAAAATCAATAAGAACCTTCTAAACCAATTCATAGTTTTTCAGGTTTCTCCTCCCATTTCTCCCAAAAGAGCGAGCATTTTCATCAGAGGAAATGCTGTCAAGAATAAGAATATGGGTATGGAATTAAGTTCCAGCATCTCAGCAGCTCTGCAGTAGCCCTTCACACATTTTCTCCCAGCAGAGATTTACTGCTAGGCAAGGACACACATATGGTAGTGATTCTGAAGCAGCCAGAGCACTGGACATTCCCTCTTTTAACCTCAAGTAACTTGTTCATCCGTCTCTACACTAACATGAATGAGCAGTAAAGCTCTAACAGGACAAATGTCGTATCTGCCATCGACTGAAACATCATACCCCTTCGGGTCTTTTTTCTCTGCTGCTATTCTGGATTTCATCTTCCAGACACTTTAGAAAGAGTCTCTTTTTGCAAATAATGACAACTAGAAAACAGGCAACACAAACAGGTAGGTGCAAAAGACATATGTACTTTTGTAGGACTCACCGTCTCATTCCCGAAAAGGACGTCAACGTAAGGCATGACTTTCATCATAGGCTCTTTGTAGAACTGGCTAATAAATGGTGCAGAAAGATTCAAGCTGAAGATCTTGTTGTTTGCAGAAGCCTGAGCAGCCACTTTTAATATCGCTTCTGGTGACACCGTCAGGAAGAATCCCTGCAAGCACACAAACGACCCAGTGCATTTTACTCCTTTCAACTAGAAACACTGCAAATAAATAGTATATTTGCATTAAAGTAATATAGAGGTAACAAAGAATCTGCATATGCTGAGAAAGATAACCCTCCAAAATTAAACATAACCCACTACCTCTGCATTCTATGGTGTGTGCTTTCCGTGGCAGCTAAGGCTAATGTTTGTATAAAAAAGGTGCTATATTATAATTCTAAATGCCCCTTTTTGGGAACAGAGTCGATCTGACTCCACCGCTTAAATCCGATGCCCAAAAAGATGGCTCTGCATGGAGCTAAGGGATTAATTAAATCTCTTGCTTGAAGAATTATTACCTTGTTTATAGTAAGTACGTACAGCATGATATACTTGTTGCTATTCTGCATGAAAAAGCCCAGTGTTTCTCATGTTTCCACACAGTATTTTTGATTTTCCTGAAGCCACAGATTCCGTATTTTCTTCTCCATATAGGCATTTCCTGAACCATGAGAACATGATCCTATTCAATTACTGTTAAAGGGATACAGCTGCTGATAGGAATGGAGACTGTGATGCTCTCAGCTGTCAAACTAAAGTAGAGCTGCAGCTCTTGTCCTTTGGCTTGTCATGAGGCCAACTCCACAGTCTTAATGGGACATTCATGCACAATTTCCAGGCAAAAGCACACAATTCCATTCAATTATACCTCTTCTAGTGATAGCAGAACAAAACGTATTAAAAATAAAGATATTGTCCAAAAACACTTAATATACAAGTTCTTGGCAGCTAACAGACAAAGCACAAAGATTTTTTTCAAGATGTCTTTACCACCAAATGGAACCCCATCTGTTCCAGTTGTTATTTGAAGTTCACCTAGTTTCATTTATCTACATTTTAGACAAACGCATACAAAGGCATAGTCTTTAGAATAAATAAACAAACAAATTTGAGGTGTTCCATTTCTGCAGTTCTAAAAGCACTTTTACTAACTGCTCTGAAAACTCAGTGTATAATAGTCATTTTCAAGCAAGAGCTGCAGGTGTTAAATTTAAGGCCAGAGATAATTTCTAAGGCAGAGTAACAAACAACTTGGAGTTGGGCCTTAAAAATAAATTGCCATCTCAGTTTTACGTATAACATCACTACTGTGACACTCTAAAAGGTTTAATAGTGAATCAGTCTTATTTTCTACTTTTTATCCATATTATTCTGTCTTCAGATCACAAAATATCTATATTTTTACTTCGACTACTTCAGCTAACAGCTCATCTTAGGCTTTCTATTCACTAGAAAAATAATATAATGAAGAGTCCGTAGATTAAAGATTACTTAGAAAATCTTGCCGTTTACTTGTGCCTACTCCAAGCTTCCCTGTCTAGCAAATATATGACCACTTTTAAAATCTGGGCATGATTTGTTAAATGACAATAAAAGTCCAGAGGGCATAAGAATGTTTTGCATCTTGTAGAGTTACTCAGTACCTTGAAAGACCAAAATCCTGTAAGCATCCAAGCTTCTCTGCTATTTTTACATTCTGAAGAATTAAAATGAACAGTTTATATAACATCTTGTCTCCATAGCAATCTCTACCAACTTTTAGTGTTTCATTTAATGAACAGAACTGAATTTTTTAAAAACTGTTCCAAACACAAAATAAAACCTTTCGAGGCTAACATGTTGCCAGCTGTGGATAAATCACAGATTGCTATACAGTGGTCTGCGTAAATAGTAACCTGGTCAAATAATTAGGCTTCTTACCAATTTTAAGCTGAAAACTTGATCTGAACTAAAATACATCTGATTGTAATTTAAGGTACGGAACACTATCCCCGTGAGATAAAAGTCAGGCCTGCATCCAACTCCCTTTGCCTTTGGAAAGGCAACATAAAAGTACTGAGATGCAGACACTTTGCTTCTCAGTTCCTGCATAGGAAAGCGTACAACTCTGTTTTCTGTGTTTCCTTAAACTCAGTCCTGCATGCAATCTCACTCCTCAAATAGCTTTTTTAAAAATATTTTTAAATTAGTATATTTAAATGATAATGAAACATTCAGAAATTAAGAGTTGGGATGTAGAAAAGCTTTGTTAAAACCTTGCCAAATACAACATTTCCTTGCAAAAATAAGTTGCGGTTGTCCAAATCACACAATGGAATTAAGGTAAAAACAAAACGTATAAAATCTGAATCAAACAGGCCTGGGTTTAAAGCAAGCTGATTATATTATTTTCCTCCTTTAAGGATTTCCATAGAGTTTGACTTTATGTGTAGTGGAATTCCAGTTCCAGCTTCGTTCTGTAACGCAAATGAGCACAGCTTCTTAGTTTGAATTGCAACTACAGGCCACAGACCACACCATTGCAACAAGCTATAATTTTGTACAGGAATGAACTCCACCAAAGCAAATGGGTTTTCTTGTATTACATGGGGATTTATAATGATTATAACAATAACATTCACATGAATCTAAGTCAACCATTCTGACCAGCTCTCACAATTAACTCTGAGCTAACATCATCTCTGAAGGCCAGAACTAGCAATTCTAAGCATCATTTCTGTAGTGGTACAGGGTGGTGTAAGATACCAAGTAAGGACACCTTAAAAGTTGAAGACTATAGGTAAAGAATCAATAGTGGTTTGCCTATTTAATTTAAGTTCCCCTCCCTCCCCCCCCCCCTTTTTGTTTTGTTTTGTTTTGCCAATATCAGTGTCAATTCAGAGATCTCCCTTGGGTAGACTGTTGGGTAGAATGTGTGGTTTTAGAACATGGGATCTTACATCTCTTTGTAACATCCGTGGATTCTTTGGAGACAGCAAATTAAGGCTGTCAAAAGTGTTAGGAGCCCAGGACCAGAGTGCTGAAGCATCTCACAGAGCCAGAACTGCTCTTTGGAAAATGTATTTCTGTATAAGGTGCTCTTAGCAAACCGAGAGGTTAATCTGGAAGTCATTTGCTCACATGAAAAAACATACTTGTGCTGGCTTTATATGCATTACATACATATATAAAGATTTCATAATGTTATATTGAGGGTCGAGATATATGTTTTTAACTTTCTTTCTTTTCCTTAAAACCAAACCTGAAATCTGTGACCTAACACACAGATAAATCCAGACTGTGATAATAACAAACAGCTTTGCATTTTTGGATTTATTATCGTTGGATACCACAAAAGCAATATTTACATAAGGACATGCAGAGATAATACAAATTAGCATTGCTCTCAGACCTAACACCCACCAATAATGCTTCCCTTTGCTCCCTTTTCTTTCTAACTCCTCCTCTGTCCTCTTTCCCTTCCTTTCCCCTCTATCCCCCTCCTCCATTTTCAGAGGGGCTTATACAAAATTAACTTCATTGTATGTGTGTGGTTTTCAAGGCATGACACCCTGTATTGATTTTAAAATAGCATTCGATAACAATATAAATTGAATATCAAATGAGAATCAAAATAATTAACTTCCGGAAACATATATACAACTGTCTGCTGCCCTTTGAGATAAGTTCTATTTTGCCAACATGAAAGAGTCACATCCTTTAATCCAAAATTATTTTATGTCAAGCATTTACATAAAAATGCAATTACAATGACATCACATCCATCTAAAGGGTGGGATTTTTCAGGCACATACGAGTTGAACAATTATGTAAAGACATTCATGATAAATGCTGTGATTCAGCAAAAAGCCCTTTGAAATCACCCAGCTTCAAGCATGTGAGCAGTTCCAGTAAAGTCAAATACTTCTCACGTGCAAAAGAATTTTTCTCCGCTAAATTGCAAACATAACCAAGTCAGACCTTTGGACCTGCTGAAGTCTCCCCATGCACAAGGAGAACTTCAAGCCATGCTCAGGCAGAAGGGACCTTCTGTGGCTCTGCTCTACCACCAGTTTCATCTATGGCATCCAAGAGGTTTGGAAGGAGCCAAAATGCAGCACGAGGGCAGTTCTTGGTAGGGGGAATGAACCACAGGGTAACTGCTCCAGCCAGAATAGCTTGTACACACCTGCTTACACACTCTTAGGACCAGGGGAGACTGAAACTTATTTTCTATCCTCTGAACGGTATGGAACATCAATTTGATTCAGTTCATGTCCCACCCACAGAGTTAAGACAATGAAACCAGCTTCCTTCAAAAAAGGAACCAGAAAGAATCTTCCAGGCAAGTTAGATCGAAACCTCTTCCTCTGTCTTACTACGTAATGCAAGTTTGAAGGAGCAGAGAACAATTAAGGGAAAAAAGGTCATCTTCAACATGGCAATATCTGGGCACAATAGTCTAAATGTACTGCACTACCAATGAGCACACTTGGTGGAACACTTACTTCTTCCTTTGAATTTTGAGCATTTATACATGCAACCTGTTCCTGCATGAAGTTATTTGATAAAATACTTTTTATTATCGAGATATAACAGAAGAATATCAAAAACCATAAATATTAAAATATTCCTGATTAAAAAAAAAAGAAACCCAAAACTCCAGAAATAAAAAGAAACAAAAGAAAACAAACAACATGTCCTTGACTAATCAAGGTGCTTGTGATGGGGTTTTTGTTTTGTTTTACTTTCTCTGAGAAGGAAAAGAGCTCTCCAGAACTTCCTATTTGTCAAATGGTCAGTCTATAAATATGTGAAGTATATGAAGTTGTTTTTATCTGTGTACCTAATTCTTCATTGGGTAGGTTATGTAGGAAAATATATTCTGGATTATTTATATGCTTAGGTAACACAGTATCAATTGCATTTTTGAACTATACTTTATCTTGTAGTGATCAGCAAGTGGTTACTTAATGAAACAAAACCCACTGCTTTTCATCCAATTCCTACTGGAGACAGTTGTTTTAAATCAAAAAGCAAGGATGGCAAAAATGCAACAATTTTTGTGAGTAATTGTTTTGGCTTGTTACTCTATGCATTGTTTATTTTTATGAAAGTATTGCTTTATAACTGGAAAATGACTAAGCTGTAAACTATTGTTCTATCATTCAGAGTGGCCAGTGTTTCTGGTTTTGATAAAAGCCAAGTTTCAAACAGTTTTCAGTAACATAGGAAAAAACCTAACTGTCAGTAAATGTGCTTATATTGACCCTGACATTTTCCTCTATGATGGTGCCAACATGTCAGGAGGAGAGGATTGCTTTCAGACTTGAACAGCTTCTTTGTTGCTGAAGTGAACTCTGATTGCTGCCATATTAGTATCTATCAGATTACAACAGTAGCAGAAAAACTCCATTTTTAACAGTATATGCTAAAGAAAACAATTATTTTATGTATATATTAGCAGTTGCTTTTTATTTTTTAAATTATTTGGAAACTTGTTTGAAACTTGATTAGTATAGATTAAAGTAAGGGTCCTCCAGGAAGTTCTCCCAAATCATTTTTAGGGCATAAAACCAAAACGGTGTGACAGCCCATGACATGTATACCTACAGAGCATATAGATGTGAACTTAAACAATGAGGTATCGATGCAAACACATGTGCAAGGGAGCAGGATACCTGGTTTTGCTGTAGGGAAATCTCATATGTTCCCCCCTCCTAATTATTCCCTTTCCTTAGGAACAACAAAGACGTAGTTTAGCTCATTTTGGCAAGATGCATTAAGATGTTAAAAGCGCAGTTATATGTAGTTCCCTACTGTCATACTGTTCCATACTGTCATGACTGCAAGAGACCTCCATATTCTCTGTCAAGTTCAGCACAGAGTTTTATGCAAGTTTACAAAGCTCAGAGAACAAGATGTCTATTATTATTCTGAATTTATAAGAGAATTTGGGAGGAAAATATTCATGAAACAATCTGGGAGGCAGGAGTTTTTATTCCTTTGATTAAGTAATTCAACCTTTTTTTGCCTCTGTTTACCCACTTGTAAAATAGTTATAATGATAAATACACCTCCATTGGCAGAACCAGTGGGAGGTTTAATTACTTAACATTACTGAAATGACTGAAATTCTATGTTGAAAGGTATTATAAAGTACAGGGTATTATCATCAATAAAATACAAGCTGCAAATCAAACAAGCTACAATAAAGAGCATGCCACTTTTCTTCTTCTCTCCAAAACACTTTGCCATGCCCTTTTTTGAAAACAATTTTAAAAACTTACTGAAAATGCCATGCATCACATTTTCCAAATTGAATAAAGAGATGAATTATTTAATTCACCTTTTATCTTTCTGAAATAGTTCTTTATTAATAGGAATGCCTAACCCAATGATGAAAAGAGAAGACTGTTGTCTTTGGATCAAAAGTAGATTCAGACACACCAATTATTGTTTCACAAAACAATAACCAGAAGTCTTAAAATTGGGCCTTGTATTATTTATGATGGTAGAAGCACCGAGATAATTGATTTACAGTCTTAATTTCCACAATTTTGTATATGAGCCCAGAGTCCCATCCTGGCAAGTAAGTATTTCAAGAAGTAAGGAATAATTTATTGGGTATGGTTAATTCAGACCCGTTGCACCATTTGCTTTTATGTGTATGGCTAGTTACATTAATATAATTTGGCATCTCATTAATTATGTAAACATCAACCATATGTTGAATTCATTCAAGTTTGTTGTGCACATAATATTTACAGTATATTAGTAAATTGAGAAAATCTATGCAACTATGAATGCATAGAGGATGTCTAATTCTCTAGATACTCAGTTTGAAATCTCTGCAAGCAAATATTCAAAACTAGTCTGTTCCTTGCTTACTCAAATAGCCTTAAACAGGAAAAGAACAAATACAAATTGTTTTGCTTTGTTTTAATACATGGACTTATATCAGCACCATGGTTTAGTCTATAAATATAGGTAAAACACACAAAGACTGAAAAAAATGACTGATGTATACACTCGCATTACTAGATGATCACAACTGACTGCGTGGGTATCAAAGACATTTTTAATTGCAGAACATTTTATATGATTGTAAAAATTAATTCAGGGAATCATTCATAGCTGGCACATTAGTATTGCCTGCTTATTATTTTTGTCCTTAACATCTCACGGCCTCAAATGAAGATTCATCTGCTTTGTCCATACAATAGACTTCTGGCTTATAGGATTACTCACACAAGTATTGTGGCTTCTATAGGAGTAAGGGGGGACTAATTGGGGCAATAGTTTGTTTTGCTCACAAAAATATGCTGCCTGCTGCCCTGTGCTGGATGAGAGGGCCGTACCTGTGGCCTCGCAGCATTAGCAGTGCCCGGGGATTCACAGGAATGCCGGCAGTTCCGCAATATAAACAAATAGGGGAATGAGTCAAATGCCATGAAAAATAAGTCAGTTCCAGCATGACTTATGAATTTCCCTCTCAACAACATGGGCCTGGTATGAAAGGCTTTACTTAAATTCAGTTTAGAAAACAGATACAAGATGTAATTAAAAAGAAAGAAAAAAAAAGAGTAAGCTTTTCCCTAAGGACTTCTTATTGAAACAGTTTAGCAGAAACCTTCCCTCTCTCCAGCACCTTGCCACCTTTGAGATAAGAATGTAGTGGCATGGGGATTAAATATTAATCAAAGTCATTACTGTCATCATCAGAACATTCTTCAAGAGCCCCAAAGAAGGAGCATATTATTTCACTAATAAAGATAATATCATCTGAAAGATTTCCCTGATACTGTAACATGGTAGGTAGAGAGAGAAAAGAAATGAGAAAGGCGAAACAAAAAAGGTTTCTGGAGCTTTTTGTACTGCTCAAGCACTAAGACATCCGAAGTGAGTCTGTAAGTCATCTCTCAAGTAGTTTAAGCATCGCAAAGTCAGGAAGGGCAAAACACAGTACGGATGAATAAAATGTAATTTTGCTGAATCACCCCTTTTTCCCAACAAACAAACAAACACAAAAACAACCCAGCAAACCCAGGACCAAAACTTCATAAACTGCATCAGTGCAAATCCAGAACAGCTCTATAGTTTCAGTGGAGATTTAAATTGCTCTGGTGCATAAAACGGCTATTGAAAAAGCCAGCACTACACCTAAAACTAGCGCTGCTTCCAGAAAGACTGACTTTTTGCATGAAAATGACAAGTTTTATGGCATAAAAGGGCTTTTGCTATCTGCAAATTAAGGTGTAAATGATTAAATAAAACAAATACTCTCTTGGGCTCTCAAGGGTATTTGCTAGCTGATATTAAATAGTCTGTGTACCCTTATGACATTTAATTTAATTTATAAGCACAGTTATTGCACAAAATTAAGTGCACAGTAAAAGAGAAAGGCTCAAAAGAACTGAAAGAGAAACCAGCAGAATAAAAGACATATTTCTTTTAATTTCTGACCTCACTTTTATCAAATTATATATAAGAGCACTAACCATTCCTTTTAACTATTAGTTTTCTGACAATTCTAGTCCCAGAACAGCAAGTTAGAAATTCCTTCTTTCACAGCAAATATAACAGTTACTACAAACATGCAATTAGGTCCTAATCACTTGGATTAATTACCACATCAGGGGTTACAATAAAACATTTATTACTCACACTTCCACACATTAAAATTCATTATTTAAAAGAACATTAATGTTATTGTTTGGGCTTTTTATTATCATTATATAAAGACTACTGTGTAACTTTATTTCTGAACACACAAATAAATGGGAGTCAGAAGCCATGCAGGTTTTAAAAATTATTAGGAAATATAGCTGAAGTGTGGACAGTGGCTCTCTAAACAAGGATATTTTCACTTAAATTAATTCAGGTAAGTAATTACAGTTATCGCCTGTATAACACTCTGTACACATAAAGAGCTATGGGAGTATTTACCATTAATTATTACAGTCTGTGTGTGGATATTCACATTGAAGTGGAGGGGGGTGGGCTCTGCTAACTACTAGGGTTTTAGGGCCAAATACTACTTATATTAAGTTCCTGTTTCTAATGAGCTCAGGAGTTCACACTTCCAAAACCAACTCTCAATATCAGAGCCACTACCAGGGAGGGTAGGGTGAGTGAGTCCTTGCTCCCACGTCCTACAACCCAAAGGGAAAGTCTTTACAGACTTGACAAATCTCAACTTTTTCTAAAACAAAAGGAATTTGGTATCTCTCAAAATCACCTCCTAATTTCTGTGGATTTAAATTCATTTCTTATGCTAAACAAACATAATTTCTCCTTTTTAAACACTCAAACTAAAATATTTTGGAACTATATAATAAAGAACCCAATTTTAGGGAATGAATATCATTGTTCCATTGGAAGTAAAATGCAGCATGCTCTCTTTAAAGCAAACGTGGAAAGGCTCTGACTCAATTTTTGAGTATTTTTATCTATCTGTATCAATTACATTCCTTCAATTATAGGAAATGTCCATGATTAAGTATTTGTTGAAGTTTGTTTTCCATTTAAAAAAGATAGCTGAGAAAGTGAACAGTTCTCTCAATTTTCTCATTCTTCTCTCTCATGGAAGGTCTCCTCATCAACATTCACGGTCCAGCCAAGCCAGCAGACTCTCGTAAGAAGGCAAACTCTAGCACAGTGGTATTTTACAACAGAGACACAAGTGAGTTCTTGTCACAAGGCTCCCCGGAGAGCACTATCCATACAAAGGCACTAAAAACATCTGCAGAACAAAACCAAGCTCAACAAACTCACTTCTGACAAACATGTTCAAATACTGCTGTAAATCACAGAACCTATTTCCATCTCCAGTAGCCTCGTCTATCCATAGTATCAATTGTGGTTAACCAAAGGGTTAAGCAGTTAGTACCAACAGGCACAAAAACAAAAAAATTACTTGACAAGATTCCACCCTCATTCTAATCTCTACCAAAGCGTCAATTGTAATTATAAATTTTCACCAAAGATGTCAAATTTTTATGTTAATCTTTGCACAACCTGACATTGCTATTCTTCAACTTTTACAGATGCGAACGGTTATCACTTTGTTTGTATGTCACCACAGACAACATAATCAATAGTTTTCATATCTTTCTGTTCATACATTTTGTTGAAATGAATTTTGTGAGTGCTGCCTACTTTTGTTCCACTGTGAAACTTGTTACTGCTTGAATAGAGAGCACTTAATCTCAACAATAAACATTATAATGTATGATAAAGGAGTCAAGGAAAAAAAAAGGTTCATTTTTTTTAGTTCCCATTTTTACATACTTTTTCCTTATCAAATTAATATCTAACATGAAAGCAACACAATGGATGGCTTTGTTCACTTAGATGCGCTAATCTGAAGTGCAAATTCCCTTTTCCTCCTTTTCCCCCTATATTTCTGTAGCAGGGAAATCTTATTCCATGAAACTCGATGAAAAAAAATTGGATGGAAATAACTGACTTATAAAATGTTACCATGCTTCAGCAGTAATTAAACAGGATCTACAAACAAATAGATCTGTTTTTGTTTTTGTAGTCAAGCAGCTGCCAGGCAGCCTAGCGAGATGTGCTTCTGATCTGTCATTCAGATGAAGGCGGCACATGGGGACATTCAACTATTCCTGCCATTCTGCAGCTCTGAGCACTACCAGCATCACTCTGTGCTGGAAACAGATGTGATAACTTGCTATAAATGTCACAAATGATAATTCCTGTGGCTCCTGTACACTTAATACTTTAGGTGCCTACCTGTATACCTCTTTTCCATGAATGCTCTTGAAGTAGAAATGTTTTAAAAAATATCTATGTGTGTACATACGTATATGTATATGCATATATGCAGATATATATATCTATATATATTTGTTTGCTAATCAATAACCAAAACAAAAATCTGAAACATGAAAAGGAAAATAAATATCTTGCTGGCATAGGCTTTATATTAGCTTTATAAATCAGCATAATTGTGCCAACAGTTAATTTGGTCCTGATTTAAAAATGTTTCCTGAACATGTGTTTAGAACTTGAATTTTTGACCCATAGACTCATGGAAAACTTCCCTCGGGACACTAAAAGAGACCAAACTGCTCCAATAGAGAAAAATATATATATATATATCAAAAATCGATAGGGTCATGCAGGCATTCAGGTTCATTTTTATGTTCTATCTTAACTAACTAAGCAAGCTCTTAAAACACTTAATGCCCAACAAAGCAAGTCAAGATTTTCTATTGCCAGCACCCAAATGATTTCTTGCAGTGTGAACTATAACCAGGAAAGTGTCCAAAAGCAATAGTTTCTTGAATAATTCATGTGGGAAAGCTTAGGAATATGTTTTCAATACCACACCTTCCTAGCTGGAAATGGATATAAATAATCACAAGGGAATATGTTTTATGTCATCTAACTCTAGGTTAAACAGAGGTAATTACTGCTAGTTGATACTGAGTTCTGGCCTTGTCTGAAAATAGAAAAAATGACTCCACTGCAAATCAGGGCCTCAGACTTATGAAGCGATGCAGTTAACTTGCAAATCTGACAGCACCAATGTGTAAAAGTTAATTTACCTCCATAACTTCTCACTAGTACCGTGGTATGGTTCAGGCTGCTGAAAGGGAGATTTTGGAGAATGCTCTGCAACACTGCAGTATTTTGGCTAACAGATACAAAGCAGAGTTTGAGGTGTCTTCCGACCCTGCTTACTCCTCACAGCTCGCATTAGGACATGGAGGAGTTGACGAAGTCTTCCTGTAAAGTCGCTTCCTTGGCACCTACTCTCCCCAGAGATGATTGCTTATAACTCATGCACTCTGCTAAATCCCTGCCCTTTCTAACCTCATAGCAAAGGAACTTTAGAATATTCACTATGAGTAATAGTCTTTGGAAATTATTCAACAATTTCAAGACTCTATGATACATTTTAGAATTTAGATATTTAATAGCACTGATGACTAGCAATTTTCCACAATTACCCTTATAATCATTCTATGTTCTGCAAAGAGGATAGAGATGACAAGGAGCTGTTTGAAAAATTAGCTTTTATAAAACATCTTCTGAATGCCTGGCATTTTGATACACTAATACTTCGTCTGCTTTTTTGACTGCCTGTTACAAATTTGTTTTTGCCTTTGGATATTATTCTTTTGGCCAAAACGTTCATTCTGGGGAGTTTTCTACCTTAGTTTTCCTACAGTGAATTATGTATCCATTCAGAGATCATGATCTTCTAAATGAACATCCAAGCCTGTTAAAATAGCCTGCCAACATACTGTGACGATCTGGGAAATGGCACACTCTCACAAATGCCAGATGTAGTCCTGCCCACAAGAAAAGTCGGATGGATTCCTCCAATAAATTCCTATTTCTTTTGTCTGCCTGTCGGGTGATATATGATACTACCGCAGATGTATCCAATTTTATTAAAATTTGTCCCATCAGCTACACTCTGGAAGGAGAATTTTGAAAATTACCCTGCGCTTGCACACATTTTGTGAAGTGTTGTTACTCAGCCCAAACCAAGGCCTTAGATTTTGTTTAGCTCAGAAGATCTCCGTATCTAGTCAAAAACATGTCTGTGTTTGTGACTGTAAAAGATAACTAGATTTCAATGAAAGTGCTTAGATATTTGAGCTTCCATTTCAGGCAACTGGAATCATTACGTCCACTTGAGCTGAGTTTGAAAGTCATTGTAACTAGCAGTGGAGTTCAAATGTGAAGCCTTCCCATGGGCCTACATGCAGGTAGCTCTACAAATCCTGGCAGCAGCTTTGCTGCAGAATTGAATCTTAAGAATAAGATTATTTTTTTACAACTCTGTCTTGAAAGAAAAGCTTTCCCTAAATGAGTGGCTATTAATGTACTTAGAAACACTGAGAGATACTGGTAAATCTTTGCTGAAAGATATCACTTAATTCCACTCCAACGACATGACTAATTCAGGTAAGTGTAGAGGAAACTCGCATAGATGAAAGCCAATACAGTTGCCTAAGGCTTTTGCTAAATGTAATATTAATGAAATTCTCAATCATTTTACTGAAAACCTCATGTCCTAAAAATCATCACATAGCAGTAAACTATCTATTCAAAAGTTTAAAGAACTGGAGCAATTCAAAGTAATTTCTCAAAAGTCCTTTTCAGTAAAATATCTACTGTAAATGTAAACATGATAATTCCCTGAGAGAATAACTGCAATTGTAATATACTCAAAATTTTTCTAATGGAACATACTAAGCAAGTTAGATTAAAATTGTTTTTGATTTGGGAAGTGCTAACA